>NC_141144.1:78745283-79054172 GCF_053477565.2 Lygodium microphyllum
CTACCAATTTGCTAACAAATACTAAATTCTTTATCATTGATGGCACATGTAATATATATGACTTACTCATTCCATGGCCATCATGCAAGGATAAGAGAACTGTTTTAATGTGTGAAATTGGGTGGCATAAACCATCATCTATCTGCACATAATCTAGATTTTGTAAATCATGCATCTCTTTAAACCAATCATAGCAAACAACCTTAGGATACGTGATTTAACAGAAAACACAATCCATAGTGGGGCTAGATCAGTATTGGAGTTTGGAATATGGCAAAAACCTACAAACACAATAGTAGAAAATGGCATGGCAATTAAACCATAGACTGTAGCACTAGAATGCAACTTATAGGCTGGCATAGTATGCTGTACAATAGCAAAAATAACAAAACATAGGTGTTGTTTGTCATATATCAATTAACAATAGGTTGAAGATAATCAAAACCAACAAAGAAAATGGATATAGAGTAGTAAATGCAACAGATCTATAGTGGGCAACAAGCTAGAAATTGTCACGAATAGTAGGAAGAGGCTAGGCAATAAGCATTTGATGATGGATAGCAATGGATAGTAGCTTGAACTATGATATCCTCCATGAACGTGTGGACAACAAAGATAAGGCACTTGCAATCTACAAAATTGAAATTAGAGCTAAGTGGTAAGCATTCTTTTTATGTATAGATGGATGGGTCCTTCCACATTAGGGTTTGGCTTATAGGACACACACACTCTCTAGGATCAATGTCATCTCTTTTTAAATGAAAGTTTGGTAATTTTGAGTTCTAGGTTCTAAATTGCTAATTAAGTTTATAATGCATTTTTAGCTCAACACCTACCACTATCTTTTTTTCCTTGAAGGTTGGATTTGAGTGCACTGTGATATTTTTAGTGATAGCCAAACTAGCCTACATTGAACACCAATGCTTTTAGTTAATGATAATGCCTAATATGGACACCTCTCATTAAAGTCTTCTATAAAATAACATTTTGCATTAAATGGAACATGTAACCCTCACTCTACCAATTTGCTAACAAATACTAAATTCTTTATCATTGATGGCACATGTAATATATATGACTTACTCATTCTATGGCCATCATGCAAGGATAAGATAATTGTTTTAATGTGTGAAATTGGGTGGCATAAACCATCATTTATTTGCACATAATCTAGATTTTGTAAATCATGCATCTCTTTAAACCAATCATAGCAAACAACCTTAGGATACCTGATTTAACAGCAAACACAATCCACAGTGGGGCTAGATCAGTATTGGAGTTTGGAATATGGCAAAAACCTACAAACACAATAGTAGAAAATGGCATGGCAATTAAACCATAGACTGTAGCACTAGAATGCAACTTATCGGCTGGCATAGTATGCTCTACACTAGCAAAAATAACAAAACATAGGTGTTGTTTGTCATATATCAATTAACAATAGGTTGAAGATAATCAAAACCAACAAAGAAAATGGATAAAGAGTAGTAAATGCAATAGATCTATAGTGGGCAACAAGCTAGAAATAGTCACCAACATTAGGAAGAGGCTAGGCAATAAGCATTTGATGACGGATAGCAATGGATAGTAGCTTGAACTATGATATCCTCCATGAACGTGTGGACAACAAAGATAAGGCACTTGCAATCTACAAAATTGAAATTAGAGCTAAGTGGTAAGCATTCTTTTTATGTATAGATGGATGGGTCCTTCCACATTAGGGTTTGGCTTATAGGACACACACACTCTCTAGGATCAATGTCATCTCTTTTTAATGAAAGTTTGGTAATTTTGAGTTCTAGGTTCTAAATTGCTAATTAAGTTTATAATGCATTTTTAGCTCAACACCTACCACTATCTTTTTTTCCTTGAAGGTTGGATTTGAGTGCATTGTGATATTTTTAGTGATAGCCAAACTAGCCTACATTGAGCACCAATGCTTTTAGTTAATGATAATGCCTAATATGGACACCTCTCAATGCTAGCGAGTAGTCTAGTGCAAGGAAAAGTACCCTAGCCTTACCAAGCTAATGCTCTTCAAGTGAAATCCGACATTTTGCCTCGAGGATTGCAAATCTTGAGCTTTGAAGAAGCAAAAAATATATTCTACAATGCAAATATATGATTACTAACATAATGGGTAATGCAATACAAGCTTTAGGTGCATATTACATTAGAGAATGATTCATACGACCCTTCATCTCAAGGCATTCTTAGACTCCATAATGTATTATCGATTCAAGAGGTATATGAATATGTGGATGTGCTCTTGTAGGTTGTTTAGACCTTCAAGTAGCCAAGTCGACACACAGTATGGCCTTCCAAGTGAATTAGAATTGCCAAGAAGGGGTACTATGGATCAACAAGTAGCAACTAGCTCAAGCAAATGCCGCAAGGTAGAAACACTTTGAGGAATCCAGGAAAATAAAGTGATCAAGTCTAGCAAGAAAATGTGCAACTTCAGTATAGGCACACTTCAATCACAATGCCTAATGACTATACAAGGGATGGGAAGTACGTAGTGAGTCGAAGGAGGCCTATGGTGCAAGATCTCCTACACTCTCGAGGTGAAGTCCAAGTTTTTACCTCAAGGGATGAAAATGTGTAGATTTGGATTCCTTTTGGAGTTTTTAGCCTCTCAAATGCATGCCAAAGGATATCCATAGTCCTACCCAGTTTCTAATAGTGCTATTCGATGAGTAGCGTGATGTTGCCACTCCTAGCAATATCTACAAGGTATCCAATGGACAATTGCACATATGGCCTCGAGCACACTCTTCTGTGAGGAAAGCCCCTCAACTATACCAATGAATATGTTCATTAAAGCGTAACTGTTTCACGGTCTAGAAAGGCCAATAATACTCAAGTAAGCTTCACATAGCCAACCAGGTAAACCCACACTATGATTGGCAAGAAGATAAAAGAAAAGCTAAAGTGTACCCTATGAAGTGTTCACCTACAAGTAACACTTGAACCAAAATCAGGTGCCTTATACTTTAGAAATTCAAAATGCTTTAGAAACAATGCTCAATGCTCATGTAATTAACTAGGATGGGGAAGTTGGAGTCGAGTGATGCCTAGAGGCGGTTCTCCCTTGCTCTTGAGATAAAAATGCCCAACCTCAGGTCGAGGAGGAAGTTGTATATGCATGTCGATATTATGCCACATGAGAGCAGGGATACTTCGTTGAGCAGGGATACTTATGGATCTTCACCACATCGCCATTACTGTTCCGCGCATCTGTCTGTGCAGCCTGCTAAGCAGGTCATTCTTCACCACATCGCCATTACTGTTCTACGCTCCTGTCTGTGCAGCCTTCTAAGCATGTCGTAGCAGGGAACGTGGTGATAAGCCTTGAGCTGAGAATGCCGGCCAGATTACAACCGACAAATGCGGCTGTGCAGACCATCAGCAGCTCGGTGGTTTATTCTGTCCACAAGTGTCGCTTGTTCGTTCAGTGGAGATTGTAGTAGGCCCCTCAGCTAGCGAGGAAGCCTCTCCAGAAATTGGGATATGCTGCTTGTCTGTGCCGTGCACACGGTATTCTTTAGTAAAAGGCGAAAGAATAGTTCGCGGTGTATCCAACACGCAGCTTCATGAGATCTACGAGATGGGCAGGGGAGGCAGTTTATACTCCCCTTCTCGTGCCTTCCCTGAGGCCTGACCGTAGCATCACCCGCATGTGGGACTCAAGAGACATACACACTGTGATACCCAGTGCTCCAGAAAAGACCTAGATTTCGTGAAATCCCACCACCTTGCCATTTTTCAAAATCTACCTCCACGTCTAAAATTAAGAGATGAGCTCCAAACCTTCAAACCTCGAAGGATTCTAGTATAAAACCCACCAAATGTGAGCATTGTACCGCTTAAATTCTTCATTAAAAGGCTTTTCTCCTCTCGAGAAAAACTTTCTCTCAAGCACTAGTGATAACTCACTAGGACAAAAGGGACGCCTAAGCAATCGTATTTCAAAGTGTCCCCATATACATTGCTTTGCTTTCCTCTCATAGACCCAATTCCCATGTCCAACAGGCATGTTCGTCGATTCAAGCATGGTATAGAGTCGTAGTCTCACCCACTCTCCTCTACCACAGATTATGCAAGGTGTCAGTATAAAGATGCCCTCGTACTCATCTTGGACTTGGCATAATCAATGTGACTATGGTTGGCTTAAGTTAAGAATAAGAAAAGGCCATACAATGGATGGGACAGCACCAATGAGCTAGACATTTGTGAATTTCTCTAGGTAAGTATGCATTGGTAATAGCCTTGTGTGTGAACACCTTAGAACCATTGTTGTTAGGCTATGTCTTGGACTGAGAGCTTGTGTACAGCTATTTCTCCTTTTTGCGGCGGCAATGGTCCTCTTCAAGAGAAGGTGCACTTCAGCATGCTGAGCAAACATGTTGCTACCTACAACAATGAATCGAAAAAATAGTACTCGTCTTATAAGAGATGCCCCAGTGATTTTACCAAACCGAGAGAGAGAGAGAGAGAGAGAGAGAGAGAGAGAGAGAGAGAGATCCTCAATGGTGAGTGCAAATTGTACCTCATTTATATCATGCTCTATTTTTTCATTCACATTTTAACTCTCTCTCTTTTGATACTTTTTTTAATTGAGAGAGAGAGAGAGAGAGAGAGAGAGAGAGAGAGAATGAGAGACAGCTTTAGCAAAGGAATTATTAGAAGTTTGCCCTCCTTCCACACTTAAAGATGGTGTCAAAAGAAGAGGCTAAGAGACAATCCATGTTGATTCAAAATCAATGGCATAGTGTAAACACTAGAGTTAGCAATATCCCCTACAATTAAAATTTGGCTAAGCTAGTGGGAGATCTGAATCACATGCAAGGGGAACCTTGTACATTGGTTAGTGAGAACTTTCTTCTCTTCAAAAAGTATGATGCGGGCGAGGTGTAAGCTTTTGGAACAAATTTTAGAGTGAGACTTTTTTTGAAAAACCCTTATTTTTTGTTTAACATAGTCCAATTAGTCAATCCTTTACCATTGCCATTGACACCACCACCCCACCATGTTTTTCTTTCCATCCTCTTTTTCCTCCGCATCTCTCTCTCTCTCATACCTCTGACCACGGTGGTTTCCGTGAGTTTTTTTCAGTGGATTTTGTAAAAATATTTATTTGCCAGGGCTCATACACAAGATGGATTCCTTGTGCGAGAAGTTGACTAGGAGGCCTGTCCTTTTCGGGTGCGTCAGATTAATTTAATGTGCATGTGGGTGATTCCACAGTAGGTGATTTCGTAAAATACATATTAAATTAATGGACATTTACACATTTAGAGTGTGCACTTTGTTAAGATTCAAAGACAGAGACAAGAGTGAAGAGCTGAGTGCTCTCTGCTTTTTCCATTATCTCATAGACCACACACAGAACATAAGTGTATACAATAGTACGAAGGTCCATAGGACCATTCACACTGGGTCTAAGATCACCGACTTATTTAATGTCCCACACTTGCTGATACAGTTCGACTCTCTCTCTCTCTCTCTCTCTCTCTCTCTCTCTCTCTCTCTCAATTGGATATCCTCTAAAACATTGTTTACATGCTCTATTTTCCCATTAAACTAGACATTTATAAGAACTCATGGTCAAAATAATGCTATACTTTTTTAAACACTCCTACAAAGAATGTGGTCTAAACTAAGAGTGCCAATTACTCGAAATATATCAAAAGGTAGATGATAAATTCTAAAACTTTCTTAAGAAATTATTAAGGAAATCCAAAATGTCTCTACTAGAATGGCTCCTTGATTTTCACTTTTTTCCAAAGAAAATGTATGTGCTACATATGTGCCACCTACTTGGCCTCAATATTGAAATTTATTCTTATTATTTGTATTTTATTATATAATAAAAGCATTGCAAAAATATATTTCAAAGTTTGATACTTTGGGAAACCCATAAATAAGAGACCCATAAAGACACTATGTTTGAGTATGAAATGCAATAACGATTACAAACAATGCATAAAAACTCATTTCCTTCAAATAGATATCTAATTAGTGCACCATTAAGATTTGTACATTCAAATATCACATACCTACACTCTACAATAAAGTTGCCCCTAATCCAAAATTACTAGCATAAGTCTCTATTACGTAAGGCGGCTTACTAGGATGAGGCAAAACAATGTTTTTGTATTTGAGCTTCACTATTCAAAGTATGAACATCATTTTGTAACTGTCTACTTATGAGAAGGGATATCCTTAAAGAACTAAAGTTTATGCCATAGAGAACGAATGCATCCAAACAGGGACACACATCATACTTATCTAGCAATTTTTAAGAGAATATAGAATCCTCCATTAATACTAGTCTTATAATTTGCCACAAAAGTGGCTATAAGCCACTTAAGTGGCCCATGTTGATGCCAGGAGGCATATTTCACGGAGGATTCCGTGCCATGGTGGATTCCGTGAGGTTTTATGGTGGATTCCGTAAACTTTGATGACCGGGGCTCATACACAAAGTGGATTCTTTGTGCGAGAAGTTGATGGGGACGCCTATCCTTTTTGGGCGTTTCATTAATTTAGTGTGTACATGGGTGATTCCATAGCGGGTGATTCCGCAAAATGCATATTAAATTAATAAACGTTTATGAGTTTAGAGTGTGCACTCGTAATAAATTAAGGTTAGGATTTATTTCTAACCAGTTGATTTATTTATGTAGCTGAAGACTGCTAGGTATTCACTTTTGTCGGTTTAATTGTATTATTTTACTAACGACTATGAATGCTTTAGTTGATGTGTAGAGTTAGCAGCAGTGGCGGAGGAAAGCATTAGTGGATAGCGAGTATTCGATCTATGGATT
Organism: Lygodium microphyllum; assembly: GCF_053477565.2. Lineage (NCBI taxonomy): Eukaryota > Viridiplantae > Streptophyta > Polypodiopsida > Schizaeales > Lygodiaceae > Lygodium > Lygodium microphyllum. Next base: position 78,752,117 of record NC_141144.1, read on the forward strand.
ATATTTTGATAGGCGCCACGCCTATATTTTGTCATGTCTATTGAGACATTGATTATTTATTATTATTTTATGCGCCCATGCGCACGGTTATGTTATTTCTATTTGGACATTGTATTGGGCGTGCCAGACTCTTTGGGCACCGTCCATTAGCTTTATTCCTATTTTTGTAAAAGCAAACTCAAAAGCTAAAAGCTTGTCATATTTTTGTAAATTGGGCTATTATTGAGCATGAAGATGGAATATACATAAAATACATGCTTTGTGAAGTGCTCACACAAGGCATGGGGGGAGATTGCACCCAATTGGTCTCTTGCTCTTGTCGTTCATTCTTTTTACCTTGTAACTTGTGCAAAAAGTAGAGTTCATTGTTCTTGGGGACCTTCTGGGATTCACTATGTGAGCATACAACGACCGATCTGCACACCACATGTCCTATTTAGTTATATTTGAAATACTAACAACATAATTTAGATAAATTGAAAATGTTGATAGTTTTTACTTAATTGCAATTCTCTTAATGGGAATGCATATAATATATATCAAAGTATTTTTCATGAAAGTTGATTTTTTAAAAAAATTGAGATGGTTTTATCTAGAAGTACTAAATTTTTTTGCTTTTCAATGAAATGGTCTCAAAGATAGATATAAAAATATATACTTTCTAACTTGTTTTGACCCTTTCTAATTTTTGTTTAGTTGCTATCTTGCGCTGATTATATTTTCCTAGAACCATTTCTTCTTAATCTTTCTCATTGAGGAGAAATGGAATTTTTCATAGTGGGTCCAATTTGCCATAAAAATGGCTTTTTGCTACAAGATTAGTGTTGATGGTTATGTGATTGCATCCCTCGTAGATGTTGTAATTGTTGGTGCACCAATCCCAAACTATACTAATGTTTAGGGAAAAAATTTTGAGAGAGAAAGAGAGCATGTGTGTGTCAAGTGTGTCTGTATGTGAATGTATGTGTGTGTGCGTATGCAGATTGAGAGAGAGAGAGAGAGAGAGAGAGAGAGAGAGAGAGAGAGAGAGAGAGAGAGAGAGAGAGAGAGAGAGAGAGAGAGAGAGAGAGAGAGAGAGAGAGAGAGAGAGATTGTGTGTGTGTGTGTGTATGTGTGTGTGTGTGTGTGTGTGTGTGTGTGTGTGTGTGTGTGTGTGTGTGTGTGTGTGTGTGCGTGCCAAGATCATACCTACTTTTATCATATTTGGAAGGGATTAGATATTTAAGTTATCTTAATTTCCTTACTTTTAGTTACACATAGAGGGAATTTTGGGTCTCTATATTGGAAGCAAGAAGAGTATTATTAGGCTCATATAAGGATATGAGTACTTTAACTTAGGATATAGTGGAAGATGAAATTGGGGATGGAGGTAAGGAGGAGATTTATAATTGACAAATAGCTTACCCATGCAAAACTTATTATGATATGATGAAATGTACATGGGTTGGGCAATGATGCAAAAAATGATGCATATCACATGATACTCTTAGAAGGAAACCTAATGTTCTCGTACTCCAAGAAGTGAAGATAGGGCCAGAAGAAGTACGAGATATCAAATTCAAAGACTATTAACTATCATCGAATCAACATCCTTGAGGGGAGATGGAATTTGGTGATAGCCACTCTAAATGTTGGGGTGAAAACTATTGGTCTATTTAGTACATGGGCTAAACTCCTCAATAGATCATACATGAGTTTGAAAAACTAGATGCAAGAGCCAACATATTGTTTCTTGGATATTAGAACATGATGCTATGTGAGGGTGATCATTCACATGAGGTTGGGCAATGATCATGTAGGAAAGGGAAATGCAGCATAAACTAGAGAATTCCCATAACTTGGTGGATTTGTCCATAGCATTCAACAAGGGCATACCTCTAGCTTACATGTGGCATAACCGGCTCAAAGATTCGGTAAGCGTGGCATGCCGCTAAATTGGATTGTGTGTATTTAAATCATGGTGTATAGTGGATCCTACTAAAATTCCATTTGATGATGCTATTGGAGATTTTGATATCAGACAACATTCCATTACTATGTATAGTCAACTTTGACTAATAAGCATCAAGTAATATAGGGCCTCCCCTTTTTAGATAAAAGGGTGAGCAAGTGAGAGTGAGAGAGAAGCTAATGCCATGAGTCATACTCCACGATGGATTTTGTGATTATATTTAATTTCCGAGGCTCATACACAAGGTGGAATCCTTGTGCGAGAAGTTGATGGGGACACTTGTCCTTTTTGGGCGTCAAATTAATTGAATGTGCATGTGCGTTAATTCCATAGTGGGTGATTCCATAAAATACATATCAATTTAATAGATGTTTATGAGTTTAGAGTGCGCACTCAAATTAAATTAAGGTTAGGATAGAGTTCCAACCTATTTAATTATTTCTAGCTGAAGACTGCTAGGTATTCACTTTTGTTGGGTTTTATCTTATTATTTTCTAGCAATTGTGAATACTTCAATTGATGTGTAGAGTAGATGGCGAAGACATTGGGTAGCACCGAGCGATGACATGAATCCAAATGCCTAGAAGAATTACTATTTTTGATGGCACACGCCTTATCACTAAAGGCATGGCACCAATAATTATTCAAGTGTGCTTATTTATTAAAGCACTCAACAAAATATTTATTATCTTGTATGCGCATAGGTGCTCCGTTAAATATTTCATTATTTGACATTTGTATTTGGGCACAACCAACTTTTGGACGCCCAAACGCCTTACTATATATTTGGGAAAACGAAAATACAAAAGCAAAAGCATGCTATTTGTAAAGTGGGCTATTTTTGAGCTAAGATATAAATAAATCTATAAATGCATGCCTTCTGAAGTGCTCACACAAGGCATAGGGGGAGATTGCACCCAATTTGTCTTTTTGGTCTCATGTCGTTGCAAATTTCCTTTTCGATCTACATAGAGTGGTATCAGAGCTAGGTTCAGATCAAGAGCTTCCAATCGCTTACCTTCTCATGCGAAGACAAAGCTCCTAGAACGAACGGGCTCTATAGGCTATCTTGCAACAAACTAACAATACAGGTGTGTTCTTGCAATGAAGAACCCCTTGCTATACCTTCTGATACCACTCTTGTGCAGATTAGATGCTATATATGCGTGTAGTGAATGCCAGAAGGTCCCCAAGAACAAAGAACTCTACCAAACCTTCATAACAACAAAATGGAATTTGCACGACATGAGACCTAAAAGACAAAATGGGTGCAATCTCCCCCCATACCTTGTATGAGAGCTTCACAAGGGATGTATTTATAGATTTATTTATCTTGAAGCTAAAAAATAGCCCACTTTACAAATAGCATGCTTTTGCTTTTGTGTTTGCTTTTGCCCAAATATAGAGTAAGAGGTTTAGGCGTCTAAAATTCGTGGCTATGCCCACATACAAATGTCAAATAAGGAAATATTTAACCGAGCCTCTATGCCCATACAAGATAATAAATATTTTGTCGAGCACTTTAATAAATAAGCGTGCTTGAATAAATATTGGCGCCATGCCTTTAGTGATAAGGCATGCATCCATAAAAAATAGTAATTCTTCTAGTCATTTGGATTCACATCATTGCCCAGTGCTATTCAACACCTCCGCCGTTTGCTCTACACATCAACTGAAGCATTCACAATTGTTAGAAAATAATAAGATAAAACACAACAAAAGTGAATACATAGCAGTCTTCAGCTACAAATAATTAAATAGATTGGAACTCTGTCCTAACCTTAATTTAATTCGAGTGCACACTCTAAACTCATAAACGTCTATTGATTTGATATGTATTTTACGGAATCACTCAATGTGTGGAATCACCCATGAAATGTCATCATCACCAGACCTACAGATTGCAAAGTAGGTGGAGCTTGCACATGATAATACACAACTATTGCTACTTAGACTCCAATGTAAAATAGCAATCATGTAATTCATGAGAGCATCCTTCAATGACATAAAAGATTGGGTGACTATCAATTCAATAAGTTAAAGCATATCCTACCTCATGAGATGTGCGAGGGAGTCACCACGGAGACAAGAGGAGGGGCGTGGAGCTTATAGCCAACCACCTATGTGCCATCACATAGAGTGGAAGAAAGCCAAGAAGAAAGCAATAGAGAAAGTGAGGAGCGTCGTGCATGCGACGTATAAAGATTATTTCATTTACTTCAAGAATAAAAAAAGCGGCTTGTGGTAGGAGGCATTGAGGGCAGTCCATAGGAGGTACCCAAATCGTGAGGGTCAACGATTCTCGGATGATTGGGGACGCACAAAAGTGAGGGATTTTCTTGACAACAAAAGATCCCACCTCACGAGACGTGCCACGGAGTCACCACGGAGACAAGAGGAGGGGCGTGGATCTTATAGCCAACCACCTATGTGCCACCGCATAGAGTGGAAGAAAGCCAAGAAGAAAGCAATAGAGAAAGTGAAGAGTCGCCAGCACGCAGAGGCGTAATACATCCAAATGGAAACCATGGGATCATCGCATTATGGATCGGGTGGAAGAGAGTCGTGGGAGGCAGAGTTTGTAAGTATATTTTGATTTCTAGTTTTTTAAAATTTATATTTCTTTCAATTCTTTATATAATTTATTCTAATATATTGTGTCTCATAATTGTTTGTATATATCATAATTGTTTTGCAAACTACTATCGTTGGTAGGATACCTACTCCTAGAGAGGTAGGTTACCATCGAGGCCATAACTGCGCAGCCATATGGGTTCACTTCTATGAGGAGGGTCTCATCACTGAGGAGCAATACAATTGGGCTATGAGGATTCGACAGCCAGAGGAGGTATGTTTTTCATACTTTCCTATTAAAAGTATAGCTAATTGTAACTTTTTCTTTGCAATTGTACGTAAGCAACCTTGATCTTTTGTGTGTGCAGGTGAGTCCCAATGTGGAGCATAGTGAGGAGGGGGATAGCAACGCTATAGCGAAGATGTTTCTTCTTCAGATTCATAGAGGAGCACCATATCTCCTCTATGGCCTTGTTTTGTTGTATATCTATTATTCATCTTTGTTGTATCTACCAACACTTGGCATAGTTACAGTGCCATCAATTTAGTATAGTCAGTTATACATTGTTTGACTTAGTAGGCTACTTTTCTTTATGTTGCATCTTATCCACACTTTTTGTGCATTTTGTATTGTGTGTGGAAGAAGAAGAAAAAACCAGCAGAAAAAAATTTGGCCTCTATCTCTCTTCTTGTGTTCTTGATTTTCTCTTATGTGTATAGTGTGTGTATGGTGCAACAACTCAAGCAAGTCCCCTCAGTACATGATTCCTGACATGGTATCTGAGCAGTGCCACTAAGAGAGGTTAATTTTGAAGGCTAAAGTGAATGAGAAGAAGCAAGGATTCGAGTAAGCAAGCAATGGGTAAGAGGCTCTCTCATTCTTTCACTCTTTCTCTTAGATAATGCTTGTGGAGGTACCAGAGGTAGGCCTTGAGTAAACATCTCATATTGCTATGAGATTTGGTATACAAGTAGAACAATGTATATTCTGTAGATAAGCCCTTTATGGCAACCCTGCTGCTCTTTTGGCCATCTTAGGCCATTTTGAGCCCTATTTTAAGGTCACAAGGTTACATACATCAATTTCAAGGTATACTGCAATTTTAATTGTGTTGACCAAAAGTGGGTGCATGTATTAAATTTCAAATTTGTAAGCCTTGAGGTATTTGATAGAAAGAAAACACAAGTTTTATCTACAAATAGGTTACAGATTACTTGTACTATTGATGAGCAGTCATTGAAAAAGGCTACTTGGTGCAGTACTATGCACTTGTTGTGAAAGATTGTAGAAGACTTGCTTGTTGCTTTGTGTCAACTTTGTGATAATGGCACAGAATAGTGAAAACCCCATCATTGAGAAGTTGGACAAGAGAAATTATCCATCATGGAAGTTTTGTGTGACAAACTTCTTCTTGGAAAAGGCTCTTATGAGTTTGTTTTAGGTGAAAAAAAGGAGCTGGAGTTGAGTAAACCTATGGCTACAAATGAATTAAGGGCATGGAAAGAATGGAATGCAAATGACAGAAAGGTGATGTATGTGCTACCTACAGTAATTGATAATACCATGTTGGGGCATATCAAAAATGCAAAATCTTCATATACAGCTTGGACAATTTTTGAGAATACATTTTCAATAAATACAGAGGCATGGAAGATTCAACTCAAGAAAGAGTTGAATATACTTTGAAGAAAGGGAAAATGGCAATCAATGAGTATGTTTTGAAAGTGAAAAGCATTGTAAATGCTTTGGCACCGATTGATACAATGCTTGATAATGATGATTTGGTTTCATCTACTTTGTGTGGTCTTAATAATGAGAAAGCTTTGTTACATCTATATATGTATAAAATCCATTTCCAGATTTTGATGAGTTCGTCTCTCTCATGATCACCGAAGAGATCAATATGCAGGATGAATCATCTGAAGAAGTGATGAATAGGTCCAAGAACTTTACTAAAGTTCAAGAAGGGATATAGTAGATCCTCTTCATGAGACCGTGATATGGGACATGTTAGTGGTAATCAACAAAATAGTGTAAAGCAGCAATTCAGTGAAATACATATTTTAGGAGGCCATGAAAACTTTCAAGTTAGAATAAGCTCTAGAGAAAGAGGTGGATGGCAGAACACAAGTTCTAGTAATTGTGGTATTTTTTGCCTTTATTGTGGCAAAAGAGATCATATTGCAGTCCATTGTCATACAGGAAAGAATGATATCTATAGTGGTAAATTGTAGTAATGAAACTATGCATCATCTTCATGAGGACAAAATGAAGACAAAAATGAGTGTCTAGTTGTTATATAGTATATGATGAATGTTGATATAGGAAAGGGGATACATGATGATGTATGGTGTGTCAATTCAAGTGCATCTAATCATATGAATAGTCATACTGATGTTTGTCAAAATATGACACACGCTCCAACTCATACTTTTTGTCTCAGTCTTTAAGACATGGAGTATGGGGGTTAGTAGTTTACCTTTACATAGTGTGCTTACTTCATTGAGCATCATATATATTGTAATGAAGGAGACCTATGATAAAGAAGAGTGAATGAAGGAGACTATACAGAGGAGAGAGAAAGAGGGAGAAAGAGGGTAAAGAAAGAGAGAGAAAGATAGGAAAAGAGAGAGAAAGAAAATGAGGAAGCTATGGAAGTTAAAAAAGGGTGAAGAGTCAGTTCTTCATAATACATGGATGCCCTAAGTTGAGTCTCTTACATCTTTTACACCTCGATCAATGTGATTGGGTATGTACCCTTGGTTCTTGTGCATTTCACTCATCACACTTTATCCCGACCCTGAAAGTTTTTACCCTAAAAAACAAAAGATAACTAGAAAGACTTGCCATAATGGCTAGTGAGTGGGATTGTAGAGTAGTACTCTTATCAACATTACAAAGGGAAATTTTGAGGTGTAAGGGTATATGTAACTGACATGCATGCCTTGGACATGGAACAACAGAAGAAGACCACCAATTCATTTTGAATAAGGACATGAAGACTTTGGACCCACCATAGGCAAGTTAAGGTAAATCTACCCTAACTTTTGATAAGTTGCTCTGAATGGGACATGCCATAAGTCAAAATGTATCCTAGTTAAGAACTTTCAGTCCATGTATAAAGTTATTGGATATAATTAATGCAAGTACTAGAACAGAGTGCAATCTGCATATAGTCTAGGTTAAAACATGGCTTCTTCCAAGGGTAGGCCTTGCCATTTGATGAAGTATTTCTTGATGGATTGAGATCTCAAGTATTTATCTCAGTACCCACCAATAATTGCCTCAAGGATATATTGAATTATGCCTTCTTTGTCTATGGAAGTTAGTTCTTCCACATAGTCCATTGAGGTGCCAATAAAGCGATTTGGCTAGCTGATGTGAAACATGTTGTGAATCCCAATGGTGGAGGGGAGATCTAACCAATAAGCATAAATTCTCTTCAAGATTCAATAGGGGCCATAGAAACAATGGGCTAGCTTATTACTGTTACCATCCTTGAGAGTAGAGTAATGGGACTTAGGCACTTTCAATAGAACTAGCTCTCCCTCTTGGAATTCTATATCCTTCTTCTCTCATCAACATAAATATTCATATGATATTATGCCTTCCAAAGATTCACTTTGCATTATTGAAGCAAGGCATGCATGCACTCCAACTTCTCTTTGCTCTAGGGGTTGATATTGTCATTATATAGGACCGTAGGGAGGAGAACCTTATACTCATACAGTGCCTCTCAAAAGGAGAAACCCCAATGCTAGAGTGGATGGAGTTGTTGTATGCAAAAGCATAGCCAAGTAGAGCCACATATCCCAACTTTGTTATACATCATGGGAAAAGCACCTTAGGTAGGTCTCAAGCCATTTATTGAGCTTCTTGATCTAACCATCAGTTTGTGGGTGGTATGCGATGGATGGAACAAGCTTGGTATCCATAGATATGAAAATTGCCTACCAAAAGTTGCCCCTAAACTTAGAATCCTTATCATGCAGCACTATGGCATGTGGTAACCCATGCAATTTAAACACATGGTCCATGAACTAAGTGGCCACCTAAGATGTGGAATACTTGAGTTTTAGTGGGAATAAAGTGAGTAACTTTAGAGAGTCAATCAACTACCACATATATACTATTCCATTATTTATTGATGATGGAAAATTCATAATAAAATCCATAGTGATTTGTGTCCATTTTCCTTTAGGAATAGGCGAGGGATACAATGGAGCAATTGGTCTAAGTGTTTTATCCTTATTCTATTAGCATGGAACACAACTCACCACAAAATCCTTGATAGCCCTCCATAGGCCCTTCTAGTGAAAGCTCTTGGAAATCGAATAATATGTTTTGCAAATGCCCAAATGAATAATAATGGGGCAATAATGTATCTCTTCCATGATCTTTTGTATAAAGGGAAAAGTGTGGGGGATGACAATCTTGCCATGGGACCATATGAGTCCATTCCTTAGCTAATGTTATGATTTTTCTTCCATTACTTCATGTTGTAATTTCTGAAATATGTTGTTGAATTTCTCATTTAGCAAGTAGGCCTCTTGAAGCTGCTCAATCCAATCACTATGCAACTCTAAGAGGATGATACTCTACATGCCCACATCTATGATAGTGAATCAACCATTATATTATGTGTACCTCTAGTGTGAGAGATATCAAAATCATAGTTTTGTAAAGTTGCCACACATATCCTCTACTTAGGAGCCAAAGTAGATCGAGTCAAGAAGTACTAGAGGACTCAATGGTCACTCTTCACTTAAACCAGTTGTTATATAGGTAATGGTGCAAATTCTTAATAGCATGAAGGATGGCCAACATCTCTTGTCATAAATATTCATCTACATCTCCTTTTTTATCAAGTTTATAGCTCTCAAAAGAAATCACATGGTGCAACAACAAGATAGCATAGATCCTCTGTCCCTAGCATAATAGCAAGCAAAGGCATACGAGGATGTGGGCCAAAACATTTCCTTCAAAACTGAAACTCTGATTAGCAACAACATCTTTAAAGAAAGAGTCATTATTTAACCAATCTATCAAGGGTGCTGCAATTATTGTATAATGCTTGATGGAACATCTATAAAATAAAAAGATACCAAGGATACTATGTAATGAAGGGATACTAGGTGGTATGGGCCAATCCTTTATAGATTGTATCTTTTTTGGATCAACATAATGCCATTTTCACTAACAATGTGTCCCAAGTACCCCATTGATGTCTACATGAAGATGCACTTACTTTTCTCAGTGTTAGGGATAAAGGCTAATGTGCCTATGTCGCATTGTATTTACTTTTCACATATCCTAATCGCACACCTATATACTACATGCGGCAAGCATCCATCAGTGTCACTTTATTTTTTATTCTTTTAGTGACTATTGAATAAGGGAAGGCTATCACAAATTTTGAGACTGTTGGAGTTTCCACACATAATCTCTCTCTCTCTCTCTCTCTCTCTCTCTCTCTCTCTCTCTCTCTCTCCATCTGCCATAGCTCTTGCTTTGCTCTAAGCTTCTGCTTGTGTATTTCCACTTGGGATCTACCTTTGAATTGGAATCAAAGTGGGTATTCAAGGAGCTTCGTCATCCTTTGATTTAGTCTAGATTCAAAGCTTCAACTTAAGGTTTTATGGTAGCCATTATTTCTTCCTCCCGAGGTATGCATTAGGTCTTTTCTTCTCCTAACTTGTTTTAGCTTGCTCCTAGCTTGTTGTGGAGCTTTCCAAGGGTTGATTGAGCCTTGTTGAGTGCTTATTGAGCTAAGGAGTGCCATTCTATCCACTTTGAGTGGATATAGAGCATACTTTAAAAGTCGTGGATAGCTATGACAGGTTGACAACACTTCTGTATTTTCCCCAAAACTTTTGCATACAAGATTGAATTCAAGTGTTATATAGCTAGAAACATAGAGCACAATTAGAGCCATAGATAATCATTGATAGTGTTGATTTTGTATAATTTTTAGTTATTTGTTTCACACAGAATATTTTGATTTGGATAGTAAATAGGGAGCTCCCATTATGTATGTTTAATGCCTTGATGATGCTATTTTACTGCTCGGATGTTACGATTATGCTTTGGGATGCTACTTAGATTAATTAAAGGTTGATTAGCTCAAGTTTGTAGAATTTTATTATTGTAATAATAGTTTAGGTAGGAAGCTATTAACATTAACTTTATGCCTATTGAAACTTGATGCTGTACGGGTATGCCACTTACATGCATGAATGTCTAGTATTGATATTTGGACTCGAATATGATTATGGATGGCTTTACTACTCAAATTTGAGCTACATTGGATGATTCAAATATGATTATGGATGGCTTTACTACTCAGATTTGAGCTACATTGGATGATTTGAATATGATTATGGATGGATTTACTACTCATATTTGAGCTACATTGGATGATTCGAATATGATTATGGATGGCTTTACTACTCCGATTTGAGCTACATTGGATGATTTGGAGCTTTGGATTTATGCTTTAGTTGCTTTTGTAATTGATATTATAAGTTTTTGAAGGGAATGCAATAACAGTGGAGAAGGAGAAGAGGAAGATGCGGGAGAGAAGAGCACACATAATGTAGGTGCTGTCCAGCTGAACTGACAGCCTTATTGCACTATCATATTATATATGAATAAAGAATGGGCGGTCACAGTGTACACGGGAAGGCCCTGAGGCATTTTACCGCAACAGCCTCCCACTAAAAAGCCAATGTGGCTGGGGAGTGAAAACAAAGAAAAGAAAAAAAGACACGGTGAGGAATCATGACATCTCACCCAATGCCCAATTGGAAAAGCAAGCTGTGTAAGAAGTGTCGAGAACCTCTGTAGAAGAAGAGTCAAGCATCCCCGAGTCCATGACATCCGGGAGATAAGCAATCCCGCAGCTCCATACAATGGAGCAATCCAAGAATGCTTCTCATGAAGCAAGCACAACTCATCAGTGCATGGCTATAAAGCATCAAAGTCATGCATAGCATCACCGTTGTGCATACAAGACAATAGAGAGCAGTCAAACTCTCCAGAGTCAATCATTGAAAGAGAGCTAACATCCCGGGGACTTGTCCAATAGGGTCTCAAGACTACATGTGGCCTCAGCGAAGTGGAAGACTTGGCTGTCCAACCTACAAAACTACAAGAAAATGGCTCTCATGAGCTTGCAAGGGGTCTAGCAACTGCAACATCCTGACTTTGACTACTATGCATAGCTGGGCCATCTGGGCCAATAAGTGCCTCATTTTGAGTATAAACAACTTGCTGTAATGGCACTATAGCTACTATAAAATCAGCCATAAAGTGTACTGAACGCTCATCAGGAGGCCTGGGAGGTGTCTGCCTCTCATAGAAGACAACATGACAGCCGCGTATGACCTACTGGGCATCCAAATCCATAATCTATAGGCCTTAAATTCATCATCTCCATAACCAAGGAGGATACATCTATGTGACATAGGCTCATGTGGCATGCGTACAGATGCTTGGCAGCCAAACATCCTCAAGTAATCATAGGAGGGCTGCATACCACTCCATGCCTCACGGGGTGTAATAACATCCACCAAGGTCAAGCACAGTGTTCTGTTAACCAAATTGCTGTCATAAGGGCCTCAGCCCAAAAGCCATAAGACAACCTAGCTGTGGTAAGCATAGAAGCAACCTTTGCCTATAAGGTCAGGCACACGCCATGAGCAATCCCATAATACCATTGGCACAAGAAATCAATGCCGTAATGTTGACAAGAGGTCTAAAAGCTGGGAGAGAGAGCATGACTATCATAATCCATCTGCAAGCACCTAGGCGTGCTACTAGCAGAATCCATAAACCTGTCAAGCATAACTGCAACATCCTCAATCTGCACCAAGGGAAAAGCCCAAACATGGTGGGTAGCATGATCAACAAAGGTCACAAAGTACGATGCTCCACCAAGTGACTGGGAAGGCATAGGTCCATATACTGTACAATGGACAAGATCTAGAGGAGCATGCTTTATACGATTGCCATAATCCAAAGGGGCTCTGCATGGACCAAGAGTACAATCAGGGCAAGCATCAAGATCTGTAAGTTACATAAGAGGCAACAATGAGTCCAACGAGACAAGATCTCCATCTCTCTGTGGTGCATATGGCCTAGGTGATAATGCCATAACAATGTGTGTGGTATCGGATAACTGCAACCATAGAATCTCCCACATGAGAGACATGAATTGGGTGATGAGAACCAACTCTAGAACCTCTAGCCAAAACCAAGGAACCATGACAGATCTTCCATGACCTATCATGAAGAGAAATAGATTAACCTGCATCATGCAACTGACTGATAAAAATCAAGCTCTTACTGAGCATGGGAACAAGTAAAATATCCCTAAGCATAAGAGAAGTCCCAGTAGGCAAAGCCAGGTGTATGTCTCCCATACCAAGAATAGCATAAGTCTGCTCAAGGCCCAAAGAAATGCATCCATCAAACTCCTTATAAATAGAGAACCATGCTCTATGTGGAGTAACATGACAAGATGCCATAGAATCCAATAGCCAATCTGAGGCATAGGTTGTATCACTGAGCAAGAAAGTTGTAGGAAAAATAGATGACAGGAGTACGTGCTCAACTGTATCATCATGGGTAACTCATGCACCTCACCACTAATAAGAGTGGTAACACCTGCTACAACTGTTGTATCTCTGACTCTCTCCTCATGTCGAGTTCATCTTGCTGCTCTCTAATCCGTCTAAACCATTTTCTTTGAGCATGCCTAAGCTTCCCACAATGGAAGCAAACAACATCTAAAGTAGAAGAACTTGTAGAAGACGACAAGGAATCCAAGTCATCATGAATAGGGCTATCCATAGCATCCATGGAGCTGAAGTAGTCGAGGGCTATCCCAACGAAGGGAACCTACTCATAAAGACAATCATTTGCAAGTACATCAGTGGTAGAAAGCCAACTGCATGACATAACCAACCACATTACGATAAAGCATAAGACATCTGTCATAAGAGCATATGGTGTTTAGCCATGAAATCAGCCCATAACCATAATGGCAAACATGACTCTGCAGTACATCAGACCACATAATAGGATCCAAGTCAATGCAAGACCAGTAAGTGGCATAAGATCTTGCAATGGTCAAAATCCAGGAGAAGTCTAAGTATCTGTACAACAACATCCAAATAAGTGGCTCTGTAAAGTACATGACAGTAGACAAAGTGCATAGTCGGGTAAGCATCAAGAGCAACTGCTCTCTGACCTGTATGGGCAAAAGCAACCCAACTAGCATAGAAGCTAGGCAGCACAGAAGCAACACAACCATAATTGCTAAACCTAAGCACTATCAAGAAGTCTAGTGATCAAGGAGTAACCCACAAAGAACCAAGCACCAATGAGCAATGAAATCCCAATAACCAATAGCCAAGACAATGGAGCAAGCACTGCACAGCATCCAAGCTGCATAAGTGATAAGCCAATCAAATGCAAACTACTCCACAAAATTCTCAAATGCAAGTTGATTCAAGCCCAAACCTGCCATACTGTGGTTGAACCCAACAGCATCCACACCAGACATCAATCCCATAATGGGTAGCATAGGGCATAAACCTTGTCAAGTGAAATGCCAGCTGCAAAGAAAATGACAGTGAACCAAGAATTGAGCTCTACTCTTTTCTCAAGAACCATAAACATCAAAGTGGCATCATCCAAATACATTAGCATATCATCCCCAGTAGTCGGGAGCACTCGTAGACCATAGGCATAACCAAACTAGAGATAAAATAACATGTCAACCAAGGTAACATAAATCCCAACCAACAACAAAGTGTCCGCATCCAAACCAAGGCTCAATAGCTCTCAAATAACATATCCGGACATAAACCATGATGACCAAGCATCAATACATCCATCAGGACACCTGAATGTCAACAAAGAGCATTATGCATAAGCCGTCCCTGATAAAACCTTGCTACCTAAATAATGTACAGTAGTAAATCCCTACATAAATTAAGCTATGGAAGCTCCAACCAAGTCCCAAATCATCTCAAAACATTGGACAAACATCCCCAAAGCATTTGGGCATCAAATACCAAGCCTTGGGAGCATCATATAAGCTAAGAGCATGACATTTTCTTGTTGTAAATCAACTCAGATTTGTTACATAAAATTCTGTGATCAGAATTTGGCAGATCTCACATCACCATTGTGTCCAAAGCGTGCCAAAATCCCAAATTAGACTCTTACCTTGCCTAAATCAGGTTCTAGATGCTCGAGATATGAGAAAAATGGGAATTTTGAGCTAGATTTTGAAATAACTGTAAAAAAGCATGAACTGCTACTATGGGGCCTGCTGGTTATGATGTGAATAAGGCAAATAGGGGCATACAAGGTGCCCAATGAAGCCAAGGAATACCTGCAAAGAGGCTATGAGGGTCGGGGAGAGGCGGGAGATGAAATCTTACCTCGAGGGGAAGAAGCCATGGTTGGCATTGAAGCTCCAAGCTCTAAGTCTTCAATTCGTGATGAAGTGATGCCGGGCCAAGCTCCACGATCAAGATCTGATCCAAAGCTTTGATACCTGTTGAAAGGGATGGAATGGTAGTGGAGAAGGAGAAGAGGAAGATGCGGGAGAGAGGAGCACACACAATGTAGGTGCTGTCCAACTGAACTGGCAGCCTTATTGCACTATCATATTATATATGAATAAAGAATGGGCAGTCACATTGCACATGGGCAAGCCCAAAGGCCTTTTATGCCAACAGTTTGAAGACTTACTTGGATTTCATACTTCAAGATGTATCTTAGATTTCGAATGGTCATGTACTTAATGTCCCAAGCTTATATTTCTTATTTGGAATTCAGATTTGCTTCAGTGGGAGCTACTTTGCTATTGGAATTAGAGATTTGGATTCTTTATGATGTTGAGTTTGGTTCTTTGAGATAGTGGGACTCTTGGTTCATTATATGCTCTCTTGTATCTATCGAATGCAGTTACCTCTGCTTGGGGACTAATTTGATTCTATACGCTTTGGACACCGGTACTTATCTTTGTCAGTAGTTTGTCAGTGATGTATATGCTTATGGGATGTATGATTTACTGATATTTTGAGTTCATGACAGTCTTTGGTGTTGGTGATCTATGCTTAGTCTCTAGTAGATGCATTTTTTGTATCCTACTTGGATATCCCTTAAAAGAAATGAAAACACTTTCTCATTTATAGTATCTTCCACCCCTTGACTGTAAATATTTTGATTTATACTATCATTGTCTTTATGGCAGTCACACATGTCGTACTTGTAAAAAATCTATGGATGAGCCTTAGCTCTTGTTCATTCTTATATATGTGGTCTCATGCCCTGCTAGTCATTAGGTAGTGTGAAGTATGTTGTGACTTTCATTGATGATTTTTCGCATAAGGTCTAGGCATATCCCATAAAGCAAAAATTGGATGTATTTGCTATCTTTTAGCATTGGCTTGCTCTTCTTAATAATCAGTCTAGGTAGAAGCTAAAATGCTTAAGGTAAGATAATGGGGGTGAATATATGAGGGGGATATTAAGTATTAGTTGACCGCCCCTTACACCCCATCCCAAAATGGTCTTGGAGAGTGTATGAACATGATGATTCATGAGAGAGCTTCTAGTATGCTTAGCCAGGTAGGCTTACCATGTAACTTAAAAATTTTCTGGAAAATAAGAAAGTGACTAAAGAGTGGAGATTGAGTCGTCGAGCTGTGGATGCATATGACTAAGTAGAACATTTGAGAAGTTCCAATCTATTGGAGCTACAAGAAAAATAGAGATTACACACACATAGAGGATGCTATATTTGTGGTGCCTCTAATAGCTCTCTTGTGAGTAGCACCTTATTGTCTTATCATTGAAAGAATAAAGAATGTATGTGTGTTTGTGTGTGTGTGTGTGTGTGTGTGTGTAGTTAAGGTTAGTAAGTATGATGGGCACCATACCACATTGGCCTTTATCCCAACCTCCAACTTAAAGGCCAATATACCTTTGAGGGGAACAAAATAATGAAAGAATGTGTGAGATATAGCATATGCGACTTGTCATCACCCAATGCCTATCAACTTCTTCCAATGTGCAAACTTTTTAGAGGGTAGACTCTTGGTGAGAAAGTTTGTAGGATTATCGTTAATATAACTTTTGATAAGCCGCATTCACTTATCCTCAAACACCTGACATATGAAATGATATCTCACTTCAATGTGGCCCAAGTCTCCCACTAGATAAGTAAGCCTTATGGCTTCTTTGCAAACCTCTATCACTATAGTATACTCAATGCTAGTAGTAGATAATGCCATGCATTCTTGTTGCAAGCAAGAGATTTGTGAGATTGCACCACTATATAAGGTAAAGTTATATCAGACTTTCTATTATTAATGTTCATGTTCCTTGCATAGTCTACATTTGTGTATCCAAGTATAAAACTCCTACTTGTCCCAAAGAATATGCACATATATCTTGTACTACACACGTACCTCATGATGCCTTTGACTACTTTCTAATGCTTCTTTCTAGGATTTGACATGTAACTACTCACTACTTCCACTGCAAATGCAATGTTCAAGTGAGTGCCGATCATATCATACATGAGATTGCCCACACATGATGAATATGGAACCTTGGCCATTTTAGCCTTCTTCTCATTAGATTTGGGAAAATCATCAACACTAAGTTTGGGTGATACAACTCCATCAAAACGACAAGACGGAGACACTACGTCAGTACCTCCACAACAACCACCTGAGCTATACTCTCTCGAACCTGCACGAGAGTGAGGAGTAGCACCTATATTCCAAGCCAGGCTCACTACATCCATGTCTCCACAGCATCCCCCCAAACCACTCCCTCCAACTGACCCAAAGTCTACGGCTCAAGTTTGGAGCGTCGACCTCGTCTCCTGAAAATTGAAGCATAAGAGAATATCGAAGTAGATCTAACAGAATGGCCTAATGGTATCCAAGACAGCTCTTGGTCTGCCATATCTCTGAATCAAGCCATCTGATCTAGAGACATACGTGTGAAGATCTCCAATAGCTTATCGTCGCTCATCCCTCGACTCATCATGCTGATCTAAATATCCACAAAGGTCACATGCATAGACAAAAATTGATGTTACCATAATCAATATACATCAAGCAGAACACAGTAATATAAATCTTTAAAAAATTATCTTACTTAAAATGCATATCTTATGTACCCTTATAAGCGATTCATCAACGAATTGTGTAGGTGGATGCTCCAAGTATGAAGTACCCTATGGTCCCATGTCAATCTCGTGACACAACTTCGCACACACTAAAAGGTCGATAGACAGGTCACCACAAAATGATGAGTCCACCTCGTTCTCAGATAATTCTTGGACTCGTGTATTTCCATCATTGTTATCCGATTATGGCTCCTCTACATGCTCCAAGCTTTTGATGGCCTCCACCCCTTGCCAAATCGACCCCTCTATTTGCATACAATCCTCATCTACGCTAGGAACATTGCTTTAATCATATACTCTCGCACTTCAGGGAGTTGAAGGTATAACATACTACCATCGAGATTGTCGGGGGTTTGGATAGAAAATTACATGTTCAAAATCATGTACAAGAGAGATTTAACTTTTGTGACATGTACCATGTCGTAATAATTTTTTTTAAAAAAATGAGTTCATGCACCTATTCACAATGGGTCAGCAATACAAATGTATTGTGCAAATCCGTCCATTGTTTTTTGGAATCTATTTCAAGAAATCCAGATAGACCTCATTGAATTGTTTCTCTAGCTCCTTCAAGTACCACTTTGAACCACTACACATAGAATAGTATCATAGAGAAGCTACGGTAATTCACCATGATAATACTTTGCAAGTTTCCAAAATACTCCATCTCATCTATAACGATGTTTGGATCTATTGCTCATCGTCGGCTCTCTTGCTTGAACTTTGCCATGATACCACAATCTGTTGTGGAGCGCACTTTGTTGATGCGCTCCATGCGGAAATGTAGTCAGCGTGACCGCGCTGCACTATATATTTTGTAATGTACATTGAAACAGTCAATTAGTTGTCGCATATAAAATGTAGACACGACAAATCCTAAATGCATCGTCGCCTTTGGATTACATTCCCTCGAGAATTCCCACTCCTTAGCTGAGACCTCCACCCCTTCGCAAGATGCTGTGGTCAAAGCTCCGTGCAACCATCACGTTGACATAAACTACAGCATCTCCTCCATGCCCTTAGGATATTGAATTAATTGATGTCACATACTACATCAAAATTCAAATTACACTTCTTCCCAATCTTTCCTAGCTTGCTTGTACCTAGCGAGCCATGTCTCTATGCAGACATGGTGCTAGAAGGGAAATGGAACCCGTGAGGAAGAAGCTTGGCAATGAGAGCTATGGTGGATAGAGAGCAAGAGCCAAGAGAGAGAGAGAGAGACTCAAAAGTGGAAACTCCGACAACCACGTCAGGCCTTGCTTTATTCAAACTGTTACTAAAAGAATAAAGAATAAGTGACTGTGACGGGCACCTACCACGTGCAGTGTACAATGGCAAGTACTGTCAATGTAGTAATACACGAGCGGGCTAGGCGGAGGCGTCTTTACCCCCAACAACCTCCCACTTAAAGGTGAATCTGCCGCAGTGAGAGAGAAAAAAGAAAATACAGTACAACATATACATATGTACAACAAGATGAGGAAAATTTTGTCATCTCATCCAATGCCCATCAATCTCCTAAGGAAGGCAAAGCACTCAATAGTGAGGCTCTTCGTGAGCAAGTCTATAGGATTCTGCTCAGTCGGAATCTTGACAAGGTCAATAGACCTATCCTCAATGACCTCGCGAATGAAGTGATACCTCACCTCAATATGCTTCATCTTCGCATGAAAGACTGGGGCGGATTCTTAGCCAACTAAATGGTACTCATAGAATCTGAATGCACTGTAGGCATAGCATCTGTCATACCAAGGTTAGTAATCAAACGGCCTAACCAAATAGCCTCCTTGCAAGCCTCTGTGGCTACAATATAATTGGCCTCTATAGTAGAAAGGGCCATACATTTCTGCACCTTGGACATCCAAGAGATAGCCCCTCCAGCATAAGTGAACACATAGCCAGAAGTGGACTTCCTACTATGTGCATGTCCTACATAATCAAAGTCAGTGTGCCCCATGACTCCTATATCCCGACTACCATAACAAAGACACATATCTGCTGTGCCCTTAAGGTATCTCATGATATCCTTCACGGCATCCCAATGTTTCTTGCTAGGTGTAGCCATATAGCATGCCACAATTGCAAAAGCAATATCTGGACAGGTGGCTATCATGGCATACATAAGATTTCCCACGACTGATGCATAGGGAATCTTGGCCATATCGGCCCTCTGCTCATCTATCTGCGGACAATCGGCCTGTGAAACCTTCACATGAGAAGGTAATGGACAACCAGTAGGCTTAACATCCTACATGCGGAAGCGGTCAAGGACTTTATGAATGTACTCCCTCTGTGATAGATAGAGTAGTCCTTGAGATCTATCACGCGTAATGCGCATACCAAGTATATGAGAGGCATGTCCCAGATCTTTCATCTCAAAGCTCTTCTTGAGCTGAGCCTTAAGAGAATCTAGCTCCTCATGAGCTATCCCTACTAAAAGCATGTCATCCACATAGAGTACCAAAATCATTAAAGAACCATCACGGGCTTTCTTCGTGTACAAGCACGGATCCATAGCACTGTAGCTGTAGCCCTGTGATTGCATGAATGCATCAAACTTATGGTACCATTTTCTAGGTGCCTACTTCAAGCCATATAAACTCTTCTTTAGCTTGTACACTAGGTGTTCCCTGCTAGGGTCTGCAAAGCCCTTAGGCTACTCCATGTAAATCTCATCATGCAAGTCCCCATGTAAAAAATCTGTCTTGACATCCATCTGGTACAAGTCCAGGCTATGCAACCAAGGCCAAAACTAAACATAGGATAGTCATCTTGACCACAAGAGAAAAGACTTCATCAAAGTCAACACCATGCTCCTACTTAAAACCCTTAACAACCAATCAAGCCTTGTATGCCGGCTTGGGTGTCCAGGGGTACTTTTCAACTTGTACACCCACTTCCATGGCAAAGCCTTCTTACCCTGAGGCAAGGAAACCAAATCCCAAGTTTGTTTCTTATGCAATGAGTCAAGTTCAGACTACATAGCCCTCTCCCAAGAGTGACAATCACCCCTGCGCATAGCCTCATCATAAGTGAGAGGCTCTCCTGCATCTGTAACTAGTACATAATCCATAGAGGGCGTAAAATGGTCAGGGGTCGTCTATCTCTAGTAGAATGCCTCAACCTAGCCTCTGTTGCCTGACCAACATCCTATCTAACATCAGCATGTCTAGCATCTGGTCCATGAGCATCAGGTGATGCCGCACGCTGTCTAGCTTGCCGTGGAGTGGACTGAATGGGAGTAAGTGGCTCCTCCTGAAAGATAACTCTGCGTACCTCAATCACTTTCTCAGGTTGCATATGCATTTTGTCCTCATGAAAGATGACATCATGGCTGTGGATCACTTTCCCTGCTTGCGGATCCCATAGACAGTAAGCCATCTCTCCTGCATCTCCATAGCCAATGAAAATGCATTTGACACTTTTAGGATCCAGCTTATTGTGTTTGTCCTTGGCACATGGCAGAATGCGTCATATCCAAAGACACGCAAATGATCATAAGAGGGGGGGCTTGCCTACCCATACCTCCTCTGCAACCTGAAAGTCAATGCCACTACTAGGCAACTTGTTAATGAGATGCACTCTAGTAGTAATTGCCTTAGCCCAAAAGTTTTGAGGTAAGCCAGTCTCGCTAAGCATGCTACTACGGACCCTTTCCTGAATGGTCCTATTCATGTGTTCAGCTATACCATTCTAGGGTGGGGTGTAAGGGGCGGTCAATTGACGCTTAATACCCTGCTCATCACAAAACTGCTCAAAAGCACATGATACATACTCACCCCCATTATCTGACCTTATGTATTTGAGCCTTTCCCCAGACTCGTTCTCTACCAATGCAGGCCAACACTGAAATGTGTCTAAGACATCAAGTTTTCTCTTTGTGGGATAAGCCCAAACCTTACGTGAGTAATCATCTATGAAAGTAACAAAGTACTTTGCCCCACCAAGTGAGTGATAGGGCATGGACCCACATACATCTGAGTGCACAAGAGCCAAGGGCTCACCCATGCGTTTCTTACTGGACCTTTTATGCGTATTTCTAGTTTGCCTACCATACAAACAATGATCACAAGAATCAAAATGCAAAGTGTCAAAAGCTGGAAGATACTGCAAAGCACAGAGCATTTTCATTCCTTTAAGAGACATATGCCCCAAACGAGCATACCAAAGGGATACATGGGGAATAGAACCCACAGACAAAACATGATCCAATGTAGCTCCAGATACAAGTAAGGGATAGAGGCTGCCAGAATTGACACCTCTTGCAAGTACAAGCCTGCCACGAGTAATCTTCCATGTAGAGCCTCCAAAAGACACAAAATACTATCCATCATCAAGCTATCTAGCAGACATAAGGCTGTGAGTCAATGCATGTATATGGCGTACATCATGCAAAATAAAAGAACTACTAGAAGGAAACTATAGCCTAACATCTCCAATGCCCACAATGTCAAGAGACCTGTCATCACCAAGGAGCACAGAACCAGACATGGTACGATAGGTATGAAACCAATCTCTACAAGGCGTCACATGAAAGGACACACCTGAATCCAAGAGCCAGCACTGCGCATATATAGAATGTATCTCAAAAGTTTGTAAGGCATCTCATGAAGAAGTTGCAAGTATGTAATTATCATCTGAATCAGTGGCCTACATGACATTAACCTCTTCTATCTTCACACTGGACTTTGCAGGTACAATACTGTGCTCAGAAGATTTTTCCTGAACTTTTTCTTTTCCCTTTTCCTTGCGCTTATCATCACGCATTTTATGGCACTGTGGCCTAGTATGTCCTGCTTTCCAACAATAATGATAGGTAAGATCAGACTTTCATTCACAGGACTTACTACGACCACGTGATTTGGACCTGGACTTCTAAGAGTCCCTACCCTTATGATCATTGTCATGTTTACCATGTCTACCACCTCTAACGGTCAATGAATGTGAAGAGCGGGAAGCATCATTATTTCTCATGTTAATTTTCTCAATCAATAAAGAACTCTCAACATCTTTGATTTTCAGCCCATCAAGTTTGTTCTTGCATATGGCAGTACGCAATACATCCCATGATTCAGGCAAGGTGCCAAGCAGAAGCAATTGGTGCAAGTTGTCTTTGAACTCAATACCCTGTGACAACAGACTCTTCATGATAGCATGAAACTAACTGAAATGAGATGAAAGGGAGGTCCCCTCCTTCATGTGAAGGTCCATTAATTGCTTTAGCCAATACATCTGTGACGCGGGACTCTACTGCACATAGAGCTCTTGAATCTTCTCCCATAAATCCCATACACTCTAATTTTCATCTTCAACAACATTATGATGGACCTTTTCTGAGAGTGACAAAATAATGGTAGACTTACATAGCTCATCAACTTCCATCCAAATTTTTGTGCCAAAACCTGCCATATTTGGGACTTCCAATACCCATACTTGGTACCATCCAACTTGGCAATGTTAAAGAGAGTTGTGTCTTTCAAATGACCAGCCATATTGTCCCAAATCAAAGCAAAAAAGAAAAATTACAAGTTGTTGTAATTAGCAGAAAATACACTAAAACCACTAATAAAACTCGTTGAAAGGGTGGATTTCACCAAGAGAAGCACATGTCCACCAAATATGACCAAGATAATATCAAATAGTAAGCATTACCCTCATAGAAGTGCTCAAAATCTACAGATTTCAGCTTGCTGTAATAAATGACAATAGTATGTAAAACTGTCTCAAAATGAAGAAATCATTGATACATATGTCACTGCAATTGCTAGGTAGAAAGATACATCCAACAGTGAGTTTCTAGAGGCAAGAAGGTACCAAGAATTGTCAAACCAATCATTTGTCAGGCAAGAGACATCTCATAGGTCTAGAAGTCATGCGTGTAATGGGTCTCGGGGTAAGAGAAGAGAGCAAGCACAAGCACAACTAATAGAGCAAGAAGCTCAAGACATAACCATCCAAGATGCATACAAAACTAACAAACCTGTGAGACAGAGATAGGTGCCTACCCCAATAGGCATATCAAATCAACCCACTATAGACAAACTGCAGACATAAAGCTCTCAAGAGAGCAAATGCATGTAACTGTCCCATAAGCTCAAGCTCATCTATAAATAAGACTCTATGTACATCTGAATATACCAAGAGGCTCCCACTAGAAGTGAAGTCAGATGCAAAGAGAGCAAGCAATGCTCTAATACATCAAATACATAGCATAAGACATGCCAAATCCAAGTAGAGTACATCCAGAGCATAAATCCCAAGCTATCTCAGACCCGTAAAGCATAAGCCTGAAAGCATCCAAAGAGCATGTAACTGACAACCAAATGTAATGTCCAGTAGATCCAAAATGCTCAAATTTATTTGAAGATGAAGCTCCAAGTAACTGCCAAGCATGGGCAAACCGGGTGGCATCCATATCTGACCAAAGCATAAATGTAAGAAGCCTAAATGTCAAGCAAGTGACAATGGACCAGTCCAAAGCATGCCAACTGAAGCCAAATGCTAGTAAAGAATGACCAAGTCGGAGCTCAAAAGCGTTTCGGAACTAAGAAGAGGCATTTGAAAACCTCCAAATATATTAGTATGATCATTCAAACCTCTAGTAAGCACCCGGTACCCATGAACCAATGCACACACCAAGTAAATGAGCTTCAGCCCACTGTATTATAGCAAGCAATTTACTATTAAATGAAGCTCAAAAAATGCTCAAATCTGCTCCAAATCAGTCCCAAAGCATAGACATAGCATTCCATAATATCCAGGCATCACCGAGCATCAATAGGCATCAAACGGGCAATGCCAAGAAGCATTAAACAATAAATGTCAAGTGCTGCCCTATTTTGACAGTTTTGGGATTGTGTATACAGAAAATGGTTGAAGTAGAAGCACTCGAATCGATCATTGGGAGTCAAGCACTAATGCCGGGGAGTCAAGTAATGTTCGGGAAGGTTGCCAAGAGTGTCAGGAAGCTAAGGAGAAGCAAGAAAATGTCGGGAGCAAGTCAGCCCCCAGCCCCCTAAAAATGTGCCAAAAATTGCACTGGCTATTTTTGGGGGCCAAGGGGTCTTCAACAGGCCTTTAGGGCACTTGGCAATGTCAAGGGGGCTCCAATGTAGCCCGGGAAGAAGCTGATGAAGGTTCAGAAGCTTGGGGAGGAGGCGGGAGATCAAAACATACCTGCAAATGAAGGTGGCATGGCTGCCATTGAAGCTTTAGTTGAAGCTCTTCAAATATGGACTGAAGAGAATGCAGAGCAAGCTCCATTGCCTTTGCTCTGATACTAGTTGAAAGGTAAGTGGAACCCAGGAGGAAGAAGCGTGGCGATGAGAGCTATGGCAGATGGAGAGCAAGAGCCAAGAGAGAGAGGGACTCAAAAGTGGGAACTCCAACAATCACAATGTGTGGTCAGGCCTTCCTTTATTCAAACTGTCACTAAAAGAATAAATAATAAGTGACTGTGACGGGCACCCACCACTGCAGTGTGCAGTGGCGAGTACTGTCAGTGTAGTAATACATAGGCGGCTAGGCGGAGGCGCCTTTACCCCCAACAGGTGTAACATACAAAAGCGATTCACTTTCTCCTCCATTGTAGCATCCATTATTTTTCTACCTTATTTCCAACCACCACATCTCCGGTCAGTTTATCATCGTCCTTCATCAACTATAGCATAGTGTTGTCTAAATCCACCATTGGTAGCCACTGTGAAATATGCACTAATGCCTCAGACACCAACCAACCTTCAGCCATACTACCTTTTGGCCGAGCTCATTGTCGCACAAAGCCTTTCACGGTTTTCATGAAGTGCTCCAAGAAGAACATCCATTGTGTATGGACAGGTCCAGTAACCTCCACTTCATCTATAAGATGCACAAGAAGGTGGATTTGTATCGTGAGCATGCTGGTGGGCAAGTATTTCTCAAAGAGACAGACCATCTCCACTGCTCCTTGCCTTGCAGATTCAATAGAGGATGTCTTGATCTCCTTTTGTGAGATCCATTGTACTAAAGTTGACAGCCTATAAATTGGCCCACGTATTTCTGGAGTAAGGCATCTTGCGATCGCGATCGATTGTACAAATTGCCTCAAATGAAGAAGCATTATGAACAATGACTACACTCCAAATAGCAAAATACGTAGGCTACTTACAATCCATTCATAGTACAAACCTGATATATCTTATGTTAATCATGGGATTTTAGCCCTGATAATTGGTCATCTTCAGGAAACACAGACCTGAGAGAACGCATTATACATGTCGGAGTGTGGATAGACTTGATAATTTGCTTCACAGTGCGCTCTTCTTTAGTGGACAAAACCCAAGGAGCGTAAGGTAGCTGCAAGTGACCATCTGGCCAAAGTGCCTCCATCTTGCCTACCTCCTTCAAATCCATTCGTGCCCCTGCAATGTCTCTCTTTCCTGTGATGTGTCCCATAGTAGACTATCCACATCCTTGAAAATATGCATGGGATTTCTACAAGTGGGTCCAGTACAGCAACTCATAGAAAACTAAGAACTGTCACATTCTGTTTGGATGTGACTCCGTGTGGACCATTTTCATCTCGTACTAGCTTTGGGTGTTCATACATGCTGGAGGTTGTCCAAGAAAACCTTCCCTCAGTTCATGACCCTCCGATAAGAAAGCAGTGTGTCCATGATATACCATCTTCTTCATGGTTTGTGGCATTCGGGAGTCTAACTATGGTCTATATAATGGACATGCATGATTACTTGAAGTAATCAGACCTATCCCAATACCTCTATCCAGTGAATACAAACTTGAACAAGCTATGATAGATATCACCAACGAGAACAGAAGGCTACTTACCTAAGCACTCCCCAAATCCTAGAAAGTCATGCATGGTCCACATGAGAATGGATCCGAATATCGGCGGACCGTCGACCATTGCGCTTGCTCATATCTTCCACGGTGACCCCCTCCTCCCACAAAAAGTTAAGCTCATCGACTAATGGATGAAGATACACATTCATATTTTTGACTTTGTAGTGGCCGGGTACGAGCAAGCTAAGGATGAGGTGTCATTTCTTCGTAGAAAGCCATGGAGGGATGTTGTACTTGACAAGGACTACATGCCACACATTGTAAAAAGTTGAGCGCAAACCCAATGGATTCATGCTATTCATAGCAAGATTGAACCAAAGATTCCTTGGCTCTTGAGAAAAGCCTAGAAAGGTAGAGTCAATATGGCTCCACGTGCATGAATCCGTTGATATTCGTTGAACTCCATTTGTGGATCTATTCTGCACATGCCAAGTTGTCAAGCTCACTATGCCGGACGTACGAAACATGTGATTTATGTAGGAGATAAGTGGAAAGTGTCTAAGAACTTTTTGAGGGATGGTTTGCCCTTGCAAGTCCTCTCGATATCTATAAGTGCACCACACTTTGGACATGTCCCTATAGTCTCATATTCTCCTCAAAATAGTATGCAATCGTTGATACATGCATGGATGTTATTGTAGTCCATGCCAAGCTTTCGTCACACATCATCATGAGACTCAGCCATGGTATTTACAAGTGGTAATATATGATACTTCAGTAACCTAAAAATAATAATAAAACACCTTGAAAAAGCACAATTGTTTTTTATGATAGTGCCGAAAAGAAATCAACGAAGCATATGTAAAAGGTACCTGAACAACATGGTCACACTCACATCGCTCCACCATATTTTTCTTGAACACTTAGGAGTGCAAGCAGTCTTTAGGCAAGATACTCTGTACCCATCATAAAATGGTATGGATACTTCCTCTCTAAGCGGATCAGATGTCTTGACACCCATGGGCATCAATGCATTGATCATTGCCTCCACCTCAAGCTCCAAGATTGTAGGAAAGTTTAGAAGGTTGCTTGTCCCCTCTTGTATTTATGATATGGATTGTGTAGTACATTCCAAGTGGTGGATTGGCTCAGGCACTCCATCCATCGCACGCCCACAAACTCTTCTAATTGGTTATAAAGGATACACTCCTCCTTGGGATGAGATGTCACCTCCTTGTAATAAAATTTTTGGCCATATCCAGTGTTTTTGTATATGATATTCAATTAGTTTGCAAGTACAATGCATAATTGATTACACTTTTCTTATTGTTTGCTCAAAATCTGAAATCGCCCGATCAATGATCTTCGATTGAAACTTGCCGAAGCATTGTACGTGTTCTATAGACAATCAACGTTTTCGTCTAATTTCCAGCTTATATTGAGAGCAACAACATGAGACATGCTAATTAAGATACGCCTCGTGATCTTGAACATCACGACCTTTATCATTTTCCATTTGGTCTACGCTATGACAAACAATTTGTTTTTGTTATCATTCTCTTTTTCTTTCTTAAATTGTTTGAGAAGGGATTGTTTGAGAAGGGATTTCTTATCTTGTAACTAATTAAAATTAACGTATGTAAAGTCGGGCCTACAGTATGTAAAGTCTAATACGCTATGCATGGGGATGAGGGAGTAGCTACCCTACGTCGAAGTGTTTTCCATCCCATGGTATTGCACCAGACCTTTAACAACAACAACAACAACAACTACTACTACTACTACTACTACAACAACAACAACAACAACAACAACAACAACAACAACAACAACAACTACTACTACTACTACTACTACTACTACTACTACTACTACTACTACTACTACTACTACTACTACTACTACTACTACTACTACTACTACTACTACTACTACTACTACTACTACTACTACTACTACTACTACTACTACTACTACTACTACTACTACTACTACTACTACTACTACTACTACTACTACTACTACTACTACTACTACTACTACTACTACTACTACTACTACTACTACTACTACTACTACTACTACTACTACTACTACTACTACTACTACTACTACTACTACTACTACTACTACTACTACTACTACTACTACTACTACTACTACTACTACTACTACTACTACTACTACTACTACTACTACTACTACTACTACTACCACTACTACTACCACTACTACTACCACTACTACTACCACTACTACTACGACTACTACTACGACTACTACGACTACTACCACTACCACCACTACCACTACTCGTACTCGCCTTCCCAAAGCATCGAACACGTCGAAGTGTTTTCCATCCCATGGTATTGCACCGGACCTTTAACAAAACCTGCTACTACTACTGCTACTACTACTACTACTACTACTACTACTACTACTACTACTACTCGCCTTCCCAAAGCATCGAACACACCCAAGATGCACCCTAAACAAAACCTCTCTCTCTCTCTACTACTACCACTACTACTACTAGTACTCACCTTCTCAAACACACCAAGGTGCACCTTTAACAAAACCTCTCTCTCTCTCTCTCTCTCTCTCTCTCTCTCTGTGTACTACTACCACCACCACCACTGCTATTACCACCACCACTACCACCACCACTACCACTACTACTACTACAAACAAGAATTGAAGAAGTTAAAGAACAAGATCTTACCCTCTTTTTGTTTTTTATCCATTCATTCTTCTCTCTCCCTCCCTCTCTCTCTCTTTCTCTCTTTCTTTATTATGTTTCATGTTTATTCCCTCTCTCTCTTGTTCCTTCTTTCTTTTTCTCTCTTCCTCTCCCTCTCTCATTTCCTTTAACAAAACTACTACTACTACTACAAACAAGAAAAGAAGAAAAAACAACAACAACTACTACTACTACTACTACTGTTGCTACTGCTGCTGCTGCTGCTGCTGCTGCTATTACTATCACCACCACCACCACCACCAAAATAAGAAAAGAAGAAATCAAAGAACTACTACTACTACTACTACTATTACTACTACTACAAATAAGAAAAGAAGAAATTAAAGAACAAGATCTTACATTCTCTTTGTTTTTTATCCATTCATTCTCCTCTCTCCCTCCCTCTCTCTTTCTCTATTATGTTTCATGTTTTTTCCCTCTCTCTCTTGTTTCTTCTTTCTTTTTATCTATTCCTCTCTCTCTCTCTCTCTGTCATTTCCTCTCTTTCTCTCTTAGTACACATCATTTTTATCAAAAACAAGTAAAAGAAAAGGAGAAAAAACAAAAACATACCAAGAGGGAACAATGCACTCACCTCAAAGGCCTAAGGATGGATTCAGTGGCTCCTCTTCACGAACGGCAACTCCTCTTCACCCTTCGTGCACTTCCTCCTCTTCTTCGCAAATGGCAGCGGCGGCGGTGAGAAGCTCTCCTTTTGCTCCCTCTTTTGCTCTTTTGCGCAAAATGCCTTGCTCGGGTTTCGGCCCACTTTTTTCACCTGGGTACCATCGCTATACTCCTATATCCTTGTAGTGGAAGGAAGAAGTCAAGAGATTTGATTGAGACTAAAAAGGCTAGGTGGGTGATAAGCTTGGGGGATTGGGAGGAGAAGGCAAGAAGGACATTTGCAACAACTGGAGGAGGGGATGATAAAGATTATGTACTCAATGAAAAGAAGGGGAGGGCACTGATTTAGAACACAAAGGAGGAACATGACTTGGGAGCATTAATCAAATGCATTATGATGGCTATAATGAGATGTCCAAGAAAATATCTAGGTGGCTACAATGCTTGGAATAGAAAAATATGATACCATTATTTTGGAGTATGGAACATGGCAGAAGAAAGATACTCCAATCGCCTAAGCTATTCCTAATCTTAATGACTATTCAGGGATGGCTAGATATTCATACGACAATAAACAAGAGTGAAGAGAAAAATCTAATAAGCTCTTATTGCATCCCAAGCAAGGCTTGCATGAAGTGGCATATTTTAGTAGCATTTTTTAATCATATGTGGGATGAAGCACTTGAAGGTGGTGTCACCATCTAGGTGATTTGGATCAAATTCCAATGTACTATTGAGAGGGGGCATATGTGAGAAAGATAGAGTACGAGAGACAACCAATTTTCTATGAGAAACATTTTATCTTTAGGAGAGAGACTATGAAGACTATGAAGATGATGAAAGATGAATACTATGTGACAAATTCCATTCAAACTTGATCTTCCTTTGTGTCATTGTGGTTATTTTATGGTTTCTATGAAGAATATGAAAAATTTGTTGAAGATTTGTTGTAATAAATCCGTGGGAGAATTGTTATATGATGCTGCATGAAGATTTGTAAAGATTAGTGTTGTTTTTCTTCTTGTGTTGATTAAAATATGAATAACATGCTTGTTGGTGTGACAATATAGATTTTCTTATAGTGGGTCCCCTAGTTTTCTTTGTGTTCCTCTTGGGGCCTCATGTTTTTTGTGCCGAGCCAGGGAAAACTGCCATCAACAAGCACTAACAAAGGCTAAAAATGGAAGAAGTGGCATGGTTAAAGAGAAAGAAAAGCAATGGAAGATTATAGAATTCCTACTACTATTGAAGAATTGGAGATCTTCATTGCCAAAGCCACTTTCTACAAGAAGTGTATCCCTCAATGGCGGAAGTATGTCACTATCTTGATATAGGTTCTATGTGACAGACTGATCCCACTATCTTTTGAAGCTACAGAAGGTTGTATCACAATAGCCAATTGTTTTCCCGTGGAAAACTGAAAAGTAAAGTAGAAATAGAGAGAATGGCCATCCATGGGATATTTGGCTTTCATTGAAGAATTTCTAGACATCATCAAGTGGGAGATTGTGAAGAAGCTTCAGGAGTCATGGTCAGTTGAATTTCACAAGAATAAGAAGGAAAAGAGTTAGAATTTGTTCATGGATGCTCAACATCAAGATACGTGGGATGCTTGGTACACTGATTAGATTAGCAACTCACTAGAAGTTAGTAGATAGAGTGTTCTTCACAATCTATTCTATTGAAACCCTGCAAAGTTGATATTATCAAGACAATGGCACCATGGCGATCCTTAGAAGAATGAATTTTGATACCTTCAGAACTAAATATATTCTCTACTGTGGAATGAAAGCGCAATTCCAAGATATGGAAAGGAAGGAAGTAGAACAATTATTGGTAAGAGAGTCCTCTAGAGATTGAAGCCCTTCTAATTCTGTTTTGTTGAAGTAAGGACAAGTTGAGTGGAGCTAACTTCTTGATGAATGAGGCAATCAAGAGACAAGCATTAAAACAAATCCAAAGGTATGTGAGAAGAGAGAAGGAAAAAATCAAAGCCGAGAACAAGCTAACAATTGAAGCCTCGTTTGATGCCCTTGCAATACTATTAAAAGAAGTCCCCATGGTAGATCAAGGTCCCCTTCTTAGCTAGATCCATCTTGGAAATATTGATGGTAGGATAGTAAATGTAGTCCCATTTCCAATCTTTAAGGGAGAGCACAATGAAGACCCTAATCTTCATGTAGTTGCGTTCATGATAGCCTGTGTAGCCAATAATGCTAGAACTTTTGAGCATTGATTGGCGATATTCCCTACAACTTTCAAAGTCACGGTGTTTCAGTGGTATGAGAGACAAGAAATAGGAACTTTTGGCACATGGGACACCCTTTCTCGATAAATTTAGGAGTTAAGGTTTTAAAGAGTAGATGTAAGAGAAGTTCATGAACTTTAGTCCTTTGGAGAACAAGTGGAGGAATATATATGTAGAATGTAATCCATACTGAAAAGATGGACCAACCATCACTTGGATGAAGGTTTTTCTTAGAGGCCTACAACCATAAGTTCATAAGTTTGTGGAGTTGAGGGGACCAAATAACTTGCAAGGTGTAATGGAAGGTGCAAGACTATATGATGAAATTGAAGCAAGGATGTCAATGACATCATGAAGAGGAGTCTTATCTTGTCCCATGCCATGAATGGTATATCCACCAAATGCAGTTCTAGGGACTATTCCCTACCCCTATCCTCCAATGCAAACAGTGCCACCACAGTACAGTGCACTGAATCCATAGTGACTACACATTAGTATCTCAAATGATGGTTCAACCACAATAACAGTGGTCTCAAACAGTTCCCTCAATGGTAACTCAATAACAATAGTGGAACCCTACCAGCTAAAACCAACAACCACCAATTCCAATCGGAACTCTGAATTAAATCAAAAGAGGGGTCCCTTTGGATCAATCCAACCAATCTATGTAGTGATTACAGAGACTTCACAAAAACATACCATGAGTACTCCAGGAGGAGAAAATTTGAAGG
This sequence comes from Lygodium microphyllum, assembly GCF_053477565.2. Taxonomy (NCBI): domain Eukaryota; kingdom Viridiplantae; phylum Streptophyta; class Polypodiopsida; order Schizaeales; family Lygodiaceae; genus Lygodium; species Lygodium microphyllum. Next base: position 78,784,995 of record NC_141144.1, read on the forward strand.
ACTATTCGTCTAATTCAATTGCAAGCATCAAGAAAGAGTTGATGAATGTGATTACATAACATCTACAAACACTAGAGGTGAATACCACCAACATATCTAATCCTACTAGGCAGGAGTTGGAAAAGATGTGATACAATCAAATAAATGATGCAGAAAGTACCACTAGCAAGACATTTAGTCATTGAATGTACCCCAAAACCAACTATCTCTAGAGCTTTATGTTTGTACTATTTAAGCAAGAACCATACAAAAGACATATTCTCTTTGAAGGAGATGCATGGACAAAGGAAGAAAGACAAAGAAGCAAGATTCATGTAAATATTGTATGTGACTACCTTTTCTATATTGTTCCTTCACTTCCAACTTTCCCTATCAAGGACAAGGAATACATATTGCTATCAAACATCCAAAGGCTCTTCAATTTCAGGGAGGATTATTGTTTACCAATCATTACAGAGGCTTCTGATGCTAGATATGGCATTGTTGATGTAAAAAATGAATCGAAAGAAGAGTTACTTCAACTTCATACTGAAATTACGAATGACAAGTTTATTGAATCAAGGGATGTCCTTTCTCTTTGTTTTAATAAGGCAAATAATGCTGAGAAAGAGTATGGGATTACTAAAGAGGAGTTCCATGGCCTTCAAGTCCAACTTGGAATTTCCAATTTTGGAAGAGAAGAGCCAGAGTATGTAAAAGAATTGAAGGATACAAGTGAGGCACAATCACCAATTAACATATGGAATCCAATTAAGCTAGAGAATGATGAAAATCAAATGGTACTATTATCTCGAATTCTATAAGATACATTAATATGTTTGATTTCAACATTCATCTTTTTTTGCAATTGGAGATTGAAGATTTTGATATTGGGAGACGAGGTAAAGGGAAGGGAGCTCATATTAGTTCATTAAAAGACGTTGCACTTGGCCATTACTTAGCAAGGATTGATCTACATGTTTTCTTGGTATTTCATAACATCTTCTCAGAGGAAGCAACATGGCCTATACTATGTATCAAGGCACTTACAAGGCTACTTGGTTTCTTTGGGTTATAGTACAATGCACACAAGGGGATGTTTTTGGAGAAGAGTGTGGCAATTAGGATTTTTGGTTATGGTCCTAGTTTCTCTACTTCTAGAGTAAGATACTTTCTGGCCCTCTCATCTTATGCTTTACTAGCAAATCAAACTGATATAAAAGCAATAGTGGGCTACAAGAGAAGAAAATTTCTACATTCTAGAGGAAAGATCCTGGAGGGGAAGGAAGATGTAAAGGCTCTTGAGAGCTAGGTTTGTACTTTTCTTTCTTTAAAAATACTATGAATTCTCAAGTTTCATGTCTTAAAGGGTGCTTGGTCTTTTTTATGCCATGGAGGGCTAATTTCAACACAGAGGAGGTCTTACAATCAAAATAACCTATGTGGGTCATCTTCCCAAGATTGTCAGCTTGGCTTGATGGTGACGTTGTAGTGCTTGTGGAATCCCTTAGCAAAGTGCTTTAACTAAAGAAGTAGGCATGTAGACTTTGGGATAGAAGGCAAATAATATTTGATGTTCAGGATCTATTTGACCCTTATGGCATTGACTACTATTGGATGTGTGTTTCTCTACATTTCCAAGCATGTATTTTGTATGCAAGAGAATGGCCATTCTCCAAGAGATATAGGACACCTCACAAAAGAAATAAATTAAAGAAGGAGCAACCACCTCTCACATTGACAAGAGGATAGAAACTTAGCTAGTGGACAATAAGAAATCAAAGAAGGGGCAAGCACCCCTTTGACTTACAAGAGGATTTAAACTAAGCTTGTTGATAATAAGGGCAAATGTAAGGTGGATAAGGAGGAGGATCCTAACTAGAAGTAGGAAGCTGCCACTAGTAAAAGTACATAGAAAAGCAAGGCTTCTGCAAAAGAGAACATGCTACCAAAAATCTCAAAGGGTTCAAATGGGAAAAAGAAGATAATATCTCTCAAAAAACTTGCAATATTTGTCCTCTTAGATGAAAAGGGGGATGGAGGTGAGGAGGAGATTTATAATTGATAAATAGCTTACTCATGAAAAAACTTACTATTTTATGATGGAATATATGTGGGTTGGGCAATGATGCAAAGAATGACGCATGCTACATGATGCGCCTAGACGAAAACCTGATTTGTTGGTCTTGCAAGGAGTGAAGATGGTACCAAAATAAGTACGAGATATTAGATTCAAAAACTATCAATTCATTGGGGACTTTTGTAGGAAAGGAAGTAGAGATTCTTGTTGTGATGATTAAGGCATCACTCATCATTAAATCAACATCTTTGAGGAGAGATGGGAGTTTGGTGATGACCGTTCTAAATTTTGGGGTTGGTCTATTCAATGTATGTGCCAAACTCCTCATCATATCATGTATACGCATGGAAAGTGCTTAGAGAAATAGATGCAGGAGCCAACATAGTGTTTCTTGGAGATTGGAACATGACATTGTGTGAGGGTGATCATTCACATGTGGGCCCAACAATGATCACACAAGAAAGGGAAAGGTGGCATGAATTGGAGATCACCAATGACTTGGTGGATTTGGCTGTAGCATTAAGCAAGGATAGGCTTCTATTACACATGGCATAATTAGCAAATTGGTTAAGCATGGCATGCTACTAGATTGGATTATGTGTACTTAAATCATGGTGCATGGTGGATCATGCTAGAAGTGGAAGAAATTTTTGGGGGTTAAAGGCCACATGTGCCTCACATTGAGCCTAAGAAGAGAGCTTCATTTGAAGCTTTCATGGCTACCACACACCAAGGTATGCATCAATCCCATTGGACTTCTCCCTCATTAAGGCTTGTTCCCAACTTGTTTCAGGTATTGTCCAAGGTTTTTTTAGCATTGAGATCAACTTGAAGAACAAGAGTAGCAGGCCATTCTAGGTAGCTCATGTGATGGTGCTCGCCATTGCTACCCTTGTTCTTGCCTACTTTAGCTCAAATCCACAACTTAAGCTTTGTCCTCTCACACTTGGCCAACACATTAGCGCTTTCCTCCAAGTTCTTGGGCTTAATCTTGAGTATTATTTGTGCAAAAGAAGGTAATTTATTTATTTTTATTTAGGACATTCCATGTGGGCTACATATATTGAGCTGCATAATGCTTCTGTGATGTCTCCGAGATGCTATCTTGCTATTCAAATGTTGCATTGATGGTTGGAGAAGATATTTGTAGTATTTAGATATTGCTTAGCTCAATTATTGCAAGGTTTACTATTGTAACAAAGTTTGTAAAGCAAGCATTCACAATGGTGGTTTATGTCTTTCATGCCTATACATGCTTGGGGATACTACATATATGTATCGACGTTGCTACCTAACATTGATTCTTATGTGTGGATATGCTTATGTTGAGCTTTACCTATTGGATTTGAGCTTGGTTTGTTGCTCAGAGAAGTTACTATATATATATCCTCTAGATCATGTGCATTTATTTAGGGCCAAAATAACCCTTTTCTATTCAATCTATAAATAACCCCTTTGTATTACACCCTTTTGTATGTAAAAAATGTATAAAATTGGTATTTTAAAATTACCTTATTTTGAACCCACGTCCTTAATAACCCTCTCTTGGCCATGGATAGCTCTCCCAAGAGATATGCCTGATATAAAGAGTCATGAGAGCGAGTACTACAAAGTCCCTGGAGAGCTAACTACTATCATTGTCACTGTAGTCTTCCCTTCAAGTCTTCTTCAACTACTTCTACTTCTTCGAGCTTATATTCTTCCTCGTCCAAGATTGCAAAACATTCCACAAGCTAAACATCCATCCATAAGAACAAATACAGAAGCAAACAAAGGCTTACAAAACAAAGACAATGGCTCCACATAACACTATAGAGGGTCAATAGAATATATAAAAACCATATAGCTCCAACCAAAACTACTTCAAACCATCCAGTATAATCTTAATCATTCCTCAAAAGACTTACTCACAATTCCAACTCTACAAACAGAAAGAAAACAAATCCAAATAGAGGCAAAATAGACCCTATCAGAACCAAGCATAGATATTATAGTAGAACCTATCAAAACATCATATCTCAACCAGAAACCATCATGAGCTTCTCAAACATACTCAACCCATCCCAACTCATTCCAAAACATTTCCAAATAAATCAATAAACCCTCAAAATCAACCATTCAACTTAGACAAATAACAAAAATCAACCCAAAAAAACAAGTCAATTCAACCCTCAACATATCCCCACACTTAATCAAGGAGTATCCTCATGACCCTAAAACAAGGAAGAATACTAAGCCCAAAACTAACTCAACACTACTTTCTAGAACAATGATCAATTAGCCTCCACAAACAAACCTCGACCCCATAAATCTTCAAAATAACATGGATCTATCAAACATATTGACAAAAGGAAAACACCTTAGAGTATAAACCAATCCTTAGTTTTCAAATTAGAACCAAACAAATCAATAAATGATATAAGAGGTTCTTCTTGTCCTTCACAAGTCTTCAAAACTTTAATCAAATCCATAAATCAGTATCTTCAAATCTTTTCTACTTTCGTGAACCAAATCTCTAGATAAACACTAACCAACATCCACACACACTCACATATAACACACATAAATATGAGAAGGGCACCCCATCAAGGGAGAATGGAAAAGAGAGATTTCACTAAAGCTGAATCCACCAAGTACATCCAAAAAGAAATGATCAATGAAGATATTCCCCTTTAAAGGCCTGATGATTTTAGAACCTATTCATAGAAAGAGATTCATCTACAAATACCTTGGGATGATTTTGAAAAAATTGCAAATAGCACATCCTCTTCACAAGGACAAGATATCTACTCGAAAGACAAAGGGCATGAAAGTCTAAGATATCTAATTGACAAGGATCAATATCCACATTTGCATTCAAGAACAACTTTGGGACCTGCTTCTAATCATTATGAGAGCGTTGATGCATGTGTGCCAGGTACCAAGCAAAGTAAGCACTAAAATTAACTAAAGGATCAGTAGATTGATTATGAATTTGGGCAAACTACAAATAATTTTGATATACAATTGGATAGGAGTCTGCTAATCCACTAGAATTATAGGCCAATTAATATGAGGTTCTATCAATGAATTAGTCTGGCTTCACCCTCTTTGTCTTTGTATCTGCAAATCAAAATAAGAGTGACTACTAACCAATTGAGGGGAGCTAGGAATAAAAGAGGTAGATGGAGAAAGTGAAACAAGTATCAAGGGATGAAGTGGTGGATAAGAAAAAACATAAAAAGAAGAAAGGGTTAAAGATAGAGATTCAAGTAATTTTGCTAAATTAGAGTGGAAAGGGATTAGAAAATAAGTTGGAAAAGTGGAAAGGAGTGTGATAGGCAGGATAGGACAAGGAGGAGCAAGAGAGAAAACACAATTGACAATAAAGGGGCAATGAGTAAAGATAGGAATTTGAGGAGCACTTTGTGGTTGAAAAAGAAGAGAGAAAATAGCATGGAGTCATGTTAAGGATGTATAGATAAGAATCCAATTTGTGGGCCATTTGTTGATAATAAGTAAAGGGAAGGCATTGATGGAACTAGAAGAGAGCGACGATTATAAGCTTCAAAGAAAGAGGTATCAAAAGAAAATTTATTAGAAATATGGGCTAAAAGATCCTCCCTCACTTGGTTAGCAATTTGTAATTGTGCATGAGCTTTCAATTTTCTCTAATTCAATACCACCACTAACTCAATCATGGAATGCTAAGACACCTCAGGACATGCATCCACTTTAGAAGGATAGGCTTGAAACATCTCATCCATCTATAACTCCATGTGTTTGATATGAAAAAATAGCTTGCAAGATCACATCCCCCACACACCAAGATATATCATCATCATAATCAGAAGATCACTCTAAGGTACATATAAGATAGTAGCATAGTGTTTGGTACGATTGAATCCACAAAAACCATTCTTGCAACTTCTACTAAAATATCTAAAGACCTAGCACCACCCCATCCATCCTTTGGAGGATGCAAATCAATAGTGGGTAGTTGCATGTAAAAAGACAGCTGACAGTATACAAAGAAGGAATGATCTAGTAGAATATATTTCAAAATTTGCTCAAAATAAGACCACAAAAGATCCATTCTAGATTGAATTCATTCCACTTTGGCTTGGAACAAAGGACATAAAGTAGCTTGATGTTAAAGAGTATCCAAGTCTATATAGCTAACAAAGATGGTACTATTGGTACACTAGGACTTGAAGGAATGGAGCGTAACTAAGTCAATGTTCTTTTAACTCCTCCATCTTTGTATTTTGATTCTCAATTGTGCAATTTGTTGATTGTAATTCCACTATTTGGGCAACTATTAAAGATTTAAGGTCTTGGATCTCTTGAAAAAGATGGTCCTTAGTCTCATTGGCAGTAGTTACTTGAGTTTTTGATTTATTCAACTAAGCTTGCAAAGAGAAAATTTTCACTTTTTGGGCTTACATTATCAACTTAGTCTATGACTCGATTTGCTTGAGAATATTAGAAAGAGTTTCCTTAGATGAGGCAAGCTCAATTGTAACCTTATATAACTCCTCCTCGGAGTGTTGCATCTCCTCATGAAAAGCATAATACAATTGTTGGACACAAGCTGTAATTGAGATCTCTATAGAACTTTGAATATCCTTACAGAGAAAAGGTAGAGCATCTCCTAAAACTAGGCAATCCAGAGAGGGAATGGGTATGTCCAAACTACTATCTATGTGTGCCCTGATTAAATTTGGAGCTGTGAGACATGAAGGAAGGGTATATAAGCTATACAGGACAAACCCCTTTCCAGTTGGTGTATGGTATAGAAGCTATTTTCCCAGTTGAACTGGAATTGCCCTCTTTGCGAGTGGCAGTTAAAGAATGCTTGGGAGATAAGGAGTCACTGCAATGCCGCCTCCTGCTCTTGGAATGTTTAGATGAGACCCACAGGATAGCTCTACAGTGCATGGAAACCACTTCAGTGCAACAAAAGGCTTATCATGACAGTTTCATCAACCACAAGGAGTTCAAAAAGGTGATCTTGTCCTGGTCTACGATTTGAGATTTGGCAAGTTTCCTAGAAAGCTTCAACAACGGTGGATGGGCCTGTACAAGGTACTTGCTGTCAACCCCAATGGCTCTATTTAGGTGCAGATCATTGATGCCTCTGATGATCCCTTCCTGATCAATGTCTATCGCTTGAAGAAATACTTTCCTCCCTAGGGATCCTGACAATCACAGTTGACCTACCCTTTCCTTTTTGGGCGTTGCAGCGTCCTTCTCCTCATGCTATTGATAGCCATTATGATCTTCTTGAGATGAGGTGGCCTCATTCTGTTAGCCCCTCACAGACACCTCCCACCCTTACGCTGTTCTCGTCTGATCTAGAAATGGTGGCGAGGTTGGTCCTGACACATGGTATATCTACCATTCTCTTTATTAACGAAAAAAAAAGAAAAAAATACAAAAAAAAATTATAGGAGAAAAGGAAGAAATTCCCTGTCATAGAAGATCTCGTTCCAAGAAAATGTGGAAACATCCTTGGGTAGGAAGCTGACTGTGGAAAAGGTGGAAACACCTCGCAATTCAGGATAGCTGATCCATTAGTAGAACCTTTCCGCAAGAAATTTGAAGCCACCTCCCTTAGTGTGTGTGTTCTCCTTAACATATGCTCCTTACAAATCATTGTAGTACCAGACTTGTTGGTTGCCTCCCTAGGTATGCCTCATCTTCAACATCCTGATGATAACAACAAACAAAGTGATCTTCATCACCAATACCACGCAAGCTTTCATCCTAATAAGATGGGGATGTGAGTATGGGCTACCCTTTGTATCTATCAAAAGAGTGTGAGACAGAGGGTGGGGTGAGTGACCAATCTTTCCCTTCAAATTAAATGAGAGGCGAGATGTGTGAATGGAGTGTTGCACGCATGGGTTGGGCCTCTCAATGCACAACACATGATCTGTTTGTGTGCACTGCACCATAAGGCTCCCTGGCCTTTCTTCTTGCATTGTATGCCAAGACAGGGCGGGATGCACTATTGCACCATCAAATGTGTACAAGGCATACAACCTCTGCACAAGTGAATGTGAGGATTACATCAATGGGTTTCAAGAACGAGTTGCTCTCCTGTACTTATCAACAGAGCGTGTGACAAAGGGTGGGCTGAGTGTGACTGGTGGTTCTCCTCCATCAATTATTGAGAGGTGAGGATTGAGGGACATTAGGACACTTGGAGTCAGGTACGTTCTTGTTTCCCTATGCACCCATGGGATGGGTCTCTGCCATCATCGCAGGACATGCCACTCTATTCTATACATTGCACTGCAAGGCTCCCTGGCTTTCTTGCTTGCACCTATGCCAGACGGGTTGGACGCACTGATGCACCATCAACTATGCACCCTAGCATACTCCCCCCAAATCAATCTCCCCTTGTTCAATTCTAAATCGGGTATGAGATTTGGGTTTCCATCAATATTCACTCGCACGCTGTAAGTTATGGGGCAAGTGATTGTTCTCTCATCCCATCTGAGTGCCCGTGAGTTGAGTGACTATCCTTCGCCAACGACACCTACCCCAATGGATTTATCAACCAGCTACCTCCCTAGGTGCTGCTGCGTGGTCCCTGCCATGCTGGCTAAACGTTGTAGCGAGCCGTGGTACCTCTTGCAGCCGACTCCAACCCTTCTATAGCAGTGACGGTTCCTTTAACCATACACGAACCGGGCCAAGTTTTTCTAACCCTATCCTTATGATTGCAAGTTTATGTTATGTGTTAAGTGTGGGGACGCCAGAGTTCATTTGGTTGATGAGTCCTAGGCTATGTTGTTGCATCTAACCTTGTCCGTTAAGGTTTTAAGTATGGAGATGCATCCCTGCACGTCTATGATGCATACCCCCTGTATATACCTCACTTTAATCCTGCATGTATGCCATGACCTGATTTTACCCTGATGGGGTCCCTTCCCCACCCACCCACCCACTTTTACTCCACTCATGGGGCCGTTCCTTCTCTCTTTCCCTTTCTTACTTGTTTTGATGGTTTTCCATGTGAACGCACCCTACCTTCACCGAAATCCACATCCCCCCTTATCGCCCTATTCGTCCCTTCAAACGGTACAATTTTTCTTTTTCTAGTCCCCCTGTTTTGATCACAAGTTCAACAATTATTAATTTTTAAATAATTTCTCGTAACTTTGATATATTTCCATGTGAACGTGTCTTTATTGCTTCAAAACAACAATCTGACGTGATAGCCTTGACCTCCATCTTTCCCCTGACATTTTTACTTTTTGCTGCTCCCTGTCCTTCCGATGTATGGTTCATTCGATCTTAATTTTTGCACATGTTTTTGGGCCATTTTCGTGCATATTTTTCACATTTTTCCATGTGAACATGCCCTATTTTCACCAAAATTCCAGTTTCCTTTGACTGTTATGTCCCACCAGCCTTTCCCATCAGCCTTTCCCAACATTTTTTCTTTTTTCTCCACCCTATTTCACCTGTTGGATTTTTCGTTATTCATTTTTCAATATGATTTTGGTTTCGTTTTTTGTGTTTTTTTGCCTGTGAACCCCTTCTAACTCCACTCAAAGTGCATTCTGACATGACCATCCTAAAAATCCCCTTCCTCCGGGCCATTTTTCCTTTTTACTGCCCCTTGTTTCACTGCTCGATTCTTTTCGTATTAATTTTTTAGCCCATTTTTGGGTCCTTTTTTTGGGTTTTTCCCATGTGAATGCATCCTCTCTCAGTCGGAACCGTGTTTTGACATTATAGATTTGTCGGGCTCATTATTTTGTACATTTTTCCTTCTTTCTGCCCTGTGTTACGGCAAGCGGATTTTCCCATATTAATCCCCAAAACACCATATTAGAGATTTTGGGAATTTCCCAAGTCCCACTTTGAATGAATGTCTTGCTTTTTGAATGAAAGAGAGCACTATGTTTATGTTTATCTTTAAAGGGCACTTTCTATGTTACAAATATGTGATCACACATCTTAAGAGCTTAAATGATGAATGTAAGCTATGTGGCTGTTACGAGATTTGGATTTCACCTCCATCTTTTCTAGCATGCTAACAAAATATGATGTTATATGGTGGTAGAAACATCAAGGAGGCTTAACTAGTATATACCTAGGAAATTTCCAAGATTAATGTAAGAATGCAAAGGTTTGATGGAGTGGAGAGAGAATTTAGAATATAAGAGCCTTAAATATTGTATGAAAATATGTTATCATGGCCAAAAGTTATAATGTTATGGATTTGAAGATATTATAATATAAGTTTTTTCTTTTAGATATAGCATCATTTAAAGTGACATATATAAGTTTCATGAACTAAGACCTTAAAAGAGTTACCATTAACTAGATGTGGCTTAATAACTTGATATAATACCATATCGTAATAAGTTTGGATAACCTATGATGTGATGGTTCTTTTTTTGTGTAAACCAATAGACACAAGTATGTCAAATAATTGCTCACCCCATTTACATTTTTTGTATGTAAATGGATGTATATAAATAACTTTTATTCAAAATTTCTATCTATCTTGACAATATATGGACAAGATGGATATTGGCTTTGGCCAAAATCAACTAGCTTCACACTTTGACTAGCTAAATGAATTTTCATATCATAAAATGAAGGTTTATCTACCAAGCTAGAAGTTTATGATTTTTCTAAGACTAAAGATTTAGCCTTTGACCAATGGTTTGTGTTTCCAAAGAAATAGACATAAATTTTATTATCAATTAAGACTTATTTGTTATCTAAGACATAAAGTACAAAATTGGACTTAAACCACTTTATAAGAAATTTCAACACAATTAACTAACGTTATTGAAAGAATAAAAAACATTAAGTAAATTCTCTCATTGATATTGGTGGTGTTTAAAAACACCAAGGTAACTACACAAAACACTTTAAATTTTTAACAAGCATATATTTCATAGCCATGTAAAAGCCCTTAATGTAAGGGATATATTTACTATGGAAGTCAAAATTAGTCCATATAGAGTCACTGTCTTGTTGCATCATGTATATTGGAAAAATATAACTTTTGTAGATAGCTGCACTACCATTTATGAAATGTTTGTGATATCCTAACTCATGAGCAAGTTGCATTGCTTTCATATCTTTCAAAGTAGAGACTAAAGGAGTCTGCTTCAACATGGATAATTGTGAGTTGTTCAATGTAAGTGATAGACGATGTGAGGCATTTGTTGAGTATGCTTGTAGAGTAGATGGTTATAAAGTACAAAATAGAATTTAAACCACTTTATAAGAATTTTCAACACAATTAACTAATGTTATTGAAACAATAAAAAACATCAAGTAGATTCTCTCATTGATATTGGTGGTGTTTAGAAACACAAAGGTAAGTACATAAAATACTTTAAATTTCTAACAAGCATATATTTCATAGCCATACAAAATCCTTTAATGTAAGGAATATATTTTTTATGAAAGTCAAAATTAGTCCATATAGAGTCATCGCCTTCTTGTTACATCATGTATATTGACAAAATACAAATTTTTTAGATTTTGTATAAAACATTTAGCTTCACTACCATTTATGAAATGTTTGTAATATCCTAACTCATGAGCAAGTTGCATTGCTTCCATATCTTTCAAAGTAGAGGTTAAAGGAGTTTACTTCAATATGGATAATTTTGAGTTGTTCAATGTAAGTGATAGACGATGCGAGGCATTCGTTGAGTATGTTTGTATAGTACATTGTCATAAAGTACAAAATAGGATTTAAACCACTTTATAAGAATTTTCAACACAACTAACTAATGTTATTGAAACAATAAAAAACATCAAGTAGATTCTCTTATTGATACTGGTGGTGTTTAGAAACACCAAGGTAACTACATAAAACACTTTAAATTTCTAACAAGCATATATTTCATAGCCATGCAAAAGCCTTTAATGTAAGGGATATATCTATTATGAAAGTCAAAATTAGTCCATATAGAGTCAGTGTCTTCTTGTTACATCATGTATATTGGAAAAATACAAATTTTGTAGATTTTGTATAAAATGTTTAGCTGCACTACCATTTATGAAATGTTTGTGATATCCTAACGCATGAGCAAGTTGCATTGCTTCCATATCTTTCAAAGTAGAGACTAAAGGAGTCTGCTTCAACATGGATAATTGTGAGTTGTTCAATGTAAGAGATGGATGACGTGAGGCATTTGTTGAGGATGTTTGTATAATAGATGGTCTCTTGAAGCAAGAAGTAATTGAAGGTTGAACATATATACCATCTTTATCAATCATGGTCTCATGCGATGCTGATGATGAAGATGAAATACCATCATTCTCTGCTCTAGTCCATTCATCAATGACAATCTTGAATTGAGTATACAATTCATGTCCATATTGAACTAGATCATGTCCATATCGATCAAACTTGATGACTTCACGTGCATCATGGTATTTTCTTAAGAAAGTCAAGTATGGTAGAAGTTCTTTGATCAAGATAGAGTCTTCACGATCAATATTAAATATTTTTGGATAAATGCAATTCTCAATAGAATTTGGACATCCTTTGTAAGGACTATCATCTATGAGAATAGTCTTGGTATGCTGACAAACATCTCCATATTGATCCCATACATACTTCACAGGCTTGAACATTGCTTCTACTCCCATCTTATCTAGCCTACATATGATTTTGAGTCGATGTCTATGACATTGTTACTGGCCCCAAATTATGAAGAAAGGATACTTCCTTTTTGCATGGATCTCCAAGCACTTAATAACTACCATGACATTCTTATGTAAAGCTGTTGATCAAACTCCCACTTGGAATCTTGCAAATAAGGCTTCAAGAAAATCCATACATCCTGATCGAAGAACAAGCCATTGCTTGAAAGCTTTGAAACCTTTTAGACTTAGCAAAGCATCATTGTAAAAGAAGACCATTGAGATCAAGTATTACACATAATTGTGTTACATTTCTTATCAAGGAAACATCAATCACATCATTGTGCTCTACTGTTGTTGAATCTGTTAGATATCCAACCATAGATGTCTTAGTTGAAGTTACAAAGAAGAAAAAGAAGCACATTAGATTCATTTACTTCCTCATCATTCTACCTAATGTTTGAGCTATAAATTTGCATAAAACACTAAAGTAACTTAACTTTACATTTATAAATACATAAATAGGTACTACTTAATAAATGATGTCTTAAGAAAAGAGTCATTTGACCATGTGGTCAAATCTAATCAAGAGTAATATCATGAAGTGAAAAAATTATATATGATGATTTTTTTGAAGTAAAATCTATTCTAATAAAGTCATTTTTTCATACCTACTTTTTATCGCTAATTATAAGTATACTTGAGATACTAACAATAGATTCTTGCAATTAGTTGCACAAATTATATTATCATTATAATATTTAATATACTCAATTTTTAAAAATGCCTTCAAAATGACATTTACAAAGAAGGTGTTTATTAGTCCTAATTATTAAAAGAAAATTTAAACGTGATACTTTTGACCATGTGACCAAAACTATGTCACATATAAGTGACACATGACAATTTAATTGAGATACGTTATACTCTATTTGAATAAGTTTTCATAGTTTCTTCTTAAGGACTGACCATTCTATTTTTGAACTAGTCATATCCCATAGATATTTAGACTCACGAATTATAACAAGGATTTTACCTTAATATTCCATATACACATCTCAAAAGATACATTGGAGAGAAATCTTTGTTGCAATATTTATTACTGAGGTAAAACTCCTTTGGGAGGTGCAATGAATCTTTCTTGGGGTGTGCATCCTAAGGTACATACATAGACATACACTAGTGATGTAGTAAAAGAGGCTATAAGAGATAAGATATTTGACCATGTGGACAAATCTAACCAAAACTAACATGACAAGATCATAACACAACACATATAAGAGTTTAATTGAAATAAGATCTAAAATAGACTTAAGTAAATTTTGCATAGCTAGCTCAAACTTTTCATTATGATAAGTATTCTTACACACTAGATTATAATTAAACAGTTATCCTTACAAATGATGATAAATTTTAATGAGCTCTTTAATACTGATTTGGCAAAATATTTACTTAAAATAATTTTTTAAACCAAACATGCTTTGGTACCTTTTATAAAAAATTAAAAAACTAAAGACCTAGTTTCTTTAATTAATATCATCAAAGAAAGAAAATATTGCAAATGCTAATGGAAGTAACTTCTCAAGAAAAAAATCAAAATTACATCAATGTGTCTTCCTTGACGAAAGGAGAAGGAACGTAGTTTAAACACTTGAAGTGGCCCTTAATTTCTCTTTCATAATTAGACTTGCTATATCTTGGCTTGATTCTTCTATGCCCTCAAGTGGTACTTCAAGAACTTGAACTTCAGTAGGAGGAACCTCTTGGCAGTGCTTCAACCTCTCTTTGCTCTTGAGTGTTGCAAACCACTGCAATAGTCTTCATATGATTTACCAATGCCACCTTAGATGCAAGTCCACTTACATGTACATCAAATACAACCTCATGAGCATCATTGAATGCTTGGATTGTAGTTTCCATAACTTTCATTTTCTTTCTCAAAACGGCCTTTGCAATCCTTTGTTCTTCTTCAAGATCTTCATCATTGCACTCCTTGTCCAAGCCTTCAAAGTCCAAAATGGAAGGCTTGTTGACATTGTTTATATATCGCTCAAAATTGATGAAGCTTTTCTCCAGGGTCACTAATGTCAAAACCACAAAAGAATCTATAGATCCAAAAGCAAACGTTCTATCCATTGGTAGGAAGTCAACACTACCAACTAGCATGTGATACTTGTAAGAAATGCTTTCAATAGCATTTTCGAAAGCTGCCATTTGCTTTCGATCAAGAAATGATAACAACATGAATTGTTTAGGTTCATGTGTCATTTGTAGTAGAGTGGATACAACCATTCCAAACTTTATAGAGTCCCATTTCATTCCCTCAACCCCATGTGCTGCATCTAGAACAACATCCCTAATGGTAATTGGATCTTTGTAAACATTATGTATAAGATCAAAGGTTTCTAGATTGCATCCGAAAACATATACACGCCAAGGGGAAGTAGTGGATGATTGAAGAGGATTTTTCTTTTTTCCAATTAGGAAGTTCACAATATCTTTTGCTCCATTTGGTAGGGACCCTGCATCAGCTCCACGCGTGAGCTTCTTTGATACCCAATCATTGCAAATGCCTAAAATCTTTGTGCAGACTTCATCATTGATATCATAATCATCAACAAGCTCTTCCCAAGTCTTCATCACAACGCTACTTTCTGGAACTGGAGCATTGAAAAGAGTGACTAATTCCTCCTTTAGGACCCTATCTTGCTTGATTTGCTTAGCCCTTGTTTCCATGTCAATCATATCTTCCTTATCCCATTTGTTTCTAAGAAAAAGGATAGGACCTTCATTGATCTCCTCTTGTGATGTAAGGATGTCTCCATCCTTTAAACCCATAAGGCAACGAAATGTCGTAGGAGAAGGTTGCCTTTCCTTTTTTCTCAAACTCTCCTCTTGGGATATAAGTTCACCTCTAGAGTATCTCTTCATGATTTTGATCCAATTATCAAATATTTCTTGGGAGCTAACAATCATATGGCAATCTCTAGATGCACAATTTTCTCCAATGTATGCCACAAATCTTTGCAAAAAAAAAGATCAAAATAGTGAGCATAGAACGAAAGAAAGAGCATCACACTAATCTTCACAAAAAAAGAAGGTAAGCTTATATGTGATTACTTGCCATGGTACTCTTTGAGAGCTTGTCTTAGAAAGCCCTTGTTGGGGTTTTGGTGGAGAACCAAATGCCGGCCACCACTGATCTCTTAATTGTTGAAGTTTCTCAACATAAGGGGCATTCTTCATAACATTATGTGATTCCATATTTGTCATTCGTGAAAGCTCAATGCACATTTCCGCAGGACAATCAACTAATATTCTAGTATTTCTTGTGGTGTATAAATGCTTGGTTGCTAGACAACGTGTAGTATTACTCAGAATATATATATTTGCTGCATGAATTGAGTGAAGCCCTGATATAATCCAATAACTATAAGTGTCCAACTTATTAGCATCCACCTCATCACGATGCATGGGTCTGTTCTCATTGTTGTCTTGTACAAAAGGCATAAGATATGTTGCTGTTGTTGAGTTCATGGGATTCTTTATGAAAGATGTGGTTAGCTTCTCTACATAATCCCAACACAGTGACCTATAAGTATACAAAGGAGGTGCCTCATAACACCTACCAAAGAGAAGAGGAAATTGTGTTGTTGGACCAAATGGAAAGAATTTTTCAAACATGTGAAATCCTAATTCTTCATTCTTTCCCTTCTTCTTAACTATTTCAAGAAAATCGAATGTTCTTTCTACTCCCTTGACTTCAAGAGAAATTATTGGCTTTGCAGATGTAACTTCTAACATGGAAGGTAAAGTGGCATCATTCTTAGTAGTGTTAGCAGCCATACTAACAACAAGAGCTTGTGACAAGGAACTTTGTTGAGGCGATTTTGACTTTGAGCTTGTGGGATTCCATGAATTATTTTCTTCTTGAGGAGAAGGTGAAGATCTCAAGTCTATTTGTTTATCTTGGAGCTTCATTCTTTCGTTGGGGTGATCACCTTTTCTGGATAGGGAAAGTAGCTCACCATTTTGAACAGCTTGGAATGCTAATTTAATGTCTTCTATGCCCTTTACCTCCTCAAATAAGGTCCATCCCATTGTTTTCAAAGAGTATTCTTCATCCTCTTTAATATGGGAAAAGTGAAATGACAAAGGATCAAGTTTGTATACTACATTTTTCCCCTTGAACTTAACAAGATTACATGGTATTGTCTCTTTCCTAGCACATCCATATGTTATCTTCTCTATGACACCATCTTATTGAAAAAATGCAATATCACTCTTTAAAGTGAATAAGAGAACATTTTCAGCCCTTTTTCCTTGACTATCGTAAACATCCACATACCATAGATATACAAAATCACCACTAACTCCATCAATGGTTTGGGTCTCCTTTTTAGATGTGCTATCTTTCTTTGCCATTGAATAGTTCTACAAAGAGAAAAAGTTGTTAGACAAAAGTGGATTTAAAAATATTCAAATTTCACAAAACCCAAATAAATGTATAAGATTTCCAAGTTAAAAATTGAAAACACGACAACACAAGATTTTACGAAATACAAGACAAATGTACTCCAAAGGGACTCTTCCATAAAATAAAATATTGAAATCTGAGATTAAGTGTGGTGTGAGATCCAACCGTAAATATGTGTGCTTATGTATCAAATATCATGGATTATATTGGCCCTAAGTTAGCATCAATTATGTTTCTCTTGCAAGAATCATATAGTAAAAACTTTGCCATGGACTTCGGTGAGAAGATCAAATTCTATTAATAGTGAGACTTGACCATGGGCTTAACCAAACGGTCAAGTGATAATGAAATATTGAGTGTGAGTGTGGTATGAGATATAGTGAAAAATCATTGTGGTTATGTAGAAAATGTCATGGATGATTTTGTCCCTAAGTTAATATTGGATTTCTTATCCATGTAAGTTTCCTATGTAAGGATCATACTCTAGGAACTTTGCTAAGATTTTTTGCCATGTGGTCAAATCCTATTTAATCAAAGAATGAAATTTAGTCCAATATGAGATCCACCTATATATCAATGTGGTTATGTAGCAATCTCACATTTCCATTTGGCCCAAAGTTAACATTTTAATTAGTGCACATGTAAGTTTCCCTTGAAAGAAGCTATATTGTATAAACATTGTCATTGGTTTTAGCCATGTGGTCAAATCCTATTTAGTCATAAGACTTATCTATAAGATTAGAAACCTTACCATGGTTTTTTACCATAGGGTTTTTAAAGGCTAGTTAAAGAGAGGATGCAGTTTATTGTGATATGAGATTCACATATAAACAAATATAGCTATGTAGCAAATCCCATAGATATCAATATAAGATAAAGTGAAAAACACTTGAAAGGTGGAGATTTGACCTCATGGCGAAACCTACAAGATAAGACAATGTCTATAAACTAGTTTTAACCATATGGCAAAATCTAGTTTCATAACCATATGAAGAAAGTGATTCATTTGTTACAATATGGTATGAAATTGGATTTGACTATATAGCCAAATATTGTTTTATAGTGGAATGAAAAAGTGGCCTCATGGTTTGCAAGATTTATGACATTAGATTTGATCATATGGCTGAACAAAACAAGAATGGGGGATTCTTGGATGCTAGCATTGATAACAAAATGAAATATTTGACCATATGGCCAATTTTTATTTTATAGTGAAATGGCAAAAGTGGCTAATTTATGGCAAAATGATATGATATTTTTATATGAACATAAAAATAGGAAGTTATGAAAAATTGAAATGAAAGAAATGATTTATGAAAACAAAGTGGTTTGTTTGTTGCACAACAAGTTTTGACCACATGGCGAAACGTCCTATAAATATAGTAGGTAATCATGGAGTTCCAAGTAGAACATGGTCTTCCTTTTTGGAGATAATATAGAAGATGCTTTTCTTAGAACATTTTTCCATACAACCAAATCTAGCATACCCAAAATTTGTGTGATTGAACCCACCATAGATTTAATCTTAACTTTTTAGGATCAAATTCCAAAAAAGTGGTTTGTTTGTTGCAAGACAAGATTTGACCACATGGCCAAATTATAGAAAGTAAGGAATTCTAAGTAGAAACTAGCCTTTCCTTTTGGAAGTAAGCAAGGGTTGATAATATAAGAAAACATTTGACCAAATGGCAAAATGTCATTCTTGTAGTAAAATGAACAAAGTGCTTGATTGGTTGCAAGATATTGTGATACTACAAGAGTCCTTATTTTGCCCAAGAGATAGCTTAAGGAGAAGATTTGGCCACATGGCAAAATCTCACAATTTATTGAAAAAAATAACATAAATTACTTCTTATATTATAAGAAAAGATTTGACCTCATGGCCAAATCTTAGATTTTATTGAATAAAATAATAAAACGTACTTTTTATATTGCAAGAATTTTTTTGACCATATGGTCTAATCTATAAATTGATGAAAGATCATGATATGTGTTGTTAGAAGATCAAATAACATCCTATGGAAAAATCATATTGATTATTTGTAAGTATTGTATAGCCATATGCTTATTGAAAAATTATAAAGAGTGTAACCATAAAATCTTATGGTAATGCTTTTACTATGAAAATACAATATAATGGAAAGTTCTATATAGTAAAGTATAATACTATGTATAAGAACTTGATAAAATGATCTAATATTACGGAATGATACAAGAAATATAAGGCTAGGTTTAGCCTTGAGGTAAAATCTTAAGGTATATAGCATCATAGAATAGAAAGAAAGGCTAGTATTTTGAAAGCACTCATTGATAAAAGCATTGCACAACCATTTATTCCATATTCACATCTAAGAGACATTTTTCAACATTACACAAATCATATATTTCATATTCACAAAAAAAAGAGTATTTTCAATAGTGCAAGAAGTCATGTTTTCAATATTCACATAGAGTGAAGCTATCATTTGCAAGGTAGTGGTTGGACAACAAAAAAGACAAGCACTCCAGGAGATCAATCAAGCAATCGAGAAGAAGAAAAAGACATTGAATTCTCAAGAGTGAGTGCCTAATCTCATTGCTATAGAAATACATATACAGAAATACATATTACATTTAGTTTTCATACATGATTCTTATTTAAAAAATGCTTTTGGTGTTTGATCTTAATATTATTCAATACTAATCATACAAAAGAGTAGTAGTGTGATTTGTAGTAATTGTATGGATTGCAATGATCATCATCAATGTAGTTTAACTCAAAATCAGAAATGAAGTAGGAAAAAGTTGAAAACCTGTTGTAATTAGTAGGTTAGTAATGTGTGCCAACGTAACAAAAATCACCCGTGAAGTAGAGAAGACATGGTGTGGATTGGCGATCATTCACTGCCTTATTGAATTGCTGAAGCCTTGGTAATTTGAAGATGCATGTAGTTTTGGTCATAATACCCTGATTCGAACCACAAATTGCATTGCACAATCTATTTCAGTTTGAGAAAATGAAATAGTGGAGAGTAGTCAAAGAAGAGGAGGGGAATAGAACCGCCAAAGATTAGGGCTGCAACACCTGCAGTAAGAGAGGGGCGACAGGAGCAGCATAAAAATGTAGAGGATCAAAGATGTAAAACCTACAACTGTAAAAACACAACAGAGAAAACACTCAGGTTAGAGAGTTGCGTGGAAGAGAGAGGGAGGGGAAGAGAAACTCATTTTGAAAAACCTCATGATAAGTTGTAAAGACCAACTCATGAAACGGATCATTTAATGTATCACACTATTCGAATAACCATAACTTGTTATGAAATACGAGTAGATTTAGATATGATTTTTGTGTCTACTTTTTAATTTTATTAAAGATTTCAAGTCGTGATTTTTTCAAAAATCATGTAATAGCTATACCGTCGCCATTACGGATCCCGCTGTTGGGGGAGTTGCCCCCAAACCCCCACCCGGGGCACTGCCCCCGAACCCCCGCTGGGGGCATTGCCCCCAGACCCCCACAAGGGGGCGCTGCCCCCAGACCTCGCCGTTGGGGGGGCGTTGCCCCCAAATCCCCACCGGGGGTGCTGCCCTCCAACCCCCGCTGGGGGTGCTGCCCCTCGGACCCCGCTGTTGGGGGCGTTGCCCCCAAACCCCCACCGAACGCGCTGCCCCCGAACCCCCGCTCGGGGCGTTGCCCCCAAACCCCCATAAGGGGGTGCTACCCCCTAGACCTCGCCGTTTGGGGCGTTGTTTCCAAACCCCCACTAGGGGTGCTACCCCCAAACCCTTGCTGGGGGTGCTACCCCCCGGACCCTACCGTTGGGAGCGTTACCCCCAAACCGCCACCAGGGGCGCTGCCGCCGACCCCCGCTGGGGGCGTTGCCCCCGGACCCCTACAAGGGGGCATTGCCACCCAGACCCCGCCGTTGGGGGCGTTGCCCCCAAACCCTCACCAGGGGCGCTCCCCCCAGACCTCCACTAGGGGCGCTGCCCCCTAGACCCCAGCGTTGGGGGCATTGCTCCCAAACCCCACCGAGGGCGCTGCCCCTGAACCCCCATTGGGGGCATTGCCCCCAGACCCCCACAAGGGGGCGCTACCCCCTGAACCCCGCCGTTGGGGGCGTTGCCTCCAAACCCCCATTGAGGCCGCTGCCCCCGAACCCCCACTGGGGGCGTTGCCCTAGACCCCCACAAGGGGACGCTGCCCCCCAGACCTCGTCGTTGGGGGCGTTGCCCCCAAACCCCTACTAGGGGAGCTGCCCCCAAACCCCCACAAGGGGGCGTTGCCCCCCAGACCCCCCGTTGGGAGCATTGCCCCCAAAACCCCATCGCGGGAGCTGCCCCCCAGACCCCCTGTTGGGGACGTTGCCCCCAAACACCCATCAGGGGCATTGCCCCCAAACCCCCACTAGGGGCATTGCCCCCAAACCCCCACTGGAGGCACTGCCCTCGAACCTCCGCTAGCGAACCCCCATCAGGGACACTATCCCCAACCCCCTACTAGGGGTGTTGCTTGCATATCCCCACCAAGGGGCCCTATCGCTTAAACCCCCCATTGGGAGCTTTTCCCCCAAATCCCTACAACGGGCTCTATCCCAAAACCCCGACTGGGGGCATTGCTCCCAAACCTCCACCGAGGAAGACATTGCCCTCAAACTCTCACCAGGGGCATTTCTCCTAGACCAGCTCCTTCCCCCTCGCCCCTCCTTAAGAACCCACCATTGGGATATTGCCCATATTTCTACAGCTAGAGATTTTGCCTACATACTCTCTATCCTACCCTACTAGAGATTCTACTCTTGAACTATCACTAAGGTGGGTTCAAAATCCTCAATGATATTACACATTACATATTAGATACATTAAATATACATAATCTTACAAAATGTGATTTAATATATTTAAATTATATTTATTAATTATATATATATAATATTTTAATAATATATTCCATAATATGCACATAGAATGATATACTAATATAACATGATTTAGATTAAAATAGTATAACTTAAAAATAAAATGTAATATGATACATTTTACTATTATCAACAAGTAGGTAGTATAAGATTTATAAATATTTAACCATGATAAAAATTATATTTCCTTCTCAAATAGCTTCTAATTGATGCTAAAATTTCCTCAATCTTTATAACTTTGTATCATAGGGAATGAAAACTCCTATTTTTTAGAGGTCATTGTGGTTTCAACATTTAAGCACAAGGTCAAAGTTTCTCAAAAATATCTTTATCCTTGTTGTCATGTGGAATATATGAAATAAAGGTTTTGATCATTTGATCAAATATTTTCCAATGGAGATCACATAAATTATTTATTCTTGTTGACATACAATAAAGGCTTTAAACATTTGGCTAAATCTTGTTCTACGGACATCACAAACAATTATTATTCTTGCTATCATCTAGGTTAAATATATTTTTTGACCATATGGCTAAATCTTTTATTATGGATATCACAAATAATTTTAATCCTAAGTCTTGTGTAAAATAGTTTCAATAGAGTTTTTGACCATCTGGCTAAATCTTTTTCCATAAAGATCACAATGAACTTTTATCCTTGTTGTATGTATTTGGCTTGAGTTTTGACCATTTGGCTAAATATTTTTCTATGGAGACCACAATGAACTTTTATCCTTTTTGTCATGTGAAATACATACAACAAAGGTTTCAATCATTTGACTATGTTTTCCCCTATGGGGATCACAAATAATTTTTATATTTGCTATGGTATGGAATACATACAACAGATTTTTTAGCAGGTGGCTAAATCCTTTCCTATACACATTATGAATAATTTTAATCATTGTTCTCATGTTGAATAGATATAGTACAAGTTTTGAACATCTGCTATATCTTTTCCCAATGAGAACACACAAGGAAGTTTTTGCTTACTCTAAGAGTAGCTAATAAAATAAAGTAAAATCAAGGAAACTAAAAATAATAGAAGAAATTTTTCTTATTTACTTCAAGGCGGCACAATTCATGAGAAAGTTTGTTTTTGGCCATATGTTCAAATCTATCCCCTTCTTTTTGTACGATGTTTCCATTAATACTTTCTATTATGGAAGTTGGACTCATTCTATCTAATGTTTAAGTACTTTTTTTTGTTTCAATGAAATTTGATACTTCATTGTATTTAGCAATTTCATCACTATTTTCTTCTTTCTGAGAGGTGACAACATACAAATGATAAAATCTCCATTTTCTCACTTGTACAGGTATCATGAATAACTAATTTTATTTTGGATAATCTATGAACTTGCTAGTTGATCATGAGATTGTTGCACTTGGTAGAGTGCATGCAATACATCCAAATGAGACATGCCATGGAGAAACACTCGAAGATGAATATATTTCAGTGGCTATTGATAAATGTTTAAATGTAGCAGCATATTTGCCATTCCCAACAATTGATGCAATGAAGGTTCATAAAGCTGTAGAGGTGGTTTTGCAAAATGGGGAAAGAAAGATGTGGTGGTTGTTTCAAACTCAATAACAATTCATGACGGAGGAGATGATTACGAACCAGACCATGTCCTATCTTTTGAGGATATTGATGTGTTTAGCATTCGTGAAAGTTGAAGAGAACGTAGAGTGATGCTATGGTGAGAAGGCAACACTGTGTGTGTTGGGGCAGGGGTTATATTATTGGCTTTTCCATATGATGTGATAAACTTTGAATTCCTAGGAGAAGAGGATGTTGGTGTGGTGGTAGATAAAGCCCTTGATCAAACCACAGGAACATAAAAAGATGACAACCTCCACTGTGTCACTTTGGAAAGATGGCCTATTAAACAAGTCACCTTTGATGATGGAACATCATTGCTACAACAACAATCATACATGTAATTTGTCTCTACAAATGCTTGTGCCAAAAATATGGAAGATACCAATGAAGATTGTGTTTCTGCAAAAAAATCAAATTTTGTTCAGAAGAGATCATATTGTATGGTCAATAGAAAGCCTCGAATTATTGCCCCTAAAGGTGCAAACTTGAGGACTTCTATGAACTCCATTTCACAAGTTTCCATGATTGATTGTTGCGAAGAAAAGTGTTGTCAGTTTGCTGATAGAGAAGCAATGCGACAATTATGTAAATACTTTTGGGGATTGCAATTTGAAGACCGCACAAACTATGTTTATGACAAGTTTGAATCATCATGCAGTATTTATTACTTGGGAACAAGGAAGTACAGCTTTATCTTCAATGGACAAGTGGTATGTGGAAGGGCATGGTATGAGATTCATGGAATCCCAAATACATCTTTTTACAGGTACAAAACACAATTTGAGCATGGCGTGAGGAGGGCAATGCATGGAAACAAGGGGGTAATAAGAGCAGCTTGGGATCACACAGAGATGGGAAGAGCCATCCTTAGAGACTTTGTTAAGAAGGATGCAGAGCAAATGCCACACAAGAGTAGAACAATGCAAGATAGATCAAGGGAGACACAATTGGTCATCCCAGATGTTTACAAGCAGGTAGATATATGGGCAAAAGTAAATACAACATTGAGTGGTATTGGATGTAAGCAAATGTCCTTGTCCACCTTCAATCGTATTTGGAACATAGAGTTCAAGCATGTAACCTTATCAAAGACAAGTGAGTTCTCAAAATGTAGTATTTGCTCAGAGATCAAAGAGCAACTTGCAGCAACAAAGTGTCTTCAAGAGCAAAATGTGCTTCTAAAGAAGCGTCAATGTCACATGCTATAGCAACAAAGTTGTCGAAACATATACTACAGTTGGTGCTTGGCCTCAGCACTAGATCCAGATAAAAACTTGTGCATCATACATGATAAAATGAGCCAGCAAAAGACAGCTATCCCCACATTAAGGCTTCGATCAAAAGAGACTGAAACATTTACTTAACTACCAGTTTCTTTAACAGGCATGATTACACATGGACATGGAGAAGGTAGATATGGACATTTCTCACTCGATCTATGGCCTCATGATCCTAACTTCACAATTGCCTCATTGTCATTGTGCTTTAGGAACTTGGAGTGACTACACAGGCATGCAAATGGTGATCTACAAGCAGATGGAATGCCAAGATCAACCTTTGTGCTACTAAATGCCCTCAACTCGAAAAAAAGAACTAGACCACCATCAAGGTGTTGCAAAAATAAATCATGCATGGAAGATAATACACCACAGGATGACCATCATCATTTCAAACAATTGCCAGAGAACTTACTACTTCAACTTGATAATTGTGGATCAAAAAACAAAAATCGCTATCTCTTTGCATATCTATCATTGCTTGTTGCATAAGGAACATTCAAGATGATCCAGCTTGGGTTTCTCATGGTGGGTCATACACAACATGAAGACATTGATGCAATGTTCAGCAAATTTTCTGAGAAGCTAAGGACGAGCATGACCTTCACTTTTCCTCATCTTATGCAACATTTTCAATCATGCTAGATGACAAGTCCTACACCTTTCTTGTTGACACATGTGCCTAACTTTAAGAGATACATTGAGGGATACATCTGTGAGTCAGATACACTTGTTGGTCACTCAAAACCTCTTCAATTTCGGTTTTATATGCAAGGAGATACACCTATCATGCAATACAAGATGGATCCAAAGTCCCCATACTGGTCACCAAGAGAAGGTGGCATTGAATTATGGAAGAGAGACCTTGCAGGAAAGCCTACTCTTCCAAAGTGTGTTCCAATGTTGCTGCCCATGTTTGAGTACGTTAAGGATAATCAAGAAGTAGTAAGTGGAGTTAAAGATTATTTGAAGTATTGGGAAAGATGGTCAAATGTACAAGGACTTGAAGTAGAGTTTACAAATTTATAACACCAGTGATTGATTATTGGAAACATATGATCTACCACTACAAGGAATTGGGCAATTAGCGACGCCGATTAGCGACGGCAGATATCGCAGTCGCTATAGGCGTTGCTATTAGCATCGCTATTTGCGTCGCAACTGTGACGCAAATAGCGACGCTAGTAGTGACGCTAATAGCGATGCCTATAGTGACGCCAATAGCGACGCCGCAGGGAAAAAAGCGCGGCCGAAACCAGAGCGACGCAAATAGCGACGCTAGTAGCGACGCTAATAGCGATGCCTGTAGTGACGCCAATAGCGACGCCGCAGGGAAAAAAGCGCGGCCGAAACCAGAGCGCCGTTTTCATTTTCATTTCTTCGTCTTTTGAGAGCGAGAGTGAGGGAGAGAGCCAAGGCTTTATGAGAGAAGAAGAGGAAGAGACTTGCTGCCGCCCCGCCGCCGCCACCGCCACCGCCGTTGTTCGCGAAGGAGAGGAGGAGCCCTCATTGCAAAGAGAAGCCACCCACGCTCGCCATATCTCATTGGTGAGTCTCCCTCTCTCTTTCTTTTACTTGTTGAAGGTTTAAATCGTTTTCTTTTGTTTGTTTAGGAGAGGAAATGAAAGAGAATGAGAGGGAAAGGGAGAGAGAGGGAGAGAAAGAGAGGGAGAGAAAGAGAGGGAGAGGGAGAGGGAAAGGGAGAGAAAGAGAAAGAGAGGGAGAGTGCATTCTCTCTCTCTCTCTCCCTTTTGCTTGTTTAATGTTTAAATTACTTTCTTTTTTGCTTGTTTAGGAGAGGAAACGAGAGAGTAAGAGAGAGAGAGAGAGAGAGAGAGAGGGAGAGAGAGAGGGAGAGGGAGAGGGAGAGGGAAAGAAAGAGAAAGAGAAAGAGAAAGAGAAAGAGAAAGAGAAAGAGAAAGAGAGGGAGAGGGAGAGGGAGAGGGAGAGGGAGGGGGAGGGGGAGGAAATAGGAGAGGGAGAGAAAGAGAAAGAGAGGGAGAATGAGGGAGAGTGCATTCTCTCTCCATCTCCCTTTTGCTTGTTTAATGTTTGAATCACTTTATTTTTTGCTTGTTTAGGAGAGGAAATGAGAGAGAAAGAGGGTGAGAGGGAGAGGAAGGGGAAGGAAATGAGAGAGGGATAGAAAGAGAAAGAGAGGGAGAGTGCATTGTATCTCTCCCTCTCCCTTTTGCTTGGAGGATGTTTAAATCACTTTATTTTTTGCTTGTTTAGGAAATGAGAGAGAAAGAGAGATAGAGAGGGAGAGGGAGAAAAAGAGAAAGAGAGGGAGAGGGGGAGGGGGAGGGAGGGGGAGGGGAAGGAAATGAGAGAGGGAGAGAAAGAGAATGAGAGGGAGAGGGAGAGGGTGAGAGAAAGAGAGGAAGAGAGGAAGAGAGGGAGAGGGAGAGAAAGAGAGGGAGAGGGAGGGGAAGGAAATTTAAGATAATATACTTATTGATAATGGTATGCAATGTGCTTTGCCATGGGCCACGTACTTCATCAAAATGAACCCAAAATTATTGTTATAGAAGAAGAAACCCTTAAATTGAGTATAGGATAATTTCTCTCAGGTCTTATGACTATGAGTAGAATTGATTGAAATAAATTTTATTACTATAGTTATAAAATTTCATAGATGGCACGCATTAATTTTAAAATGGATTACTTATACTCAAAGCCGAGATATAACAAATAATTATCTACCGGGACAAACAAATCATTGAGCATGATACAAGGCCGAGATATAACATCGAAAAATCTCTCGACTACTATATACAATGCAAGGTTTATGGTCAACTTGCAACTTGACGTACATCTCCATAAAGCTATCCATTTAAGCCTCGTTTGCTGTAATGTAGATAACATGGCAAACGAAGAAGGTCTTATTGTTCAAGACCGCGAGACGTATCTTAATCAGCGTGTCCCATGTCCTTGCTCTGAATGCAAGTTGGCAATTAGACGAAAATGCCGATTGTCTATAGAACACGTACGACGATTTGGCGAGTTTCAATCTGAGATCATTGATCAGGCGATTGCAGATTTTCAGCAAACGGTAATTTGAAGTTAGCATTTTTCATGCATTGTACTCTCAAGCTAATTGAAAACCATACATAATAAGATTGGGTCTTGTTGGCAAATTTTGTATCCAGGGGGGTGATGTCTCGACCCAAGGGGGAGTGCACCCTTTGCGGCCAATTAGAAGAGTTCGTGGACGTGCGATGGATGGATTGCAGGAGCCAATCGACCACTCGCAAGGCCCATATTCCTCTCTCTCTCTCTCTCTCTCTCTCTCTCTCTCTCTCTCTCTCATATGTTGGGGATCCATAACATGCATCTCTCTCTCCTCCTGAATAATAATCTCCTCACACACACACACACACACACACACAAACACAAACAATGCATTAGTAGTTTTCTCTTCTTAACTTATTTACATCGCTAGTAGATTAAGTTGATGTGCTTATCTTTGATAATATTATCACAATGATAATGGTTCAATTATGCATATATATGAGATATACACTACATATACATTCACATCTTCCATCTCTCCCTTCTTTACACATATGTTATAATTACATCTTGATGTTTTAGTACTTTAACTATGCACACATAAGCAAACTACATACACATCCACTTATACTTGCACATTGCTCTCTCTTCCTCATTTGATTAGGCTTACATATGGTTTGAAGTTGTACATTCAACGTTTACAATAGACACCCTTGCAAGCAGTTGCTTCACAATCTCTGTAAAATACATTTCAATATTGCTTC
The DNA here is from genome assembly GCF_053477565.2 of Lygodium microphyllum. Taxonomy (NCBI): domain Eukaryota; kingdom Viridiplantae; phylum Streptophyta; class Polypodiopsida; order Schizaeales; family Lygodiaceae; genus Lygodium; species Lygodium microphyllum. Next base: position 78,813,711 of record NC_141144.1, read on the forward strand.
ATTACTTATAGTTGTTAGTCCTTTCAAGAATTCTTTATTTTAAACTCCAGACTTTAATAATCAAATATTTTAATATACTGATATATTTCACATTATATTGCATGAACTTACTATAAAAACTACAAAAAATATACCAAAATTCATAAATGCATTTGCAAGTTAGTGAACTATTATGTGAAAAGAAAATGAACATATTTCTTGCAAACATTAAATATCAATCCAGATGTCCATTCTTGGAGGGTGAAATGGGTGTTCTCTAACAAACTCCTAGACTCCCTCGTGAAAATGTGCTAGCTCAATCAAACATGAAAACATGTATTCCAAGACAATAAGTCAACGAGCTAGAGGTGGTAGAGATCATGGAGCTTTTGAAGGTTGCGGGGACACTCGGAGTACATGTGGACAACAAAAATAGAATACATGGAAAAGATTGAATGCACAAGGATATCAAAGATCCTAGAGGCAAAGGTGGCTCTTGGTAGTCACATGAGTAGTCTAACATGGATAAAAAGATTGTTATTATTGTGGAAGATATGGAAACATAGCAAAGGACTGTCATAAAAAGCAAGAAAATATGAAGGTAAAAGGAAGACCATGGAAATTATGCATCTTCCAGTGATACACAGGATGATTAGGGAGATAGGTTGTTTGCTACGTAGCATCTTGTAGAGGTGATCTCACGCTCAACTACCAAGACCCACAGAAGACTGCTTGTTGTTCAAGTGTTTCAAGCAAACACCTATGGCTATCTCTCACCTAGTCAACACACGTTCATATTGTAACACGATTGACTAATTACAATATGTATTATCACATGCTTGGATCACCATAAACTAAGATTATCGTACTTAGAAGTTTAAAAAAGGTTTATACTCGCTCTTATAAAAAAAAATTAGAAGGATTCCACTATCTCAAGCATATGTGGAGAAGCACATTGTTTACATGTCATGGATTACTCACTATGAGTCGTGACTTTTCTATTATCTAACTTGAAATAGAAGTTGTAGAGGGGCTCATTGGACATTAATTGGAGTTATTGTCTCAGAAAAGAAACGGGCCAATGACTCTCTATGCTGACAAAAGGATTATGACCATTCCACAAGATAACCACATCTATGAGAGCTGTATGTGTCTCATCTCGGGTATCTTGATCCAAGCTAATCCACTCCCCTCCTTCACAAAAGTCACCATCTTCTATACCAAAAGTGAATGCATAGAGTTTTTCTAGCGATGAAATACCTGCAATAAATAATAATAATGGTAAGTAAATGTGACTAACACAACAATTCATCTAAGCAAGACCTATGTCAATTAAATTAAGGCATGCAAAGTACTAAAAAATATTTACCTAAATGTAAGGTCAAATTGGTTGATCCTGCACTCAATCATCTCATCAAAATGTATTCTTTTGACTTTCCAAGACTCACCCAATAGTTGACTCATCCATTCCTTGAATGGACACTTGCATTGATAAGTAATCATTGTTTTCTTCAAAACATCACATGAATAAAATAAATTTGCAAACCATTCTCACAACTAGATACTACATACAACGAATTATTTAAAAAAATATTTTGAGTTGCAAGTTGACTTGCAAAGTTATTATCATAGATCAAAGAACCTATGTCTTCATGCCAAACATGTATCTTGCCACTCAAACATTCCACATTCTACCATTCATGCAAAGGCGATAGATATAGAGCTATCAGTAAAACAAGATTAAATTAGAATACTACAAAGATTTTTAAAAACAACTTTGATGTAAAAGAATAAACAATGATAAAAGTTAAAAACTTGCTTTTTTAAATAATTTGCAATGTAGTTCTCGTCGTATATAAAGATTTATTTGTGCATATAAACATGTTGGGTCAACACTTTTGTTATTGTACTTGTTCCATTAAACACTTTACTAAACTCTAAAATTCTACCTTTTCAGTGTTTTCTGGGGTTTTCAACATCCTTACGCTAGACCTTGAAACTACCTTGAGTACTTGGATGCATCAAAATCTAATTCAACTTATAGTACTTATCACAAATCCAATTATCACCACTAACTTTCCTAGAAGACCTCCACTACAAGTATGTTATTGATGTTTTTCCTCCGTGAAGACATCTATAATAACCAAATAGAAAAGTTACCTATTAGCATGTGTATACTTTGTAAATATTCTCTTCAAATGAAATGAAATTGAAATTGAGTAATTTAAAAAAACATTGTACATGTAATTATTTTCACAAAGAAGCCCAGAGATGTTGAACAAGAAGTTGACTTATAACAAGACCATTGTTCCTTCACTGACAAATTCCTGGAGTACAAAAACAAAGAAAAAGGGTCAAAGCATACATATAACTTACATAGGCTTTGTCCAAATGAGTTGAAATTTAACAATGGAGCAACAGAAAAAAATAACAATATACCTATGGCTCTCTTTGCAAGGAAGCCCAAAGTTGTTGAAGAAGGTTAGTTTTTAAAAAATCATGGTTCTTAACCCTCGAAGATTCTTGGAGTACTAAAACAAAGGAAAGCTCAGTATGCATATAACTTGCATACATTGTCCAAACGAGATAAAATTTAACTATGGAGCAACAAAAAAACATACATGTAACTTTGTTTACAGAGAAACCCTAAGATGTTGAAGAAGAAGTTGAGTGTTCAAAAGATCGTTGTCCTTGACTACTGTAAGAGACTCCTAGAGTACCAAAACAAAAGAAATTACATGTCAAAGAATACACATAACTTGCACAAGTCTTATCCAAATGAGATAAAACTTTACCATAGAACGTCCATGGAAGAGAACAATATATCTGTAAAGTTTTGTGAAAAAAATAAAAGGTGAGAAGGATCGAAGCTTCCACGGGAGAGCTATGGTAGGAGAGTAAGAGCTTCCACGGGAGAGCTATGGCAGGAGAGTAAGAGCAAGAGAGAGAGAGACTCACAATGTGGGAACTCCAACAGTCACAATGTGTGACCGGCCTTCCCTTTATTCATCTGTCACTAAAAGAATAAAGAATAAAGTGAAGGTGACGGGTGCCCACCGCCTGCAGTGTGCAAGCGCAGGTACTATCAGTGTAGTAATACACGGGCAACTAGGTGGAGGTGCCTTTACCCCCAATAACCTCCCACTTAAAGGAAAATCTGTCCCAGTGAGAAGTGAAAAAGAAAAAGAAAAGACAGTATAACATGTACACATGTACAATAGGATGAGAAAATACGTCATCTCATCCCACATCCATCAATCTCCTGAGGAAGGCAAAGCACTCCATAGAGAGGCTTTTGGTGAGCAGATCTACAGGATTCTAGTCAATCGATATCTTGAAAAAGTCAACAGACTTGTCCTCAACGACCCCACATAAGAAGTGATACCTCACCTCAATGTATTTCATCTTCACATGGAAGACCGGATTCTTGGCTAAGTGAATAGCACTCATAGAAACTGAATGCGCAAGTGAAAAAATGGGGGACAATATGTTTAGATTGGTTAATACTTGAAAAGTATATATATATAATCAATATATGCATGATGAATTTGACAACATTCAATTCATAGATTGGGCCTTAATCAATTCATTAATGGACTGGTCATGCAACCCATTGACCCCAATGTAAGAGAAAAAATGGGGGACAATATGTTTAGGTTGGTTAATACTTAAAAAGTAGATATATATAATCAATATATGCATGAAAATTTTGACAATATTCAATTTATAGATTGGGCCTTAATTAATACATTAATGGATCGGTCATGTAATCCATTAACCCCAATGCAAGAGAATAAATGGGGGACAATACGTTTAGATTGGTTGATACTTGAAAAGTAGATATCTATGGATCAGTCATGCAACCAAGCAACCCCAATGCAAGAGAGACAACCTATTACACAAGGGGGAATTATGGAGAGGGCACAACCTACACATACTATTTTGAAACATTTGTAACACTATCCAATTCAGTCCACGATGGTGGTAGCAATTAAATTTCAATCACATTTAGGTGTGTAACAACCCTAAGATTTAGGTATGGTTGGGATGGCCAACCGAGTAAACAAACCCACACTATACTTGGTAAAGAAGGTTGAGCTGAGCAAGCATGGATGGTGCACACTGCAGAAGGTTGTTGGAACTTCATCACAACATCTATTACTATTTCACGTTCCTGTCTGTGCAGCCTGCCTTCTAAACATGTCATGGTAGGGACTGTGAAAAGAAGAAGTGTTGAGTCAGGGAAAAGACATCCTTAAAAGACACATAGGCACAAGATCTAGCTTGGAAAAGTTGATAGAAACTTCTAAAACTTATTACCCTTCTCCAAGTCAAGTATCAAAGCAAATAAATGAGAATACATCCAATACTCCTATGTTCACAACTATCCAACATTTGACATGTGATTGTAAGTTAGTTTGATACATAAGAATACACATACATGGATAGTGGATAAGAATATTGTCCATGTGTGGCCCATTGTAGAAGGAATGCAACTAACACATGTTGAGTTATGCAAATAGAAAGAAAGAGGTTTCATGCTAGGAATATAGAGGAGGAATTTTCCAATGGCACATGAGAAATAAAACAACACTATATACCATATCTTGGAAGATTTCAAAACTAGCAAGATACATATAGTCAAGTCGAGCGAAATTATATTTGTTAATGAAATGGAGTGTTGTGTTATATAGTAAAGCAATTGAGCTATATTGTATGGTCATGGTTTTTCTCATGCATGGTGTCCATGGTACTTTAACCTTTAATGGATGGCTTTTGAATTGGCAAATGGAAGCAAAAAAGAGTAGCTTAGAGCAAGAATAATTTTTTCTTACTAGTCAGTCAAGTTTCTTCTCTTCAAAAAGTATAGCATGTGCAAGGCATCATTTCTTAGAGTAAGCTAGTGAGTCTTTTTTTTGGAAATCTCCTAAATTTTGTTCCACATAGTCCACTTATTTCATCCTTAGCCATTGCCACTGAAACCATCACCACCACCACCATGTTATTCTTTCCATCCTCTTTTTCCTCCTCCTGATTGTGTGTGTGTGTGTGTGTGTGTGTGTGTGCGCGCGCGCGCGCCTGCGTGCGTGCAAATTGGATATCCTCTAAAACATTGTTCACATGCTCTATTTTCTGATTAAACTAGACCTCTAGAAGAACTTATGGTCACAATAGTTTTTAGAAATTTTGAAACATTTCTACAAAGAATATATTCTAAACTAAGGGTTTTGATTACTCACAACATCAAAAGGTAGATTGTAAATTCTAAAAGTTACTTAAGAAATTATATGGAAATTGAAAAGCTCTCTACTAGAGTGGCTCTTGATTTTGTTGATTTTCAGTTTTTTCCAAAGAAAATGTATGTGATGTGTATGTGCCACCTATTTGGTATTAATAATGGAATTTATTCTTATTATTGACATTTTATTATATCATAAAAATGTACAAAAATGTATTTCAAAGTTTGATGCTTTGTAAAACCCACAATTAGAGACCCATAAAGGCACTATCTTTATTAAATGCGATAACAATCACAAAACAATGCATAATCAACTAATTTCCTTCAAAAATATATCTAATTAGTGCAATATTAAGTTTTTCACATTCAAATATCACATACCACCCTATGCCAAAATTATAGCATAAGTCTCAATGATCTAAGACTTGTAGGATAAATCAAAACCAAGGTCTTTGTATTTGAACTTCACATTTCAAAATATGAAAGGCATTTTGCAACTATCTACTTATAAGAAAGAATGTCCATAAAGAAGTGAAGTTTAAAGTATAGAGAAGGAATATATCTAAAGAGGAAGACACATCTTATACTTCGTAATTTTTAGGATATGAACTCCTCCATTAATGTTATCTTGTGTTGATCATATTTCTCTAAAACATTTCTTCTTAATATTTCTCATTGAGGAGAAATTGCATTTTTTATAGAGGGTTCAAAATACTACAAAAGTGGCTTTTTTACCATAAGGCTAGTGTTAATGCTTATACCATTGCATCCCTTCTTCATAGTGGTGTAATTAGTGATAAGCAATCCTAAACTGTAAGAAGGTTTAGGGAAAATTTTTTGAGAGAGAAAGAGTGTGTGTGCATGTGGGTTTACTTTCACACTCACATCTACTCTTGTTGTATTTGGAAGGAATTAGATATTTTAGTTATCTTAAGTTCCTCACTTTTAGTTTGACATGGAGGAATGGTTTAGTTTTTATATTGGAAACAATATGTGTATTGTTAGGCTTACACAAGGATATGAGTATTTTAACTTAAGGTACATTGGAAACACGAAGAGTATCATTATACTCACATAGAGATATTTCATCTTTAGACTAATGTAGAGAGAGAGAGAGAGAGAGAGAGAGAGAGAGGGAGGGAGGGAGAGAGAGAGAGAGAGAGAGGAGTTATTATTTGAAGGTACTTTCATAAATAATTATATGCAAAAAAGGAAATAGAGGATTACAAAATGAAGGAGTTGCTACAAACTTAAGGCAAAACAATGATGTGCCTCAAATATTTGTAGCAACACCTTTAATGAATAGCACACCCCTCCTGATATATAGCAAAGGTTTGACTTGCATGCATGCAGAAGAGTAAATAGAAATTTGTTGAAGGGCTCAATGGCTAGGAAGTAGCTCGATGAAGCAAGAAAAGCAATATGACACCACGGACATGGATTATATTGAAGCCATGGGCATGGGAGAAAGCATGGAAGAACTTGAGAAGAACCTTGTTTTTATTGTTACTCAGATCTATAGAGTCTCTAGTTGGGGCTTTTCTTGTAGGGTGCAAGTTGCTCCAATATTTAGACCCAACACTTTCCATACAATAAATACAAGGATATTTTGCATTTGCCCCATTACATATTCCAGGCATACATTTGATAGTTTTTAAGTCAGTGCTCATGTGCCATTCCACATTAAAATTAGCAACCCCCATCAACAACCAACATTTCTCCTTCACTTTGAGACTTATTAATGTTTGGAATACCTGTATGAGTGAACAACCATTTCAATGTTTGATGATTCTCAATTGGTACTTGAGATGCACCAACCCACCAAATCTCCATCTCAGATTGGAACTTATGCACTGGTGCTTCACCCCCACCATTTTTGTATTCCAATACCCTATTCATGATGCAAATGTTGACTCTTTCCATCTTTTGTCCTTTTTGAATATGTGATTCATCTAACTTCAAGGAAAACTTCAAAACTCCGTGACATTCCTCTAACGTGAGTCTATACATGGGAACCATTGCAATCTGCACTCTTCTTAGATCAACCCATATATTGTTAAATGCATTGTATTCAAAACTAGATATTCTTTTTGTCTTTTTGTATGGCATAGATGCTTCAATATGAGTGTATTCCCCAAAAAACATGTGAAATCTTACGATTTATGGTAGTCCTTGCAACTGATACTATAAGGGCTCGAGGAAATCCAAATGCAGTTATTCTATTACATTTAAGATTGTTAAACCATAATCTTGATATAGCATGATAACCTTTTCGACTAATGCCCACAGTATCACATATCACTACAATTTTGTTTGGTTTTACTATATCCTTTAAGTCCTTGACCAATTATTTGAGAGTTGGGCCTCTCAAATCCATATTCTAAGGTGACTTAAGATTCCTCAAAATATCATTCTTATTCATGGTCTCTTTTAAAAGATGGATTCTCTCCTCACTCTCTCGAATATTAATGCTTGACATGTTAGAGACATTTATTTGCAAGATTCAATCTTCTTTTCTTTACTCTCTCACACAAGCTAGTTATATTTTTTAATGATCTCTTTCTCTCTTTGAATCCTATTGGAGTTTTCTTTAAGTGTGCTAGCTTGTCTTGTAATGACTTATTAGCATTTTCCAGAACATCAATCTTATTTGTAAGCTCAGAAATGCTTGTCTAGTGCAATAAATAATGTTTTTCTCATTTCATTCATTTGAGCCATGTATGTGTACGATGCAGAGTTGGAGCCCCAAGAGGAACACCAAGGAAAAGGGGATTCTACTACAAGAAAATCTATCTTGTAACATCAACAAGCTTTTATTTCATTCTTTTGATGACCAAAACAAGGAAAAACAAACCTTCATGCAGCATCATAGTATATATCTCCCATGGATTTAATAGAATCAACCATAATCTTCAACATCTTCATAGAATCCATCATAACAAACCAAGTCCACAGCATAGGCCAATAGGAAGGGTTCAATACAAAAAAAGGGTGTCCCCCTCTTACACACTTGCGGCGCCTGGTAGCTCCAAAGGGGAGGGGGGGGGATTGAATGCTTCCCCTACCCCGTTTCGGCCTTCCTCAAAAGGCGGGGGAGCTCCCTTGTCCGAGTTTGTTCACAGGCCTTCAAGTCGAGACCCTCCATCTCTCTCACCAATTACTTGCAACGTGCCGGGTCCCTCCCTCTCTTTCCTATTCTGAAGAAGCCATTGTCGATGTTGCTACTGTACAAATGTGGTTGGAAGCCATGCTTGTGTTCATCTCTTTTGATCAGGTGGAAAGCCATACTTATGATTTTTTTACATGTTGCCTGTGCAGTCCATCTTTGTTGAGCTAATGAATGGCTTCATTTTTTCTGTTTGCAAGTGCTTGTAGGCTATGATCTCATCTATCACAAGTATGCTCTCTCTCTCTCTCTCTCTCTCTCTCTCTCTCTCTCTCTCTCTCTCTCTCTCATATGCATCATGCATTAATGTTCTAAATCCCTTTGAGGAACATCTAAGGCATCTATTTCAAGTAATGTGCTTGCAAGATTTCCATCAATCCCTCTCCATCATGTAGATTTATGAGCTGCCTTTTTTAATAGGGCATCCCTTGTCATCTCACATTTGTACTAGCCCTTATCAAAATTTTGAAAATAACAATAGGAAACCATTTTGTAATGAATGTAATAGTGAGAATACATGAATTACACTTATGTTATTCTCACTGAATCTAGGACATGTAAATATTTAATTATGGAAATCTATTTGATTCCTATTGAAAGAGCCACCCTAGTTTAACACTAGGTAGATTGCTCTTTGATTTTTTCTCAATTTAAGAATATGTTTCTAATTTTTCATAGCTCAAAGTTCAATTAAGAATTCATGATGACTAAAATTTATCCCCATATCTTTACTTTTACTACCACTATCATGGATTGAATTGGACAGTATACTTCTACTATTTGCTGAATTTAGGAGATGTAATGGATGTGATAAGACTTAAGACCAAATTTTGCCTGCTTATTTGGAAATCTAGATTGCCTTGTAGTGGTGCTACCTTTGCTAGAAGTCTATTTGATTCATGTATTGAAAGAGCCACCCTCCTTTGACACTAGGTAGATTTCTCTTTGATTTTCCTTCAGCTGATGAATATGTTTTTAATTTTTCATAGCTCAAAGTTTAGTTCGAAATTCAAGAACACAAAAGAATACATTTTTTTTAAATGGAAATCAATCACATAGTATTCATCTTCATTTTCTTCATATTTTTCTCTCTTGATCTCTCGTAGAAAGATACATTGTTTTGATAGAATTGGCTATCTTTGACTCTCTCTCTCTCTCTCTCTCTCTCTCTCTCTCTCTCTCTCTCTCTCTCTCTCAATAGTACATCATCTCCTTACTACAATACTCAAGAATGACACTTAATATCCTTCTTAGGTCATGGATGAACCTCCCAAGAGGTATAAGAGGTATGAGAGGGCACTAGAGCCACTACAGTGTCTCTTCATAGCTGTCTCTTCACAGCTCACTATTGTCAATGTCACTTCAGTCTTCTCTTCAGTCTTCAATAACTGCTTCTTCCATTTGTTTTAGCTCTTTTGAACTTAGATTCATCCTTTCCAAATGTTAGAAAACTGTTCAAAGAACCATAGGCGGGGTGGGTGGGGGGAGGACGAGGAGGATGAAGAGGAAGAGGAGGAGGAGCGTGAAGTAGGGGAAGGAGGGTGCAATGGCGGGAGGAGAGGAGGAAGGCGGTGGGAGGGGAGGAGGGAGAGGAGGCGTGAAGGAGAGGGAAGGGGGGGAGGGGCAGTGAGGCACAACAACGAGAGAAGGAGGGAGAGGATGCGTGAAGGAGAGGGAAGGCACAGCGAGGCGCAACGACGGGAGAGGAGGCGTGAAGGAGAGGGAAGGGGGGGAGCATGAAGGAGGCGAGGTCAAAGCATGAAGGAGGGGAGGAAGGAGGCACGTGAAGAAGAGGCCGCAGGCAATGGAGAGGTTGCGGGGGAGAAGGAGGACGGGCACGATGATAGTTGGTAAGTGGGTTTTTTTTTGTTTTTTTTTCCTTTGGTTTTTTTCATGATGTGCTTTTTTTTTGTTTAAAAGGTTCTCTTTTTTTTGTGTTTGGTTTTTTTTTTGTTATTTTGTTGGTTTTTTTTTGTGGTTTTGTGTTTTGTTGTTTGGTTTTGTGTTTTTTTTTCTTATGTTTTTTTTTGGGTTTGTGTGTGTGTGTGTGTTTTTTTTTGTAGGGGTTATTTATTTTTTTTGTTTTTAAATAAATCCATGAAAAGGTGAGCTCATCCCTGTCCCGCACGCATGCACGGCGTAGGAGCAAAAAAAAAGCGTCGGCGGGATCAGACAGGGCTAGGATGGTGACACGCGAGGTAGAGACACCATGGAGCATCCCAGGCGCTTAAAATCAAAAACATGTGCATTCACGTGCGACAGGAGAGATGCGCCCACACATCGAGAGGAAGAAAAATTAAGAAAACCCAAACCGTACACCAAATCGAAAGATCGTAAAAAGGAAAAATGTGCCGGGGGACGAGGGGAAGATGACGGAAAAATGCAACACGGGTGATGGGGCGAAATCAGGGTGTTCACATGGAAAAAACACGAAAAATGGCTCCAAAAATACATATTGGAACTCCATATTCGGGATTTTGGGAATTTCCCATCAATATGGGAAAACCAAATCAAAATGAAATTCATAAATTTTGGGAATTTCATTAATTTTGAACTTGGTACAATTAAACATATTACTGCTTATGGTTGTTTCCAAGAGATTGAAAAAAACTCAAAAAGGCAGTGTTAATAAACACCTTAGTTTTAATATCCTTGAAATATTCAAGGAAAATCTTCAGTCGATGGATTCTTGTAGACTTTCTTTAACCATCAATACAACCTTTGGGGGAATTTTAAATTTTTTGGGAGATTTTTTACCTTTCTTCATCCAAGAGAAGACAATGCTATCTATTGTTTCCCATCGTTCAATATCTTTTTTGTTGCACGTCCAATATTTATCCCAACAATTAAAATACACCTCTGCATCTATAGCATTTTGATGACTACAACTGGTGCCCAATATTGTATATGTACCTTGTTGAAGTTTTTGGAATGTCTATTTGTATCGACCTCACTTTGTGCAATACCAAGCCATATTGGATATACTAGATCTAAAGGTCTAACAAGCACAAAGTCATATTTCTTAACATCAAGCATTGGTTCAAATGCATGTTTGGGTCATTTGCTCAGAGGACCACAATAGTGATCATTCAACTCTTCCAATCCAATGAAGTCATCTACATTATCTACATCTATATTGGTTACATCACTTTGTGTTCTTGGCCAAAAATCTATGAAAAACAAATCTTCTTGGACATTTGGAGTTTAAAGAGCGTACACTACAAGATATAGACCTTATAGCGACGTTTAAAGCGACGAAAATACAAACAACAAAATTTGCCCCCGTCGTCGCAAAAAGCGTCGTTATTGACAATGCCATAGAATCGTCGCTATATGCGTCGCTATATTCGTCGCATTTGCGACGCATATAGCGATGGTTACAGAGAATTTGCGACGCTTATAGCGACGACAATAGCGACGCGTGCAGTAAATTTGCGATGCAAATAGCGATGGTAACAGAGAAAAAAAAAATTTGTGGCAGGGCAGATATAGCACTGTGTGCTATATGAGAGCCATACAAAATAGTTTTTGCACTACTGCATACAAAGCGTTTGCAAACAAAAAGAATGTATACTGAAATCATAAAACTGATAGATGAAATAAATACATGATATCGCATAAAATGCGATTGGTACAATCATAAAACAATATCACTAATACATAGAAAATGTGTACATAGATCGGGCGACTAAAAACTAAAGGTATGTGAGCTCTAAGGATCCAAGGGCGAGCTACAAATCCTCGTCCCCCGAAAGCTCGTCCCGCTGCAAAGGAGCATCGAACGGATTCTGCAGAAAAAGAAACAACATATCAATCCACCATACAATAATGCATTCAAATATCTCATGGTAACTACGGACAAGAAAGATGAGTGACTTACTGGGCCGCCGCGTCTATACAATCGGTCGATCAATGATTTGAGACCGTGCCTCTCTGCATATCGAGTCTCAAGGCCTTGTGGATCACGATTTATAATGGAGTGCTACAAAGAAAACAAAATGCTAGCTGTTAGAAACATGATTGTCAGTACAAAGAATATCTCAAAAAAACAAATAAGCAAAACAAAAGAGAAACTTACAAAGTCCTCCAAATATGTCCTGTGGCCGCCACTCCCAAGATGATGTACCGATCCGGCCTCGATTCGTGCCCTCGTCGCCTCCCGCTGCTGACTCCAACATCCTGGCGAATTTGTAGCCTCCTCCCTCAGTCGGTGCCAGTCGTCTGCATCTAACCACTTGGGCTTTGGAGCCCCACTCTTGATTGCCTTGCGTGCGTCGGATCGTCTATGTGACATGTATGCATGCATACAATCTATCATCCAGCCCGTAGAGAATCTATCCACTGCGGCTGGCACCGGGAACTCCTCGTGCAAGGATGCTACTATGTACTCCTTGCTCCCCTCCGGTATGTTTCTCCAATGATCCATGACGTTGTGCCGAAAAACTTGTTGGCACAACTCCCTCATGCGAGCCATCACCCTCCTCCCCTCATCATTCATGATGATGGCTCCTGACCTGCCATCCACTAGGTATCCATAACCCCTAGGAGTATGCCTAAGATGGGTCCTCTCCCATCTCCGTCCACGCTCCTGGGCATATCCAGGAGACCCTTGTACATCCGGTGTACCGACGGGGGTACCCTCTCCCGGAGTGCCACTCAAAGGGGTGCCACCAAAAGGCGTGCCATCTGCCAACGGTTGCGCAAAAGCCGGAGTAACTCGAGTGGACGTCCCCACATGTGTGACAAATCTTGGAGGACGTGTCTCCACAGCAGCACCCCTCTGATCCTCTTGCAATCGCAGTCCCTCCCTCTGGCCCAAGTCGCGAGCGTCGAGATCGTGTGCGCTGATTTCTTGCGCACCTTCAATAGGAATAGGGGCACCATCACGGTGCACGACAATGAAGCCACCAGACAGGTGCAGATCGAGCTGACCCCTGAGTTGGTGGAAAGGGCACTAGGGCTGCCGAATAAGGTGGAAAGGAAGCCAAAAAAGAGACATCTATGCCATGTTGGGGATGGATAAAGTGAAGGTTCACACCAATGACCGAATTAGCCTGGTGGACATCCCCAACCAAGAAATTCAGCTGCAGACAAAGATGGTGCACGCCTTGTTCTCAAGCCAGAGGTACAACAGCATAATGACCCGAATCAATGTACCTTTGCTCGACAGCATTGCGGCGCAATCGCTGGATGAGGTGAACCTTAATGGGTTTGTGAGGAAGACAATAGAGGCTTCGGTTAAGGCCCTAGCAACAGGAGGAAGAGCCATGGGAGGGGAGTCCCCGTCATCCCGATCAACTCGCAAGGCATCATCCTCCAAGCCCTCCACCATAGGGTTTGGAGGTGTCCTTATGGCAATCATCCAAGAAGCGCTAGGGCAGGGATGACCAGGATAAGACAAGAAGGGAGGTGACGAAGAAAGTGATGAGTAACTGTCACAGTCCATGCCTCACACAGAAGAGCAGCAGAGGTCGTCTGATGAAACGGAGATGGCCGTAGACGAAGAGGGAGAATCCCAGGCCACATCACAAAGGCATGCGAAACAACGAACCAAAGCCCTACATGGAAAAAGAGAAGAGGAGCGAAAGAAGAAAGAGAAGGAATATTTGGAAAGGGCTCGAAGGAAGTCCGTCAAGGATGAGGAGGAGAGAAAAAAGAAGACTGAGGATGAGCTGAGAAGGAAGAAAGAGGAAGAAATAGAGCTGGCAACCCGATGCTCCATCGAGGAGCAGCACAAAAGAGACGAGGAAGGCGCAGAGGGCCCGCACCAAACAGAGGCACCTGGTCCTAGTACCAGTATGCCGAAAATCGCACCCTGCCCCCAGTAGAAGGAAAAGGAAAAGATCTGATGATGCCAACTCTCCCCCTCTTCATACCTTCCATGCCAACCACTCCTATCATGACGACACCCCCTGCCACCACCACCCAAGGTTCCACCCCAAAAGTTGACGAGAGCAACGTGGTCACTTGGCTACAATTCTTGGTGGAACAGGAGCTAGCAAGAGAAGCAGCCATGGCCACCCCAGCATCAGGAGCCAAAAGGGCAGCCACAGCTGAACTAGAGCCAAGGCTGGAGCTGAAAAGGCTGAAAATAGAAGACGTTGTCACCACTACCACCATGCCCCACCCCCCACCTCTAGCATGACAATATGACAAATATGTTAAGGAGCTGCTCGCAGTTGGAAAGGGCCAGGGAAGAAAGGAGGACAACTATGAAGGAGCTGGCAGTAGAATGAGAATCACAAGCCGCTCTCCAGCTGGAGAGAACAAAGTAGATAACAAAATATCAAAGGGAGATCACTGGACTCAGGGAGGAAGCCAGCACTAAGGAGGTAGAGGAATTAAAGGCCCTGAAGGAATGTGACACTTCTTGGGAAGGAAGGAGAAAAATCTTGATGGAGCGTCTCAACGGGGAGAGGGAAACCAATGCCCACATTTGACGCAAGAATGATCAGCTATCTGCAGTCAACCTGGAAGCACAAAGCCAACTTGACAAGATCAGACAGTAGGTTGTAGAGCTAGACCAGTTAAGGGAAGAATAGGTGCGAAGGATGCAGGTGAAGCTGGACCAGCTCAATGCACAGATCGCTAATGAACACCAGGAGTAGTCCCGCCTACACCGTGAGCTCGAGGCCCAACAGCAACAACTCATGGCAATGACCCTCCATCAGGGGGAGAGCCTGGAAGATATGAAAAAAAGAGCAAAAGAATGGGATGATCACAATGAGCAGAGAATACGGGACTTAGCATGCCGGCTAGCCAAAGTAGAAGGAGATAGGGTGCTGGCTGAGAATCAGGCAGAGGCGGCCCAACTCTCCAGGATAGCCCAGCAGCACACCTTCCTCAATACACTGCTCCACTCCACCAGATCGGAAGGAAATGAAGCCAATGATCAGTTGCAAAAGAAACTAATCATTGCACGCAGAGCGCTAACAACAGGCCTGCATGTGCAGACAACTAGGAGGCCCACCGCAGAGCCTAGAGGAGCAGAGAAGATATCTTGCACAGGTAGGCCTAATGGCGTAAGAAATAGATGAACTCGGTTTCACAGAGGCGAAGGCACAAGAAGACGAGCAAGCAGAAGGGGGTGAGTTCGATCTGGGACCTCAGGAGGAGAAATATGTCCCACCACCCCCTCAGCCCACAACAAGTAGAAGTGTAGCCCCCTGATACATCTGCCGAGAGAAGAGCATCCCAGGCCAACCGCAGGAAAGAGATGGTAGAGAAGGCAAGGAAAAAGCTAAATGTTAGACCCATTCCAAGACAACCTGCCCCTCTCCTACGGCGCCCTCAAGATCCCCTACTAAATTCCGTGCCGAATTGATTATCTAGGAACAGTAGGAATATAACCACGACCTCTTCGACTTGTAGAGGACATCATCGCTATGGTGCTATCGTTTTGGCAGGACAAAGTCCTCTAGGTGCCTAGATAAGTGGAAGGCTATAATTGCCTAGATAAGATGCATTTTTTACGTCAACCTTGATGTGTGGATGGCATTTTGCAACACCCTCCCTTCTGAGAGAAACGACCCTACTTTTATGCCATATCCTTGAAGGGTAGGGGTCCCGTCCATCCACGATAGGTTCGACTTCCCCATTATCTATAACACCAATAGCACCTCCCATAGGAACGCCCTTCTCTTCACCCTCCTTGATTTGTACAGCATAGATTTCTTAGCGAGTTCACCTCCTGTCCCGACCCCGCCTTCATAACCACTTGTAATTATCTTAGGCTTTTAGGATCCTAGTCCACCAAGAGCCCGCACCCCAAGAAGACCACCTCCCACCCCTCTACTTTGACCCCAACGCCATCGATAGCACCATCATGACTCGCCTCATGATGCGTGCATCTCTTTTGCCATCTTTCTGTGTTGCACTGCTCAAAGATATGAGCGATAGCAAATTCACCCAGTGCAACCACCCCTTCCTTTCTACCACCACTCTCAAAACCCACCTCAACCTCAAGGGCTACTTGTTGAGTCGTAGATTCCTTAACAAGGCCCCTTGCCCTCCGCCATCCCCTACCCGCCATTCAGACGATGAGGAGTAAACTCCCGTTATGCCCTTGTATCGCTTGTCTCCATGTATATGCCTCCTTATGCTATTAAATTTATTTTTTTTAAAGAAAAAAAAGAAAAACGAAAAAAGAAAGAAGAAGAAAAAGAAGAAGAAGAAAGAAGCACCACAATCACCGCACCTAGGGTTCTCCCTAGCCCCCTCCCCACTTCACACTTAGGGCATATCGAGGGTAGGACTTTCAGACCTGTCACCCTAAGACTTGCACCACACCTCCAACAAAGCACAAACTAGGTCCTCAAGTGTGGGACGTTACCAAGGGCTTGCCCAAGGTTAGACACATCTCCCAGTTCCATTTCCACGGGCACCACACACTACACGACGAGCTTTTCCACCTAGCAGCCGTCGTAACTAGCCACTATGTCCCACCGTAGTGCCATGGGACTAGCACTTGGCTAGGAGGGGGGTAATGTTATCGTGTTTCCCGCAGCACAAAGGAGCAAAAAATGGAAAAAATGGAAATAGCAAAAAAGGCACAGGATAAAAGTGGAAAAGGGCGCCTTGACCGGTAACCAGTCCCTGAAAAATTTAAATGTTTGGGCACGACCCTCAGAAAGCCTCGGTGTTGGCCTGAGACAACAAAAGAGAAAAAGGGCGTACCATTAAAATGTGGGAGCGCCCCCGAATCTTTGTAAAAGAGTGCTAGGCTCGCTCCTGTGCAAAGTGTACGCATTAGTTGGGAATAGGATAAATTAGAATGGAGGGAAATGGGAAAAAGGGCCTAGGCTACGGCCGGCCATGTAAAAGAGGGAAAAGGGGATGACCACCCAAAAAGGATTTAGGGATTTGTATATAAAGTTGAAAAGTGAATGAGAATATTATTCTTTGGTGTGTGGCAAAAAGGGTCTTCTTCTTCCTCTCTTCTTCTCTCCTTCTTGCTTGTGTGTGCTCTTGAGAGAGGGAGTGTGAGAGTGTGAGGGAGGGAGTGTGTGTGAGAGTGAGGGATCAAGAGGGTGAAGCTCTTCACCATCTCCTCTTCTCTTCTTCTCTTCTCTTCTCTTCTCTTCTCTTGCGCATCCGGCTATGGAGGATGGATCTTGGAGATGGATGCTTGAGCTAGCATCAAGAATCATGGAGCTACCGGAGTGCAAGAGAGAGGAGGGTACTCGATCGAGCATCAAGGTAACCTCACTACACTCCTAGGATCGACGGCGCGTCGGCTAGGTGAGAGATAGCCATTAGAGCTCCCTTAGAACGCTTGAAACAATAAGCGGTTCGTGGGTCTTGGCAGTTGAGCGAAAGCTCCTACATAAGAGCTAGTTTGGCAAACATGTCAAACAATGTGACTTTAAAAGCAAGGCAACCTAGTACTATTGTACTCTATGAATGGCCATAAGAAAAAGATGAAGTTCAAAGGATTGGGGCCTTTTAAAGTATGTAACATTAGTCAAACTGGAAATGTAGAGCTCGAGACTCTAGAGGGAGAGGGTCTAGGCTTCTTTAATGGCAATTGCCTTAAGTACTACCCTCCAACACATCCACTACATGAGCCTCCAATGCTAGACCTACCTATGAACTAAGAATAGTCACCATCACTGGGATAGAGGATGAGGATGAGGAAGCAGTAGTACATGTCTACCTACTGCGATGTCGACTATGACTCACAACTCATTCACCTCACCATCATTGTTAATTTTTGGATAGTGAAGGGCTTTCAACACGGGCAACATGGCTCCATCAAAGCATGTAGCGCCATCGGTAGAGGAACTTGGTGCAAGGTCTAAGGAGGGGGGTTGTGACTTGTCCCACCTTCCCAAAAAAAAACCGGCTATAATCCAAAGGAGACACATCCAAGACCACTGAGCATTAGCTCAAATGGGTGCCCAAACAACAACTGCAATCACCTAGAAGCCAAAGTGCATGAACCCATAACCATAGATCCTCATGTCCTAGGCCTAGGAGACAAAGTTGGCTCTATAAAAGTAGACAAAAGGTTAAGCTGTTATGGGTGCTCAAAGACATATTGTATGCTCAAGGCTACTACGAAGGAAACAATTGGATTTGGTTGCCCAAGACTACAAGCAGCACCACACGTGCCCTCAATTTAGACCCTCGAGCCCATCTCTACAAAAAAGGTAAACCAATGAAGAATGAGAAACCAATTGACTCAAAAAAAGTCAAACCTATAGCTCCTCATCAATGAATCTATTGACCAAAACCACAACTATTTGCCCCTAGAGGCCTAGATGCCCCTAGATCAACTCAACATGACACTCCCAATGTCCCAACTACTCCACAAGCAGAAAGCAAGACATCATCTGACCCCCAAGACCAACCCATGGCAAAGTGGTTGCTAAACACCCTACTAACCAATCCATGAAGCAGACATCAGTCCCTAAGTTATCCAATCGAGCCAAACCCCAACCTTTCATGGGCCTCAAACTCTTCTATGAGCGTAGTTCTATCCTTACCTTGGCCTCAGACCTAGCACAAATATGGGGAATGACTTAGTCACCTACATTAGATGATTGAATGCCACCTTCATCATGATATCTAGGATCTATGAATGGTTGGACCTAGGTCTCCTAGACGATCCATTATAGCAGTAGGTGTATGCTCCTTGCCACGCACTTGGAAATAATTTGAATTCATGTTTATCAAAATTTTCATGGTAGCCAAGGAATTGTTTGCCAAACGAGATCTCTCAAGATCAAGCTCACAAACAATGGCCGATCACATCCTGTAGGAAGGAGCAAAGTTTCTACAACAAGCTAAGAGCTAGAAGAGCTGAAAAAGTAGATGACTTTGACTCTTCTTTTCTGTGTAAATGGTTTGCTCTTTGTCTCCAATGGAAACAAGAGGGCTGGAAGATTATGACCAATGCCGAATAGAGATGGGCAATCAAAACCTCTTAGTATGATCCAACCTATGTGGCTCCTACCTCGTTGAGAGTATTGGCCATCAATCACAATTGACCATTAGAGGAACATGTTATGGCCCACCCCTATTTCGATAAAATCTTGACTGAGGAAGGACTGCACATCACTAGAGCAGGATGAAATCTGGTGACTTCCTAACGGATGACTTGATCTACATTACACATGTAGGCATTAGACCTCATGACATGGACCATCACACCCACTTGGAGTATAGCCCAAGCTTTTACAATTGGCTCATGAAAAAGTAAAGCACAGCAAGCATGTGCTTAATGCCATTAACCCTTCATCCTCCAATCTTAGGAAGGATTTTCATCACTCCTAAGTCCTGGGGGGAGGGAGTAAGGCGGAAAAAACAAGGCACTGGTAAGGTGGAAAAGAAGACATGACTTGAACTTTAAACTGAATTTTAAAAGAAAAAAGGATGGACAAAATTCAATTTATACTTAAGGAAATTTTTCATGGAATTCTTGTTTGGACTATGTGGATTGCGCGAAGGAAAAATTGGCATTCTATACTTGAGAATTTCACCTTTCCATAACATATATTCATGATCCCTTATCTTTTTGCAAAAATGCATTTCTAGTGAACTAATAGTAAGCTATTGTATCATGTTAGGAACTCGAGATGGTAGGGAATGACAAAGGTAACAAGCTTCCATTCACGGAAGAAGAGCAGGCAACTAACAACAACAACAAGGGCCTTTAATCAGATTAAGTTCAAAAGCATCCAAAACTTAGAAGGTATGGCGATGGAAGAGAAGGTAGTAAAATAGATTGTTGGGACCAGTGTAATCTTAGTAAAGTATATGGAGAAGGTTGGCCAAGCCATTGACTACAACAAGTGCACAAAGTTCCTACAAACTTTTGATACTAATAGGAACCATGGCACTGTGACAGTGAGGCAAGAGAAAAAAATCGTAGAGTAGAACTTAAGTTGAGCCTCGAAATGGTGGAAAGAGCTTTAGGGATGGTCAAAAAGCTCGAGAGAGGTAGCCCAAAAGAAATTTTTATGGCATGCTAGGGATGGACAAGGCCCAAGTATACATGAATAATGGAGCCATCTTAGTCAACATCCTCGATCCCTACATCAAGCTACAGGCAAAGACAGTCCATTCACTATTCTCCAGTCAAAGGTACAATGCATGCCTTAATGAGAAAGATTTGGAGTGCCATTTCTGAGAGCCTCGTGGCTAAGTCTCTTGATGAAATCAATTGGAATGGCTATCTGTATAAGATAATCAAATCTTTAGCAAAAGTGCTAGCCATAAGAGCTAGAGCAGTAGGTGGGGAGTCTCTAGCTTCCACAGTGGAGACAACAACAAAGAAGCCAACAACTAAGGCCTCCAACATAATGTTTGGATGTGTGCTCATTCACTACCATCATCTAGGAGGCTGTTGGGAGACTTAGAAAGACAAGAAGTGGTGGAAGAAACCCCCGAGCACTCGCCAGCCCACAAATTGCATGTGCAATCACCCATAAAGATGAGCAGCCTAGTCTCCTTCTCCACTAGTAAATTGGGGAATGAAGAGGCTACGAGAGTGCAAAAGGAAGAAGTGGAGCAAGTCGCAAAAAATAATGAAGCTCTACTCGAAGTCAAGCAACAACAAGAGGCTTTGAGTGGTGAGAGAACAGTTACTAGGGAGAGGAAGGAGGGCTCAGTCCCATTGAGCCAAGGAGAAAAAGGAAAAATAAAGTTGAATATCCCAGGAAGAAGAAGAAAATAGAAGTAGGAAGAAGAAAATCAAGTTGCAAAAAGATAAGGGGATCATGAATATATGTTATGGAAAGGTGAAATTCTCAAGTACAGAATGTAAATTTTTGCTTCAAGCAATCCACACAGTCCAAACAAGAATTCCATGAAAATTTTCCTTAAGTAATAAATTGAATTTTGTCCATCCTTTTTGCTTTAAAATTTTGGTTTAAAGTTCAAGTCGTGTCTTCTTTTTTCCACCTTAAACCCTCCACCCATGACTTAGGAGTGATGTAAATCCTTCCTAAGATTGGAGGATGAAGGGTTAAGGGTATTAAGCGTATGCTTGTTGTGCTTTACTTTTTCATGAGCCAATTGTAAAAGCTTGGGTTATACTCCAACTGGGCATGACGGTCCATGTCATGAGGTCTAATGCCTACATGTGTAATGTAGATCAAGTCATCAGTTAGGAATTCACTAGAGTTCATCCTACTCTACTGATGTGCAGTCCTTCCTCAATCAAGATTTTATCAAAATAGGGGTGGGCTAGAACATGTTCCTCTAATGGTCAATTGCAATCGATGGCCAATACTCTCAATGAGGTAGGAGCCACATAGGTTGGATTGTACTAAGACGTTTTGATTGCCCATCTCTGCTCGGCATTGGTCATAATTTTCCAGCCCTCTTGTTCCCATTGGAGACAAAGAGCAAACCATTTACATAGAAAAGAAGAGTCCTACCTACTTTTCAGCTCTTCTAGCTCCTAGCTTGTTGTAGAAACTTTTCTCCTACCTACAAGATGTGATCGACCGTTGTTTGTGAGCTTTCTATTGAGAGATCTCATTTGGTGATCAATTCCTCGGCTACCATGAAAATCTTGATAAGCATGAATTCAAATTCTTCCCAAGTGCATAGCAAGGAGCATACACCTGCTGCTACAATGGATCGTCTAGGAGACCTAAGTCCAACCATTCATAGATCCTAGGTAGCATGATGAAGGTGGCATTCAATCATCTAATGTATGTTACTAAGTCATTCCCCATATTTGTGCTATATTTGAGGCCAAGGTAAGGATAGAACTATGCTCATAGAAGAGTTTGAGGCCCACGGGAGGTTGGGGTTTGGCTGGATTGGATAACTTAGGGACTAATGCCTATTTCACGGATTGGTCAGTAGGGTGTTTAGCAATCACTTGTGCCATGGGTTGATCTCGGGGCTCACCTGATGTCTTGCTTTCTTCTTGTGGAGTAGTTGGGACGTTGGGAGTGTCATGTTGAGTTGGTCTAGGGGCATCTAGGCTGATAGTTGTGGTTTTGGTCAATAGATTTGTTGATGAGGCACTATAGGTTTTTGAGTCAATTGGTTTCTCATTCTTGGCTGGCTTACCATTTTTGTAGAGATGGGCTAGAGGGCCTGGTATTGACATCGAGTTGTATCATGGTTTAAAATGATACCTCTGAGGGTGTTATAGGACTTAATGTGACTAGTTGCTAAGGATGGAGACCAATGAGCGTGTTTACTTGACTCCAAGTCAACCTATGATCGTAACAATACTTTTATTTATTTATAATTAAATCCTAAATAATTTGATTAAACCCTAGCCTTATTTATCACATAGAGTTTCATTTACCGAACTGCCTCTTGCAATTAGGTTTAACAATTTACATGCGCATCTTAAATCTATCTTTTAAGTTGAACCCCTATCATGTAGTGCAACCAAAACTACCCCTATCATGTAGTGCAATCGAAACTGTCCACAATGCCATGAAAATCTAGATGCAAGTCTTTCTTGAGTTGATGATGCAATGCAAAGATTTTATTCTTAGAAATTCATTTCAGTGAGCTTATGCAAATCGTAAATTGTGACTTATATTTTTCTTTATGCGAGGTACATGAATTTGTCATGCCTAAAGTAAATGCAAGCCAAGTACCACATCCTGCATCCAAGAGGGATCACCTGCTATTAGCGACTTCGACGACTGCTACTACATCCCAGGATAGTATATCTCCCTGCATTTGTTACATATACACATCGCACCACTTTATCACAGTCGACAGTTGTTCCCCTATCACAACCAACATTTGTTCCCCTATTGTAGCCATTATCTAGAGTACCAGAGCTACATACGCACACACACATACACGACACTTATCACATTCAGAGCACCGTATTTTCAGTTTCCAATTTTTAGCTTTTCATTCAGCACTTTTATTTTGGATAGCTGGACCTCATCAGTTGTATCACAGTGATGGAACCTAGAACGGGCCAGCACTGGCTTTTGCACTAGCCAGACCTCTATCTCACGCGCTCAACAACCCCACGGCCTCGCGGCCAGGAGCGCTGATGACACATACATTGCCTCCCTAAATGTCTTGCGTTTGTATTACGTCATTTGTAGTCCACTCTTCTCTCACCCACTACTCCTTAGAGAGAGTCCCTTACACATTGCCTAATGGCACGAATCACATACACATGGGGTTCCTCCTACGGCTGAGTGCCGCCACCCCTCTGCGACTCTCCTACACCTTGGGGATTGGCCCCTCGATGCGTTGCTCAACATATAAACATTTCGTACAAAATCCACTCAAGGTACCATTTAATCGTATACAGAAATGTACCAATGTCCTTGCTTCTCTTTTCCCTAGACCCCATGACTAGCCTATGGCTTAGGGTGTCCTGTCTCTCACTCAACGTGGGTCAAGATCCTAATGAAAGCAATTGCTGTGCATCCAGGATTTCTGGTACCTTTAAATATTTCCATGATTTATGCATATTGTGGATGCTAAGTGCTCAAACAGTTATAAAATCAATATTGTGCACATGCGAAAAACATCCTTTCAATGATTTTTAGCTACCGTTCTTATGCGGCGTTGCATGAACCTAGCACCGAGGAAACCCTCATGCTACTAGGCTCTTATTTTATAATTATTCACAGACCTATATGGTATGCAAATAAGGCAGCAATCTTTTCATCATTTGACTCCACATTTAGACACATTTTAACCACTCTACCCTCCCATCGATTAAATGTTGCATTGTTGTATACATTCATAAGGCATTTTGCCATCATTTTATGTGTAAAAAGCGGGAAAAACACACTAGAACAAGAAGGTGGGGTTGAAATAAGGCAAATCCTCATGCTTCAGTCCCCACAAACATTCACAAACATTTTTCTTAATTTTCACTAATTTTTCACACCCAAAATGCATTTTTCCCCTATTTTTAGTGTTTTTTCTCTATTTCCCTTGTATTTTTCCTTATTTTTTGCATTATTTAATTACTAAAAATTCAAAATAGGTTATGGACTATGGCCCTTGGTTTCTTCTTGTAGCAAAAATGAAAATTTACTTGGTGTTCCTATTCATTTTCCCATTTTCATGCCAAAAAACATCAATTTTCCTTGATTTTCCATATTTTACGTGTTTTAGTGTATTATTTTGAGTCACAAGATGCATATTTTTCTGATTTTCTGATTATAAACAGCAAGTACTCATGGTAAACAGCAACATCAACAATTTTTAGCCCACATGAACAATATTTTATCAATCAAAAGCCATGAAATCTCAATTTTTCTTTGAAAAAAATTGAATTACCGCTTATTTGCGTGTTTCGGGTTTCATGTCCATGGCTGCAAATCTGAAAATCAGTAGCACTTCATGCTCATGACAATCACAAGTCACCATTTCCAGCCCGTGGAGCAATCCGCCGATCAATGCCGGACAAGCCTCCATCATTCTTTCTTCTTCCTTTCTCTTTCCACATGAACTTGCCTTTAGAAGAGAGAGAGGGAGGAGAGAGAAAGACTAGATCTGGTTCTCTTCATTCAGTCCGCCATTTTACGGGCGAAGGGCGGAGATAAGATCGGCCAAGAAGGAGAAGATCAGCCCCAATGTCTGTTCCATGGGGTACTCACAGCCCACAATCATGATGAGAGAGGAGAGAGAGCGAAAAATTCACCATTTCTTGATCACGCCATGTCTTCCTTCTCTCTCCACGTTTTTTGATCAAGAGGTGCATAAAATTTTGGGAGGGAGGGTCCAAACTCAAAAGGCGTGCTCAAATTTGGCCTCCCAAGTGTCCACCTTTTCATATCTTGACCGTTTCCTTGGCCATTTCCCCGTCCGGACTCCAAATTGAGCTCTGAAAAATCCTGGGCGTCCGGCTTGGCATCCCGCACTGGCAAGTTGCTCATGTCAACCCGCACGATTGTCTGAAAAATTATGAAAAATCAACAAGTGTCGCTCGGGCGCCTTTAAAGCACTTTGGCGCTTAAAATCGTCCTAGATCCAGCTGTCGCCTTTGACGGTGAATATTTTTCCCTTGATATTCGTAATTTTTATCTATTTTTAAGCACTTCCCGGTACCTAAATTCTACTCTCACACAGTTTGTCTCATAGGTCAGTTTTGGTCTTTAGAAGACGTTAATATAACTTTCTTTCTTTCTTTCTCCCTTACTCTAAGATTCCCCTTCCCTCTCTCTCTCTCTCTCTCTCTCTCTCTCTCTCTCTCTCAAATCAATAGTGGGTGTCCCTTGCCTAAGGGGGGGGGGGGGGGTTTGTAGGGGGGAGAAGGGTATTATTGGTGGGGGGGGGAGGGGGGGGGGGGTGACATAGGGCCCCGTCCATTTGCCTCCACCCAAGAGGCCAAAATGGCCCCCCTGCCATGCAGTCGATGAGTTTTGGGGGAAAAAGAGAGATAGTGGGGGGTGTTGGAGGTGGCACACATGTGCACCTCCTCCTTGTTATCATCGTCATCCTTAGCTTCATCGTCATCCTCGTCATCATCGACATCCTTGTTGCCATCGCCTCAAGCTCCCCCTCGTCTCGCCTTTACCATCGTTGATGGTCATTGTAGCTCCCCCTCCCTCCGCTAATTGGCGATGTCGATAGGGGGGCATTTAAAAATTTTCATTTAAATTTAATTATTTATGGGGAGGGTGTTACGCCCACAAAAATATTACATCCTTCCCCCCTTAAGGAGTCAAGATGTCCTTGTCTCGAAAGGAATTGGGGGTATTTTTGGTTGAGAGTACTCTCGTCAATCCATGTGGCATCTTCTTCCAGATAGTCCTTCCACTAGATGAAGTACTCTCTGAGAGTTCTACTCCTTTATCTCTTTTCCTAAATGTCTAGGATTCTATCTGGTCAGAGTTCAAGGACTCCTTGGCTTGGCATTAAAACTTGTTGATCATTGAGTACATGGCTAGGATTGGATACATGTTTCTTTAGTAGGCTAACATGAAATACATTGTGAACCTTTACATTCTTAAGGAATTGGAGTTTGTAAGCACTAGGGACTAGGGACTTGAGGATCTTGTAGTTCCCGCAATACCTTGGACTCAGTTTCTTAAATTCTCCCAATGATAAGAAACTCTTCTTGGGTCGTACACAAATAAAAAACATATTTCCCTCTTTGAAGAGTCGCTCTTGTCTATTTAGATTTGCATAGGCTTTCTACCTATTCTTGGTGGCTCTAATGTCTTGTTTGATGGCCTTGACCTACTCATCCATTTCCTTAAGAATTTTCTTAAAAGCTTCTACCCTTAACGCAGGATCTAAAAAGTTCAATGGAGTATGGCAATCATGCCCATACAATGCTTGAAAATGTGTCATTTGAATGCTTTGTTGGTAGGAAGCATTATAGGCAAACTCTACCAATGGTAGATATTGGATCCACTTCCTATGTTCGTGATAACAATATGCTCTAACAATATCTTCAATGACCGTCTCTATTTGGCCATCAATTTGAGGGTGATAGGTTGTATTGAAACATAGTTAAGTCCCAATGGCCTCGAATATCCCTCTCCAAAAGTGAGATGTGAAGAGGGAGTTGTGGTCACTAATGATCCTTCTAGGTAATCCATGGAGTCTGAATAACTCCTCGATGAATAATCTAGCAATGTCTAAAGCTTTATAGTTTGTCTTGACTATAATGAGGTGTGCAACCTTGGTGAGCATGTCTATTATAACCATAATTGAATTGTATCCTTCTTAAACTGAAGGTAACTCAACAACAAAGTCCATGCTGATAAATTCCCACTTCATTTGGGGAATGTCAAGAGGTTGCAGTTTCCCACGCATCTTGACACGTTCTGTCTTAATGCGCTAGGAAGATAAACATTCTGTGACATATTTGAGTACATCTCCCTTAAGTCTTTCCCAATGATAGCTCTTCTTGACCGTGTTGAGGGTTTTGACATATCTGGGATGGCCTGAAAAGGGGGAGTCATGTGCTTCCCAAATTATTCTTTGTTAGAGTTTCTTGCTTGAGGGTATGCATAATCTTGTCCTAAAATAGTCAAGTTTCCCATTGACAAAAAATTCTTGATACTTTCTCTTAAGTTTGGGGTTTTGGTCCTTTTTCAAAATCTCATTCATCATCTTTACATATTCTGGGTCATGGCTAGATTCCTCCTTAGCCAATTCAAGGATAGGGTTGCTAGGCATTGACACCATAGTTGCTAATGATTTTGCCATTGAGGGTTCCTCCATAATAAGAGAGTTGAGGAATGCCTTGCAACTTAAGGCATCAGTGACCACATTCTCTTTACCTGGTCAATACCTAATTTCAAAGTCATATTCTTATAGAACCTCAATCCAACAACATTGCCTCATATTGAGGTCTGTCTAGGTGAAGATCCATTCGAGGCTCTTATGGTTTGTGACCATAGAGAACTTGTTACCAAGTAAATAGTGTCACCAAATTTTGAGAGCATGAATAAGTATTAGTAGCCCCATGTCATGAGTAGCATAATTCCTTTCATGGGTTTTTAGCTTCCTCGAAGAATATGCTATAGGATGACCTTCTTGCATTAGTACACAGCCTAGTGCAAGTGAGCTAGCATCCGTGATTCTAAAAGGAGACTTGTCATTTTCCACAATGGATGTGAGCATCATTGGGGACTAGCCAGTCCATCTTGAGTAGGCACTCATGGACTCCTAGGTTCATTACCTTGAACTTAACAGATGTGGGCTCATTTTCAAATAGGAATTCCACCTTAGTAGTTTGTTTAGTGCAAGTGATTTCTCACCCATTTGCTAGTTTGACAAGAAAAGTAGGTGCAACTACATTGGTTATCCCTAACCTTCTTGCACATGCTGGTGAAATGAAAGAATGAGTGCTGCCACAGTCAATCAAGGTTTTGAATTTCTTACCTTGGTAATCCGATGGTGTTTGGATCATAAAAAATTGGCGGTCTTGATCCCCTTTTATGGAGAGCGGCATGAACAGACACCCTCTCAATCTTAGCTTCCATGGACGGGTTTTCTTCTTCGTTGATTCCCTTAGTGGAGATATTGGAAGTTTTTGTCCTTCCCATTGCTACATGACCGTGGCCACACGGGTAGCTCTGGCTTGGCCATTGAATTTTTATTGATGACAATTTTTGCCAAGTTTGGGGCATTTCCTTTTGAAGCGTCAAGGTTCATTGCAGTGAAAACATCATAGGCTTTGGTCACTTCTTTGAGTGGGGACAAAGTTATTGATTGCATTTGCTCTCAGCTTCTTCCATTGGCCTTGACTCTGCCATTGTGCCCTTTTAAATTGAGCTTTCAACATCCCTGGATTGTGGTCCTTGTGAGACTATTCCTAGGTGGACTTCTTGGGCAATATGTCCCACTCTTATCAATGCATCTTGTAAATCCAAAGGGCACATTGATTTCAACTAAGTATTCATTGTGGATTCATCCCGTCACAAAACTTGGGGAATACTCATTGTCAGGGCGTATTTTAGTAGGGAGACAAATTTTGAGCAGTATGCCTTGAGAGACAGGCCCAATTGTTTCAGTTGGAAGAACTCATTCATCTTTTGAGTTCTGTATGCAAGTGGCATGTACCTTCCCTACACTGCTTCCTTTATTAGCTTATCCCAGGTTCCTGTGCTTTCTGCGACTACTTGGTCTTTACACTGATGAAGAAGATTTGGTATAACAGCCTCTATACTATGCCAAACTCCCTTTTGCCACAAAGTGAATGAGGTAAGGGCACCACCTAGTCATGGAAGAGCGGACTAGGATGCTATGCAAGAGGGAGAGGAGCTTGTGAGGGAGAAGAGAGGAAAACTAAGAGAGAGAGAGAGTGAGTGAGTGAGTGAGAGAGAACTACAAAAAATAGATGAATCAATAAAACTTAAGAGGGCACAAGAGATGGAGAACCCTCAAGACATAACCAATATACACAATATGGACACCAATAGCATGGGCTTATTACACTATAAAGTATGCATAAGCTATAGTAAGGGAATGAACTGCATAAGCTCATGAGAGAGAATGGGAAAGGCTCAATATGGCTAAATAAGGCCTCTTGGCTCTCTCTTGTAAATTACAAAGGAGAAGGCCTCTTTATATAGGCCTTGAGGGTTTTTAGGGAGGAGGTTAAGATAGAATAGGAATTAACACCACCAAAGCTGCATTAAGGCAGTTCCACCAATGTGGAAGCTCCATCTAGATGTTTTGTTGACCAATTTGTACTTAATAAAGTTCCATCATAGGTGAGTTGTCTCCATTCTCCCCCCCATAGCTTGAGTCCAAGAGCTCTTCTATAAAAAAATATAGAGAATCTTCGTAAAATAAGATTATATCTGGCAATAATGGAGAGAGAGTAATGAGAATTCATACATTACTACTACAATTAAGGATGATTTGAGGGTGATTTATGAGGGAAATTCTAATGGTTTATTAGCTTGGAGAGAGGAGAAGAGAGGGAAAAGGGTTGGGTGTCTAATGAATGATGTTTTATGGAAGTGTTAAGTGTGGGGAAGAAAGTGTAGGTGTGTATAAAATTAGGAGGTGGTCTCCACCGTAGTTGGAAAAAGTGGGCGTCCACCATTTTGGCCATATCTCCCGACTCGTAGCTTCAAATTTTTTTTAAAAAATATCAAACAAAACTTCAGCTCATGCGCTACAGCTTTCATATTGAAAAGTTTTTTTGGATCAGAGTGGAAGTATTTTTAAAACATCTTACAAAATCATGTGCTTGATTTTTCTTCCACTAATGCTTCCAAGAAGGGTCCCATTTGTTTGAATTATCATAAGGCTCCAAAGCCATGACATTGTGAGCCTCACATGCCCTTTGGATGGCTCCAAATCCATTTCATGTATTTTCTTTTCACATTACACATTTTCCCTTCCCCTTCCTCCATTAATCTTTACTCTTCACCCCCCCTTGTGGTAAACCGATCCATGAAATATTTCCATCCAGTGAATTCTTGGGCTTCCCAAGAGGTTGTTCCCACCCTCTTCTTTATTTAAAACCTCCAAATGTACAAAAAATCAACAAAGTGTTAGAAAAATATTTTTTTGTGATTTTCTTAGATCATATAGCCCTCCCAACCTGGCTAGAGGTATTTATGCTTGTAGACACTCTTTAGTATCTTGAGCTGACCCCACCCTGATGTGATAGGGTTTTAAGCGCCATCCATTTACCCTGGTCTTGTGCACTTTTCCCTCAATGTCTTGAAGTTTGTAGGAGCCATTGGTGATTTTTTTTGTGACCCAAAACGGTCCCTCCCACCAGTAGAGAAACTCATCATCCTTTCTTTTATCAAAGTGATTGTCATATCGAAGCATTAAAGATCCCTCCTTGATATTTTTATTTGTTATCTTCTTGTTGAACTTTTCTCACACTTCTCAACTTCTTGGGAGTAGTGGTTGATGGCTTTTTCATGATCCAATTGTAGCCTCTCTAGGTCGAGTAATCTTTGATGTAACTTCTCCTCCTACTGTGCCACCTAATATCCGAAGGCTAGCTAATTTCACCTCAATAGGCAAGAGAGCCTCTTGTCCATAAACTAGATGAAAAGGTGTGAACCCTAACATGGTTTTGAAGGAGGTTCTCTAAGCCCATAGAGCTCCACTAAGGTGCTTGTCCCAATCCTGGGGCCTTGAATGTACCTGTTTGCTGATGATTTTACAAATCATTCCATTTACCTTCTCCACCAATCCATTACATTGAGGGTAGTAAGAGGTAGAGTGTTGTCATTGAATATTTAGCTTTTGCATGAGTTCGCCCACCACATTAGCTCTAAACCCTGGTCCTCTATCTGATAGTATTTCAAGAGGGGTATCAAACCTACAACAAATGTGATCGAAGATGAATTTACTCACTTCCTTAGCAGTGATTCTTCTAGTTGGCATAGCCTCAGCCCATCTAGTCATGTAATCTATTCCCATGATAATATACTCTTTTCCTGATGGAGTGTGTGGTAGAGGCCCTATGGCATCAATTTTCCACTTCTCAAAGGGTCCATAGACCTTGATTGGGGTTTGGGGTTTTGTTATGAGCTGTCCTGGTCCTAATTTCTAACATTCTTCACATGTTTGACACCAATATTTGACATCTCGATGTAGACTAGGCCAAGTAAAGCCAACTTGTAGAATCTTTCTACTTGTGATGTCATGTGCAAAGTGGCCTCCACACACATCATCATGGCAAGCTTTTAATATTTCTTCAATTTTCCACTTTGAATGAACTTTCCTAAGCACACCAACCTTACCAAGACAATACAAACTATCATTTACCATGCGATATCTTGTAGCCTTCCGAGCTAGCCACTGTCTTTCTCCCTTAGTCAGGTGTTTGGAAACTTCTCCTTGCTCTAAGAGGTGTAGAATATCTTCTAAGTTTTCCTTGCCTTGCTAAAGTGGGGGTTTGATAGCCATTGCTCCCACCACTAACTCATTCAGCTTTGATGATGCTAGATGGTTGGCATCCTTATTCTGGTCCCTTGGTACATGATGTACTTGTGCCTCCCTAAATCTTCTCATAAGAGATTTGGCCTCTCTCATTTTACTAGAGATGTTTGTATTTTTGCATGCCCATGTAGCTTGCATCTACCTTACCAATATCATGGAGTCTCCAAAAGAATTCAACCTCTCGATTGAGTTACTAAGATACCAACAAAGACCATGAATTAAAACTTGATATTCTGCCTCATTGTTATGGTGGACACCTTCCAATATGATTCCTTCACCATAGATTTTCTCTCCTAAAGGAGAGAAAACAACAATGCATGCGGCTGCCTTATCCTTGGTTCTCTTGTATACACCATCAAAGTAGAGACTGTAAGCATCTACAAGAGTCTTTATGTATGGGGGTGGTGGAAGGTCCTTTCTTTTCACCCTGAGATTTTTCTCATAGCACCTATTTTAGCCAAGCATACTCGAGTTGTTTTTTCAACCTGCACTATATAATCAAACTCTTGAAGTCGAACCATCCACTTTGCTATTTTATTAGAGATTTCCATATGTTGTAGTGCATAGGGAACCATATCCTCCACAGTGATGATCACAAATCTCTTTGGAAGCAAATATGGCCAAAATTTGGTTACTACAAACATGAGGGCAAACATTAGTTATTCCATGGAGGTGTAAGCTTTCTCCGAGGCTTTCATGAGGTGGCTGGAAAAATACACAAGCCTCATGAAGGATATTTTTGGATCTTTTGGTAGGAGAGCAACACCAATGGCCTCTTCTCCCACGCTAGGGTTTACAAAGAATGTTTCTTCCCAACAAGGTTGGAGGATTATAGGAAGTGATCCCAATATTTTCTTTATCTCCTTAAAGTGTCCTTCACTTTGTTCACCCAATACAAGTGTTTCTTGGCATGTCAATTGTTTCAGGGGATATATGGCATGAGAGAGTAAGTGTATAAATCTATCTAAATATCTTAGCTTTTGTAAGAAGAAGACTAATTGTTTGATGGAGGTTGGGAAAGGTAGAGCTAGCAATGTTTCTACCTTTTTTGGATCTACCTCAATTCCTTCAATTGACACTACATGCCCTAGTAGTGTAACCTTACTTTCCCCAATGTGACATTTATTCTTATTTAGTTGTCCACCCAACCTAGCTAAGCGAGTAAATCCTTCATCAACCTTGCGTAGATTATGTTTGTTGAGCTGTAAATACAAAAGTCATCTATGAAAACCCTTATGGACTTACCAAAGTAAGGTTGGAAGACCATATTCATGAATCATTGAAAGGTTGCTGGGGCATTTGTGAGACCAAAGGGCATGACCCGAAAGGCAAAACAGTCCCATGGTGTGATGAAAGTGGTCTTCTTTTGATCCTCCTCTGCAATGTGAATCTGGAAGTAGCCAGAGTAGCTATCACACACTATATACCGCTCATGTCCCGCTACTTCATTCAAGATTTTATACTAAAATGGGAGAGGGAAGTGGTGCCTCTTTGTTGCAGCATTTAGTGGCTTGTAATCTATGCATACTTGGCACTGACCATTTTTCTTTGGCCTCACTACTACTAGGGAGACCCATTCTGAATCTTGCATTCAAGAGTCTCTTCACCTCCGTCAATAGTGCATCGTGTTGCACAACTCCCAATCTTCTCAATCTTTGTACTAGAGGTTTGCTTCGTTCTTTGAGTTGGATGTGATGCTTCACTGCAGTGACACCTGTAATGTGAGTATAATTAGAAATAAACAATGATGCATGCTTCTTGAGAACATTCACATAACCCTCCCTTTCTTCATCCTTTACATCCTTGGATATCATCTTCTCTAGGCTAGCATCCCACACATCTTTTCCTTGGATTCTTGGGTTGTCTTCTGATGTGGTAGGTTCCTTTAAGGTAACACCCATAACTTTGAGAGTTCTATCACTCTTTTCACTTGAACTCTCTTCCTCTTCTACCGATGAGGAACATCCACATGAGCTCCACTCATCAGCAAACATTTCTAGTTCAAGGTTCTCTCGATGCCCACTCTTCAAGTTGTAAACCACCTTTTGATCGTTACCACCCACCTTATATGGCCTTAACTCCAGATCCCCTGTTGCCCAATCTTGCCTAGCTCCGATGCCCATAAGCCAAGGTCTCCCTAGGATGAGGGGATATCCTTCTCCCTTTACTGGCATCGCATAAACATCCACTGTTGCAGCGATTCCAAAAACAAAAACTCTCAAAGCTTCCACTATACCCACACATGTGACCGCATCATTGTTGGCCATCTTTGCCCTAAAGGTTGAGGATTCCATTACTTCTAAGCCTAATTGATGCATACGCTTTTCTGTCATGACAAAAACCTCTACTCCACTATCGATGTATGCTTTTCAAATCCGTTGACCTTTGATTTAAGCCTCCACTAAAGGCAATATATATCTTTGAGGCCATATGCCTTGATTGCACTAACCATTTTACCTTGCCTTGCTCTTGTGCTTACCATTTTTTACCATTGTCATCGTAGCTTTGGAGAGGCATGAAGTATTTGTGGCCAAGTAATTTTTGGCCCTTGAGAGCTTACTATCAGATCATAAGGTTGTGTCCGAGAATCCAAAGGAAAGTTGGAGATATCAATTTTAGACCTAATTTGAGTCTTTCTCTTCTTCCCTTCATCTCTAAGTGCCTGTGATGTATTGATTGCTTCCTTGCTTGCCTCAATTTGGACACGTATCCGTCTAATAGGCATAGTCTCTACTACATCTACCTTCATCTTACCTCTCACTATTTCTTCTTGGAGTCTTCTATCCCTGACCACCTCCTCTATTTTTTTGACATTAACATTTGGTTGAACAGCAGAGGTTTCAGCTTGAACATAAGGTGGTTGTAAAATTGCAGGTCGTGATTGCTCTTGCTCTTGAGTCCTAGCACTAGGAGGGTTTACTTGTTGTCGAGGACCTCTGTCAAGGTGATCATATCTTCTAGGGTGAGGACAATTGTACATGCCATGTCCATTTTCTCCATAGTTGTAACACAACATCTCCCTTGCTTGTCACCGCATTTGTGGTCGATTCCCACCATTCCCCTCAATGGTCTTATTTCACCTTGCACAAGATTCACTCTCAAACCCTCTAGTTGATTAGTAAGATTTTTTATTTGTTGGATTATGTCTTCTTGACCTCTAACAAGGCCTGGTGCATTAGATACATTTGGGGGAACTTGAGAGGCCTCCATAGTTGTGATGTTGTTTCCCAAAACTTCTTGGCTAGCTTGGGCTTGGTAGAGAATATTTCGATTCTTTTCCCTAGTGATTCTCCAAGCATCTTCAAAAGTGTTTGGAAATTTTACCTTTACCTTCTCCCTGAGCAAGGGGTACAAACCTGAAATAAATCGATCCTTTTGAAGGAAGTTTGGAGCTTTCTCACCAGGATTCAGTGAGTCTGACCACTGCCCCCAAATCTTCAAAAACCCTTCCTCATAAGTTGCATAACCATAAGGATCACTTTGATAGAGGGCCAAAAGTCGTTTCCATAACTCTTCAACTGCGTTAGTTTGTTGAAATCTCTGCAAAAAAGCTGCCTTCAATCCCTCCCAATCAGCTCTTTGGGCCGGATTTAGAGTTTGGAACCACATTCTAGCTTCTTCCTTGAGTACCAAAGGAAAAACCCTCAACTTTAATGCTTCATAATCTCTCCCAGAGACAAGAAAGGCCATCTCAAGGTTGTCCAAAAAATCCACTGCATTTTCCCCATTGCATCCAAAGAAGCTTGGAAATGCCATGTTGCCTTAGTAGAGTACAAAGATGAACACGTCTAAACTTAAGTTGTATTTTATGAGGGGAAGGATGAATGGATTCACAGATGCATTGATTTCAGCAAGACGTCTAGGCCCCAATATGCTTCTAATAATGCCTTGGAATCTAAGCTTTATATTGGCTACAATATGCACAGTTTGCATAGCAAGAGGTTGAATTGGTCCATACAACTTGCGGTGATTCATGAGAAACTATTATAATAAAATAAAGACATATACATTGAAGGATGCATTATAGTCTAGCATTGGGAAGATTATAGGTTCTGGTGATACAAGAATCTTCCTTAATCTTTCAGCCCCAAAGTACATGACAAGACGCTGTTGGAAGAAAATCTTCCTACTGATGCATACATTAACTCGGATGTTTTGTACAAAGTGGAAGGTGTAGAAATTTGGGCCTTTATTATTATTAATAAGTGGAGACTACTTAAGGGAATAGAGGAAATGTACTTTCTTGAAATATAAAGGATTTTTCCCAGAGTGTTTCTTTCTGGAACCCGCCAACTTTGCTATACAGAGAATTTGCTCACCAGTGATTGTTCTTGCCCTAGTGTATCCATCCTCAGTGACATATATTTCATAAGGTATGATGGCCACCTTCTTAACCACACCCAATATTCAAGCTAGCAACAATTAAAGGTAGTCTCCATACTTTGCACCTCTACAAAAATCCACACCGTTCATGCATAGTTGTCCTCCTTTGATGTGGATTAGGCCAGAGAGAGAGAGGGATTTTATGATTTGGAGACGAGGACCTCCCAAAAGGGCCTTTAATTTTTTTGCAAAACACTCACCACAATTATGAGAACCTAGTAATTGATGACAACATGATTTTTTCCATTGTGGGAGAATTGAATTTCTAAGTTGAATACCTTTTACCCGCATGAGTGCCATCATCCGATAGGCATACTTCCTTTCTTGGGCTTCCTTTGAAGATAATTTTGGGAGTCGTGGACTTTGACTAGATTCAAAAAGAGTTGTTGAAGGTGTTGGAGAAGAGCCACTTGGAACACTTGTTGTAGAGGATGCACCACTGTGTGTTGTATCGTCCCGCATAAGGAGGTAGAGAATTGTGGATGAGAATGTCCTCAATGGGGGCACAAATTTATAACGAAGGAAATTCGGTATGGCAGCCTCTATACTATACCAAACTCCCTTCTGCCACATAGTGAATGAGGTAAGGGCACCACCTAGTCATGGAAGAGCGGACTAGAACGCTATGGAAGAGGAAGAGGAGCTTGTGAGGGAGAAGAGAGGAAAACTAAGAGAGAGAGAGAGAGAGAGAGAGAGAGAGAGAGAGAGAGAGAGAGAGAGAGAGAGAGAGAGAGAACTACAAAAAATAGATGAATCAATAAAACTTAAGAGGGCACAAGAGATGGAGAACCCTCAAGACATAACCAATACACACAATATGGACACCAATAGCATGGGCTTATTACACTGTAAATCATGCATAAGCTATAGTCAGGGAATGAACTGCATAAGCTCATGAGAGAGAATGGGAAAGGCTCAATAGGGCTCGAGAAGGCCTCTTGGCTCTCTCTTGCAAATTACAAAGGAAAAGGTCTCTTTATATAGGCCTTGAGGGTTTTTAGGGAGGAGGTTAAGATAGAATAGGAATTAACACCACCAAAGCTACATTAAGGCAGTTCCACCAATTTGGAAGCTCCATCTAGATGTTTTGTTGACCAATTTTGTACTTAATCAAGTTTCATCATAGGTGAGTTTTCTGCATTCTCCCCCCAATAGCTTGAGTCTAAGAGCTCTCCTATAAAAAAATATAGAGAATCTTCATAAAATAAGATCATATCTAGCAATAATGGAGAGAGAGTAGTGAGAATTCATACATTACTACTACAATTAAGGATGATTTGAGGGTGATTTAAGAGGAGAATTCTAATGGTTTATTAGCCTGAGAGAGAGGATAAGAGAGAGGAAAGGGTTGGGAGTCTAATGAATGATGTTTTATGGAAGTGTTAAGTGTGGGAAAGAAAGTGTGGGTGTGTATAAAATTGGGAGGTGGTCTCCACCGCAGTTGAAAAAAGTTGGCATCCATCATTTTGGCCATATCTCCCAACTCGTAGCTCCAAAAAATTATAAAAAAATATTAGCCAAAACTTCAACTCACGCTCTACAACTTTCATGTCGAAAAGTTTTTTTTGATCGGAGTGGAAGTATATTTTAAAAATATTACAAAATCATGTGCTTGATTTTTCTTCCACTAATGCTTCTAAGAAGGGTCCCATTTGTTTGAATTATCATAAGGCTCCAAAGCCATGACATTATGAGCCTCACATACCCTTTGGATGGCTCCAGATCCTTTTGATGTCTTTTCTTTTCACAATGCACATTTTCCCTTCCCCTTCCTCCATTGATCTTTACTCTTCACCCCCCCTTGGTAAACTGGTCCATGAAATATTTCCATCCAATGACTTCTTGGATTTCCCAAGAGGTTGTTCCCACCCTCTTCTTTATTTCAAACCTCCAAATGTACAAAAAATCAACAAAGTGTTAGAAAAATATTTTTTTGTGATTTTCTTGGATCAATACCATTGCTTCCACCAGAGCCTAGCTTCGCCAGTGAGCTTGAGCTTGGCAATCATAGCCTGGTTTATAGGTGATGTTCCAATTGCATTGAAGTAATCCTCCATGGATTCAATCCATATTTCGGCATTGGCTTCAACAGTCTTTCCTTTTGAGTGAAATTCCGGTGGTTTAATTTGTTTGAAGAGAAACTTATTCTCTTGTGCCTCCGTCGGGCTTAGTGTGAAAATAAGATTTTGGTTCTATGCTTGGGGTTGTATATGGTTTCAATTTAAGCCTTCATATTAAGATTGTATTTACACGTCTCTTCACAACTTATCTCAATGCGCAGATTATTTTTCATCAACACTATGCAACGAATCAAATAAACATAAAAATATTATTTATCCATAAAGAAGCATAAGCCTCAACTACAATTATTCAGGAATAGATAGAATTGGTTGGAATGGTTTTCTTTCCAAGACATGCATCAATTCCAGGTTAATAGTTCCCTATTGGATTCAGCGATAGGGGAAAAGTAGTAATATAGATTTGGGAAATGGATTCTCATGAAGCAAGAAACCATGGGAAGTTCAAGAAATCTCCGTTTGGGATAGCCATGATGTTCATTTCACCCCATTAGTTTAATTATGTCTGCCGGCAAGACTTTGACCACCTCATCATAGATGTATCGAGTTTGTTCTACTTGTCGACATCCAATGTGTAGGATCGAGTTCACATGAGCCTCATGAAAGATGAATAGCTTGATAACCTTCAAGTCCTCTAACCATTTTAGCCTCTTCAGATTATTTTGAAAATAGGCGAGTCAATTGGCATCTATGAAGTAGTAGCCCATGCTCTAAGTCCAACATCTTTCCGCATATAACAGTGAGGGGTTGTAGAGTCAATCCAGGATTCCCATCATGCTGGATCGTTTGCAATAACTTGAAGAGTTCATAGCCATCTTGAACATGATATGAAATACGAGGAACTTGCTCCATGCCTCGTAGGTCTAGAAGGAGCAACAATCCACGAGTGAAAGAAAAAATATTTTCTAGTGAAAATATCACTTCACTCTTCTCGATTTATTTCTATCCTGATTTTTTTATTAGTTGGTTTTCTTTGATACCAATTGTAATGTGTCGGCTGACTATCCAGGCACATTTTTAGCGGTTCATCGAGAGACGAATCTAAATGACGATGCCCGGCACTCCCATGGAATGTTATGGGGTTTGTCGCCTAGGGTTTCTCGAGTCTACCTTGCAACAGAATGTTTGTGGCTGAACCCACTGAGATCAACCTAAATTTGGGTTCCTAATGGCCAAGGTCTCGTGACAGCATTCTAGCATCGGGTCTTGGACATCCTAGTTTACGTAGAGACACTCAAGCCGAAGTTGACCCATGCTGCACTTGGTTCAAAGAGAATGGAAAAGAAGAGGGATGCGCTACTCAACCTCTCTACCCATAGGATATAGTCCCATTTTGGTCCCCTAAAATGACATGAATCGGGTTCTAATCTAACATTATCTAAAGGTCGTATGACTGTAGAACTTTGTGAGAAGCCTCCCAGTCCTCTGGAACCACACTTTCGTAGGATAGACCCGTCGGGGGTTTCACCCACCTGCTTCTCTCAATAGGCATTCTTTAGTTATCTAATTAGGTCATATCACTTTTATGTGTAACATTTAAAATCAACTCCCTTAATTAAACCTTTTAGGAGACGCGGTTCGTTCACGTAACTTATGACACTAACACGAAAATAGTTCAGAGGGGTTTCTTGAAAGTAAACTTTATATTAGCATTTTAACTAAGGTACAAGTCTTGTCGAAAAAGGACGGTTCCTGCAATCCGTGAGGATGCATCTTATTGGTTAGGTTAGAACCCGATTCATGTCATTTTAGGGGACCAGAATGGGACTATGCCCTATGGGCAGAGAGGTTGAGCGTGCATCCCTCTCATTTTCCATTATATTTGAACCAAGTGTGGCATGGATCCCGCTTCGGCTTGGGTATCTTTTCGTAAAGAAGAATGTCAAAGACCCGATGCTAGAATTCTATCAAGAGACCTTGACCACCAGGGACCCAGATTTTAGGTTGATCCTAGTGGGTTTGGTCACAAACGTTCCGTTGCAAGGCAGACTCGAAAAACCCTAAGCAACAAACCCTGTAACATTCCATGGGAGTGCCGCGCAGTGACACTTAGATTTGTTTCTCAATGGACCGTTAAAACGCGCTTGGACAGCCAATAGGCAGGCATGTTACAATTGGTATGTTACATTCCATGGGAGTGCCGTGCAGCGACACTTAGATTTGTTTCTCAAAGGACCGTTAAAACATGCTTGGACAGCCAATAGGCAGGCATGTTATAGTTGGCATGTTACATTCCATGGGAGTGCCATGCAGCGACACTTAGATTTGTTTCTCGAAGGACCATTAAAACGTGCTTGGACAGCCAATAGGCAGGCATGCTACAGTTGGTATCAGAGCAAAACTTCGTAATACTACATGATTGATTAATGTATGTCTCGTAGGAATATTCTAAACAGAGTAACCTAAGTGGTATGTCTTGATTTTTAGGAACCTCTTGCACCCATGAATGTTGACATGCAAGAGAAGAAATTCATTCTCAAGCAAATTAAGGCACCTGAGTTTGACGGAGAAGGGATAGATGTCACAACAAAAGCGGTGATATGGATTGAGTTGATGGAAAATTATTTCTTTGCTTCGCCAACTACTGCTACCAATCAAGCAATGATATCCAAACTTAAGTTAGTTGGCCAGGCTTGGATATGGTGGAAGCAATGGTGCAAAGATCAAGGTATTTCTGAAGCCATTGTCACTTGGACTCAGCTAAAAGATATTGTACGTGGACGATACCTTCCACCAACCTACCAAAATTTGAGGATGAATGAATTCTTCAAGCTCAAATAGCTGGAATTAACCTTGGAAGCCTACTACTCAAAGTTTGTAACCCTACTAAAATATGCACCACCTGTGGGTATTGCATAACAAGTATCCAAGTTTTGTCATGGCGTGAACTCTCCTCTAAACCACTGTCTATAAGAAATGCATCCAATGAACTTGCAAGATGCATTACTTCAAGCAAAGCCAATCGTCCAAGAACTTAATTTGGACAATTGTGACAAAGAGGATTCCCTAGAGCAGGACAAGAGATGCCACACTTGTGGAGAGATAGGGCACATCCGTAGGAGATTTCCCTACCGTCAATGCTTCCATTGCAATGAGCTAGGGCACATCCAAGTAGACTGCCTTGACTTAAGTCCAGAATACATTGAGCCTCTAAGAAAACGAAGCTACATAGGCACACTCTATGGATATATAGAGGAATTAGATGACGATGAAGACGAAGGCCTAGAGCCTACTACACCTTTCTAGGATGAATAGCAATCCTAGAAATTTTATCACCATGTAATACAAATTATATTGGGAATAAACCTTGCTCTTGTAACTACAGTTAACCTGAGTAATATTAGTTGTATCTATTTTAAACCTAGAACTTGCAAAT
Source organism: Lygodium microphyllum (assembly GCF_053477565.2). Classification (NCBI taxonomy): domain Eukaryota; kingdom Viridiplantae; phylum Streptophyta; class Polypodiopsida; order Schizaeales; family Lygodiaceae; genus Lygodium; species Lygodium microphyllum. The sequence continues at coordinate 78,855,269 of NC_141144.1, forward strand.
GATTAGAGATACTCTAGAAAGGAATGGCAGCTATAACTTGCAATGAATTTTGTTTAAGTGTTCTTCTCGACCAATATAGATTGGGTCTTGCTAGAATGACAAAGTTTAGGATTATTCTTTAATACTACAAGCAAAGCCGATTGACCATGGACCTCAATCTAGGTCTAAAAAGAGGACAATTTGGAAACAAATTTTCCATGATAAAGGACCACTTCAGTCTACTGAAAGGATCCTAGGACAATTTGGCCTAAAGAAGCAAATCCTGCCAAGGACGACCAAAAATCTTGTGACTCCAAGAGATAAAACTTTGTGTTGTTTCTATTGCAAGGAGCTAGGTCATTTCAAAAGGGAATGTCCAAAGCGCCCTAAACACCGATGCTCTGACCACTACAACATTGGACATAACCTCACCAATTTTCCCAACAAGACTCAAAGAGAACTTGAACATATAAGGAATGAAATTTACAAGCTCTAGTGATCCAAAATATATTGGATACTTAGGAAAAACCTAGGGATATTCATGAGATGTAACTACAATAAATTTTCTCTTATAATCCAGACTTGGATATATCTAATACAATAAGTTGTGTTTCAAATGACCATATGCTTATCAGTGATCAGAATGGCACAAAAAATGTGTGATGGATCCATACCCCATAGGTTCGAGAACAAAATCCCCAGTTCTTCCAAGATGAGGACATCTCAAGTTCTCTAAGGGGGAGAGAATGTAATGCCCCATCATTATGAATGCCCCCCTTTTATAATGAAATTAACATTTTTTTTTCATTTTCCCTCCCTGCAAACGTTGGCAGGTGGCGAGGGAGGGAAGTAGTAGTTCACGTAGTGGGTGGGGAAATGACGAGAAGGGGAGGAAACCAAGAAGAAGATAATGTCATTAGCAGCAACAACGTGGAGGAAGAAGTAGGTGATGAGGGAGATGATAGAGAGAGCCATGTGGAAGATGAAGTGGAAGAGGAAGGCCATGTGACAAAGTTCCCCCTTGGGCGTATCGAGGTCGTGGCCATCTGGGAGGCCAAGGTGTCTGCCCCCCCCCCCCCCCCCCCACTTGGTCATGTAGAACATGTGCTGGGTGGGGTGGGGGGGGGGGAGACCACCACACCTCTTCCACATGTCCACCCCCCTCCCAGCCATGTAGAATAGGTGGTGGGTGGGGGAAAGACCACCACACCTCTTCCACATGTCCCTCCCCCCCAATAATACACCCCCACCACCTATAAAATCACCCCCCCATCGTAAAGTGATGGGACATTACCTCTTGCCCCCCTTGCCATTGAGAGAAGGAGAGAGAGGAAGAGAAAGAGAGAGGAGATAAGAGAAAGAGACGAAGAGAGAGAGAGAAGAAAGAAGAAGAAGAAGAGGGAGAGAGAGAGGAGAATAATAATAATAATAATAATAAGAGGGAGAGAGAGAGGAGAGGAAGAGAGAGGGAGAGAGAGAGAGAGAGGAGAAGAAGAAGAGAAGGAGAAGAAGAAGAGGGAGAGAGAGAGGAGAGGAGAGGAAGAAGAAGAAGAAGAATAAGAATAAGAAGAAGAAGAAGAAGAAGAAGAGGGGGAGAGAGAGAGGGAGAGAGAGAGCGGAGGAGAAGAGGAGGAGAAGAGGAGAAGAAGAAGAAGAGAAGAAGAGAAGAAGAAGAAGAAGAAGAAGAAGAAGAAGAAGAAGAAGAAGAAGAAGAGAGAGATAGGGAGAGGAAGAGAGATAAGAAGAGAAGAAGAAGAAGAAGAAGAAGAAGAAGAAGAAGAAGAAGAAGAAGAAGAGAGAGATAGGGAGAGGAAGAGAGATAAGAAGAGAAGAAGAAGAAGAAGGAGCCAGGCTTCCCCTCCTTAGAGGGTGACCATGCATGTTGCTCTTCTCCTCGTCTCCTTGCGAGTCTAGTCCTTTCAAGAAGAATCACCCGGGCACACCATCTCTCCAATGAGAGAAAAGAGTGATTTATAGGCCAGAAGTATGGCCCCCAAATGAAGAGAGACATGTATCAGCAGTAATCCCACATCCAACAATGGAGCCAGCGGCCAAGGTGTTTCTACAAATATGAATACAACGTCAGGTATGGATAATTCATATCCGAATATCCAAGTACAAATTTCCATCTCCGCTATTCATTGAGGCATAGGTATGTGCATGAATTCAATTCAACAAGTAGCTTGAATTGATCTTTTTCAACTCATAGGGGATCATAGGTTAATTCTTTTCGCAACCATAGATGGCCTCACATAGATTTATGTGTATGGCACACTGAGGTTCGCACAAACCCAGGTACTTAAATACTTTGCATCCCAGTGCTATGTGACAAAGTCATACGTGGCATAAAGGACATAAAGCTTACTTAAGGGTCATGCACATAGACAATGCATGCATGGGAAAGATTATATGATACATGCATCAATGGTACACAAATTGACCTTGCATTAAAGCCTTGCTAATATCATGAGCTACTAGCTCATTGAGTTCTTGAAGTCATGCGTAGCTAATGCAAACAACAATCATTAGGACAAGCAAAGAGTTCAAGGACTAGGAAACCCTAAGTTGAAGGAAATATCGATGCTTTTGTACTTGTTGGAAAGAAGGCTAGATTATCGATCAACATAAGTGACTACTAGGACTTATGCCTTGTACAATGTTTGAAACCTTAACATATGCCAAAAGAAGGGTGTTTTAAGTAAATTTTACATGGAACCACTCATGATTCCAAGGGGGAGAGTAAACACACAATGGAAAAGTTATTGCAACTATTCCTGCAATGTTTTGAAAAGTATACCATTGTTTTTGTTGATTGATCAAATAACATCCTAAATGCTCTTGGATTAAATTGACAGTTGGAATGCAATTGGATGATTACTCCACGTGATTGTTTTTTATGGTAAATGCATGGCGGGGTCTCTGATGACAAATTTCCATGAGGAGTAAAGGAATGTTTTCTTGGAAAATGATATTAAGTTGATTGCCTTGATTGTGCTGGATTCTTAATTGGATTAATTAAGGAAGGATATTTTGCATGGGTGGATCATCTCTAAGGTCATGCCGCGTTTCAACCCGGGAGGACACAACTCGATTCACAGGCCAAAGGTTGAGTGGTGAAAAGGCCAACCACGGAAAGTGTGTCTCACTCCTAGGTCGCTTGGGGTCAGTGGAGCTCTCGACACCCCTTGTCGAGTCTGGAATGGAGCTGTAGACCAACATCCAGGGTGTTGGAATATCCTATTCTAGATATTGGATAAAAATTATGGTGCCATGTGATTTGGACTGGGTACTTCTGTTGGACAGAAGGGATACATAATTCTACTGTATGGGCAGGAGACAAAGATTAACTAGAAAATAAGTTAAGAAACTTGTTTGTCAAAAGGATTGCTTGTTTTGCTTGTGTGCCGGTGCTATAAATTACGCAAACGAACCTTGTTTCCTAAAAGGATTAATTAAGGAATATGATTTTAAATGTCACCATAAATGTGATAGGACCTAATTAGAAAACTAAAGCTATCAAGGGAAGCAGGTTGGTAGAACCCCGATGGGTTGGGGTGGTCCTTGAGAACTAGGAGGCTTCTCACAAGGTTTTACCATCGTTTGACCTTTAGGTATGGTTAGGTTAGAACCTAATTCATGTCGTTTTAGGGAACCGGAATGGGACTATGCCCTACGGGTAGAGAGGTTGAGCGAGGCATCCCTCTCATTTCCCATTCTCTTTGAACCAAGTGCAGCATGGATCTGCTTCAGCTTGGACATCTCTGCATAAAGTAGAATGACCAGGACCCGATGCTAGAATGCTATCAAGAGACCTTGACCACTAGGGACCCAAATTTCAAGTCAATCCTAGTGGGTTCTGTTCTGTTGTGAGGCGGACTCAGGAAACCCTAAGCAAAAAATTGTGTAACATGCCATGGGAGTGCCGGGAAGCAATGCTTAGATTCGATTCTCGATGGACCTCTAAAACATGCTTAGATTAGGCGGCCACGTTACATTTTTCAACTCCTTTATTAGTAGATATGACAACACTAGCCTTATGGGCATACTCAAGAGAAGTGAACAAACCATTTTGAGAAGTAATATGCTTTGTAGCACCACTATGAAAGTACAACATACACATGCAATAGTCAAGTAAACAATGGTCATAACCACATTTCACACACTACTTATTATGCACAACCTTTGTAGATTGTAAATTAGGAGAGGTATTGGCAGTAGCCTACTAGTCTTTTTAGTAGCCAATTTAGGATAGTTTTCAATGAGATGAGCTCTTCTTTTATGAAACCTAAAATAGCTTTTAGTATCATGTTTCTTCTCATCCTTGTTATCCTTCTTTTGTCTTTTTTGCATATTTTTATTATTATAGCAAAAAAGATAGCTTTCATTTACCTTTCTAATTAGTTTCAAAAGCTTGATCTACAATATGCATAAAGGACCTATTCTTTCAAGATTATTCTTTTTGAAAAAAAAGACAAAATTTTCAAGAAACAAAGCATTGAGATTACCTTTCGTCATTAAATTGAGACTAGAGAGAAAACTTTTCTAAAAATCAAGGAAACCATTAAGAACAATACACACAAGTGAAATCTCTAGCAAAATCTCATCTACAATAATCATTTGATTATAAAGCACCCTTAAGATTTTTGATTGTTGTTAAAAAACTATCCATAGAGTCACTTCATTCATATTTTCATCCTCTGATGACTTATGTCAGTAAGCAACATGGGCGGGGGCCTCATTTTTTCCTTAATACAAACATGCAAGTGTATTAAAAGCCTCTTTAGCTCTCCTATATTAGAATTTATAGGATCATGGCATATGTAATAGATAATGCAAGAAATGAATGAGCCTTTGTATCTCATTATCCCATCAAATCTACTCAAGGGAAGGCAATGATGCTCAAGTATCAACTATAACAAAACAAGAACTTGCAACATCCTCAACAATATTATTTCTACTGCACTTGCAACTTCTATAACTACAATAGGAAGTACTTTAGGACCTTGTAAAATGCTAGTTAATTTTTCCAAAAAATTAAGTTTATTTCTAATCATTATGAAATATTTTCCTTTCCTACTACGATCTATAAGTCACTTAAAATGGTAAAACTTAATGTTTAGTAAAAGAGACTGCTATGTATTAAAATGTGATGTTTGGTAAAAGAGTCAAGTCTGCCAAGAAGAATTGAGAAATAACATCACAATTTCCTTGCTAAAACTTAATGTTTAGTAAACAAGACAACTATGTATTAAAATGTGATGTTTGGTAAAAGAGTCATGTATGTATTAAATCCAAGAAGAATTGAGAGATAATATCACAATTTCCTTACTAAAACTTAATGTTAAGTAAAAGAGACAACTATGTATTAAAATGTGATGTTTGGTAAAAGATTCAAGTATGTATTAAATTCAAGAGGAATTGAGAAATAATATCACAATTTCCTTGCTAAGACTTGAAATGAAGTGGCGACAATGATGCCACTCTTATTGGTTCTAATGCTTTGGTGGAAATATCAATGAATTAGGTTTGATGCTTGATGATGACGGTTTTTTTACTTGACTATGTTGACATCTTTTGATCTTTTCCATCATTTACATATTTCTTATCTTTTTTCTTTTTGCCATTTTTTGTTCTTCTTCACCTAGTTTCTCTTTTCTAATCAGTTTGTCCTCTTTTTCTCCCTCACAAACTCTCTTTGCCTCTTCCTCTCTTACTATAACACTATATTCCATTAGCAAGGATCTTACGGAGTCACTTGGATTGCTAAGAGTGCTCATATATGCAATTACTAGAAAACTTTTGAAGGTGCTATTTTGAATACAAGGATCATTCTTCTTTTTTCAATGTACATAAGTGTATCTAAAAACAAAATTATGATCCAAATGAGTATACATTTTCTCTTTGTATTAGTCTTTTAATACTATAAGGAATATCTAAAGTGGTTTGTCACTTAGTATTGCAAGTCTCTATCTCTCTTTATACAATATGATCTTGAAGGTGTTCCATTGTACAAAGAGCACTCTCTCATTTTCATTAGTAGTTTTTTGGAAAATAAATCATTTCTACTGGCAATGCCATAGGTATCTCATGGCTTGTGCCACACCCCTTACTTATCAAGGTTGCACCACATAGTAGACAACCAACAACCAATGTGGTTTTGCAGAGAGATTGCAATAGAAAGAGGAGAGGTGCTACAAGGAGGAAGGCTTCACTCTAATCATCATAGTTGCATCATTGGCCTTCTAGATATCAATACAAATTTTCCATTTAATCAAATGAGTTCTAGTCTCTATGGATAACAAGTATATCGAAGGAATAAACCATAGTCTAAAGCAAGAAATCAAGGTGCTGAGAGCCAATAATCACCTTTTTCCCTAGATAGATCCTAATAATTTTAGGTGCATGCACCAATAGTGTAGTGATCCTAATCCCAAAAATGGGTAGGAGTCCTAGCATTGATGAAATTTAGGGGAAGGGAAACTTGGCATAAAAAATATCCCTCTTCCTAATTTGATTTATAGAGCCATTTAAATCATCAATCAATAGACCACTTCCTGATCCCATTCCTTCATCTGATTGATAGAGTCATTCAAAATCATTGAGCATTACACAAAAATATAGAAATAATGACATGCCTAGATCAACTTACATGGGGTTAGTCCATGGATAGTTTTCAAACTACTCCAAATTTCAATCCTTCAAAAGTGATGAAAGAGGAAAGTAAGGAAAGGCTCATGATGTCGAAGTACCAAAGCAGGAGAACTATCAAGAGGTTAGTGGATCTTGTAGTAGCTTAATAGCAACAAAAAGTAGAGATCCAAAGAGAAACCAAGTGACATTTAGAGATTGGTGTTCAACATTGCCTAGCTAGATCTTCTAGTAACATGTATGCTAATCTCATTTAGAGAAAGCTATTTGTTTTAAATTGGGAATGTTTCCTAGAAAGAAGCCAACTTAAATGGGATATTATTACTTCTTTATTCTCCAACATTTTTGACAATACTAGTGGTAGGTTCACATTGGACCAAAATCTTGCTCATTGGGCTACATATCATGCCAAGAACCAAAAAGCAATCAATACATTCTCTCAAGCAAGTCAAACAAGGAGGTGAGATAAACAATCTCATTTTTGACTCATCAAGACAATGTAAGGCAATAGGCTTCCACAAAACCCTCTAGCAAACTAGAGATTCAAAATATATTTACACACTACCATCCATGCCTTAAGGACAACACTGAGGCTAGCCTAATGCTTCAAGAGTTACTACGAAGTTGTAAATATCAATGGAATATCTACATAAGAGCACGTGACCATATCAAGGAAATAATTTGGGAATTAGGAGTCCATGAGTCATTTAATGACTTGATAAAACAAATGTTTATCATAGCAAAAATGGGCCAAACCATAATTATTTATAATTACAATTGACCTAGGAATATGTTGCATAGTTGTTTGATGAGGCAAGAGCCTTTTTGAGACAATAATTATTATTTATATAATCTTGTAAATTTGACTAATTATAATACCATTTCTTGTGAAGTCACTTGGTATCTTACATGTTCAATAAGGTGGACCGCCCCGATATTGAGGCATCCTTATTAGATAGAGAGAACAAAATGAAACCCACTTGGAGCACTTCAACCATTATTTGTGATAATGTCTTCATCACTATAAGAAATTCAAGGCTTAAATGCAATCATTGTGGATTAACTACTTATCATGAAGAAAAGAATTGTACAAACAAAGGCAAACATCAATGTACAATTTGTAGATGTTGTGGTCATTTTGAAAAGGAGTGCTATTCCAATCAAGCAAACCATGCAAACAAGCCACTTCAAAATCATGATGTACCCAAATCAAATGAATCTCATGATGTATCTCCATCTAATGGATACCTATTGTATATTATCCTTTATCCTACAATTGTAATGTCCATTATTGACACCAATCATGTATCCAAAGGGACAATCTCCTATTCAATCTAATGTCATTTTCTTACATCCTATTTTAGTCACACCACATACTTATGCATATGATAGGGGGACTCATGGGGGGAAATCTTATTTTATAACCACATCTCCAATGACAATGGCAATCGGTAGTGAACGATCACTCATCAAGAAGGGTTTGTTAGCATATTTGATGTGTAGGCATATGAACAAGGTCTATGAGAGTAGATAGATAAGGATGGATGAGGTGGCAACCAAAGAGGTCATGTGCAAATGTATGCAATGTATCCCATAAGCAAAGACAAGTGAGTGTCTCAAGTAATTGGAAAATCTATAAAATCATGCACTTGCTCAATCATAAATCAATCTTCTTTTCTTGCATACATTCTTATAATGAATGGCTTTCTCTCATATCCTCACAATTTCTTCATCAAAAGCATGGTTAGATGACCTCCAAATTTATTTGGTAGAGTTTTGCTCTCATGATTGTGATGTAGTGTTCTATAGGACATCTCCCTTACATTTCTCTTTGGTTGGACAAGATGATTATAGGAGAGGGAGTATGTTTTTAAGTGATATATACTTAAGGATCCTCTAAAGTCCTTTCTGCATTTCCTTAGGCTCATGATGTGATTAATATAGACTTGATGTTTTCCCATTGCCAAAATCATTCCTAAAAAGTCACAGAAAAATTTATAATTTTTTAAAATTAGAAGCTAAGAATACTCTTAGATATAATAATTAAAATTTAAGCTATAGTCAAAACCCACATTAGATATGCACAAAATGTATATGCATGTAAGAATTTTTTTCACCATATTTTCTCCAATTTCTCTTGCCTTTTGTGACCTTCTTAAACCATGCATGTTTTCTTTTCCATGACATAAACAAGAAATAACCATATCTTGTATTTTTCTAGCCAATGTGATATAGTGCATAACTTCATATCCCTACAGTATATTTTTTGCAAGCATGTCATATTCAATCTCTTTTTCTCTCCAACTTGATGCATTGCATCAATTTCTCAATTGACATGAGCTTCCTCTTGATAATTTACTTCTTATTTTTACATTAATTTAACATCACATGGCGTAGACGTAGAAATTTCTTACATCTAATCATGAAAAATATAGTGCCTTTGTGCCTGAGGTGGGGGGAGATTAGATATGCTCAATGTCCCATCCTCATAAGGTGCCACCAATGATTCATGGTACTCTAAGTTGTAGGGCCCCCTTTATGAGAAGAAGCCATGTGGGACATAGACATTGGGTGGGTCTTGACTTGTATGTCAAATGAGTTCTATATGATCGGATGACAGAAAGGTGACCTTTGTAGATCTAGCGCTTGGCTTAGATAGAGTAGTTATGTTGATAGCAACTCAAGGCACAATGTATCAAGTTGCAGGGTGTGGGAGTTATCAGGGAACCCTATTTTGGGTTCTAAGGGTAGCACCCCCCAGCTCGACAGTAAAGGGAATATTCCCCAGTTGACTAGGGAAGGTTCATAATATGGTCAAACATGCTAAGCAAACTACCTTCTTGGGCTTTAATAGGAAGACCCCTCTAAAACCATTGTTAATCTATCATTCAACCAATCAGAGTTCTTCCAACTAACCTAAGCTCTTCGCCTATCATCTATTATTTGGATAGCCATCTAAGCTTCACAATGGCAATGCATAGGTGGACAAAGCCATCTTTGTACTTGTTTGTTTGAAATTAAAACAATCTCTATTCTTCTCATATTTGCTATGTGTTCTCTACTCCTTGCTTAGATTCTATCCATTGTATCATGTAATTTCTATATAGTATCAGAGCCTAGGGGGCTTTAAGGAGTGAAGAGTACATGAGAGGCAAAGGCTTCAACATCGAAGAGGAGAAATTTCATATGCTACATCAAGTCGCAATGCTGGTGCATCTGGTTGTGGTGCTACTATACCAACACTTCAAACACTAAGGATTCATTCCCACCAGCCTTCAACAAAGGCAAGTTAGATGGTAAAAACTATACTTTGTGGAAGTTTAAATTTAGAACTATCCTTGATTCTTATGAGCTTTTGGAGACAATATTGGGGATGGACCTAGAACCACAACCTACCTCTGATCCATCAAATTTGAATGTTATGATTCCTCTAAATGTAGATATTCTACAAGCTTGGAAATGAAGGAATAGAGATGCATTATGTATCTTAGTTACAAGTTGTTTTGACAGTGTTTTGACCTTGATTTAGCACACAACCAAGGCATTACAGGCTTGGAACATACTAAGGAGTCTATATAAAATGTGAAATCAAAAAAGGATTCAAAACTTGGAAATCAACTAGTAGTAGAGATGTTTGCTAGAGGAGTCTATATGAAACGTGAAATCAAACAAGGATTCAAAACTTGGAAATCAGCTAGTAGTATAGAAGTTTGCTAGAGGAGAGACAGCTAAAGCATTCATCACTCGAATCAAGAATCTACTTGACTAGATGGCTGGTATTGGGATACAAAAGATTAGTGAGGAGCTCTCTCGAAGGTATCTTGGAATTTGTCCAAAGTTTGATGGATTGGTAATTGCCTTAAACACTCAGGTGAGACCCTAAGCTTTGATGTTTGAGGAATTTTATACACTACTAATGGAGAAAGGGTTGAGGCTTAAAGCCCAAGAAGGTAGCAATAGTGGAGATGTTGCATTCTCCACCAATACAAAAGGCTAAGGTGGTTCCTCTACAAACAATGACAAAAAGAAGAAGGGTGGTAAGAAAAAGTTTCAAGGAGAGTGCTTCTACTCCAAGAAGAAAGGACATGCAATTGCAAATTGTCATGTGAAGAAGGTAAATGAAAAGAATGGCAATGTGAAGGCTAAAGGGAAGGAGATAGCCAATATAGCAGAAGTAGAGTTGGAGTTATTCATGGTGACCTTTGAGGACGTATATTCATCAGTATAAGAAATATCTAACATTGACTTATAGATATTGGATAGTGGCACTCTCGTCACATGACCAACAAGAAAGGTTTATATAGTTCTATGAATCCTCTACAAGAATCCATCACTGTGATAGTTCGAAATGATGCAAAATGCCTAGTTGAGGACACACATACTATTTTCTTTGTTTACTATAAATGGTGAACTCAACAATCTTTCAAATGTGTTGTATGTTCTAGAGATTAAGAGAAATCTTCTATTAGCTGCTTCTATAATTGATATTGGCCATGAGGTGATGTTCACTAAGATAAGTGTTAGCAAAGGAGAAAGAAGGAACAACTTGTATGAGCTAAGTGCTCTTACAATGGTGGTGTGGGAAAAAGTAAACTTTGGCATGAAAGATTTAGTCACATTAGTTTTAAAGTGTTAAAGGAGATGCATAAGCAAGGCATGATTTCTTGCGTACTTGTAGTAAAAACTGAAATGAAGGAACCATGTGAAGTTAATATGATGGGCAAGCAACTGAGAAAGGCATTTCCATAAGAAAACCAGAACAAAGAGAAGGCTCCTCTAGAGTTGGTGCATGTTGACTTGTGTGGTAAAATGCCTAAAATTTTCTTGGGAGGATCTTCTTATTTTATGTTAATCGTCGACGATTACAATAGAAAGATGTGGGTGTCCTTGGCTAAAACTTGTTGAGAATGAAATAGGGAAAAGTGTGAATAAGTTTAAAATATATGGTGGTGGTGAATTCAACTCAAAGGAGTTGAAGACTTTTGCAAGGACAAATGGATTAAGCATCAATTGACAATGCCTCGTATACCTCAGCAAAATGGCATTGTTAAACACTGAAATTGCACCATTGTGAAAATGGCAGGGTGCATGCTTAAGGGAAAGGGATTTTCTAACCAGTTTTGGATAGAAGTTGTTAATATTGCAATCTACATTCTCAAGCAGAGTTACAAAAAGGCTCTAAAGGGAAAAACTCCCCATGAGGTCTATTTTGGTAAGAAACCATCTGTCTCACATTTTAGATCTTTTCGATGTAAATGTTATGCACTATTAATCCTGGTGCAAAGAAAAAAAAAAGAAAATCAAAATACATAGACCAAAGTGGAAAAATTCAGAAGGGAAACAAACATTAGGGTTATTGTTGTTAAAATAGGGTAAAATGAGGAGAAAAAGGGTTTGAATGCATTAAGGGATCAAAGGGGGAGAGGTAGGAAGCAACGAACAAGAGAGATAGGGTTTAAGAGGACAAGAACAAGGGGAGAGAGCTCATTTGTATATATTCCGTCAAGAGAGAGCTTGTGTGTGAGAGAGAGAGCTATAGGGAAAGAGTACAAATTTGCTCATCGATTTGTATTCCTGTATCCCTGAGCCCTAGAGGTATGCTCTAAGTGTCAATTGATGCTTGTTTCTCATAGTGAGGACCCTTGTTGTAATATTAGAGTAGGCAGTTTGAGTATTTAATTGATTTTTTCCCGTTCTAGACTCCCACCATAGCACTCGGACACCTTCTACATACTCGGATGACCTTGACTTACTCGGATAGGTCCAAGTCACAGCCCATTTAGATGACCACAAAAACATCCAAGTCCAAGACTTGGACTCAAACCTTGAACCTCATTTCAGACTCAGACAAGTTAGCCTTGCACGGTTGAGGCAATACACTCAAACGAACATGCGACTCAAACTCGGACATCCAACTCTGCAACTTGGACACTACAACTTGAACAAGTAGACAAAACAACATTTTTGGCACATCAAACCCATCCTAGGGCTAGCAGAGCCCAAGTCTAAGCTAAGAAACACCCTCATAGGCCTCTAGAATATGAATAGAATAGCTCATAGAGCCAATAGACTTAAGAATTGTGACCTAATAGTCCAAAAATGATTGTGGTTTGCTGACTATTAGTCACTTATCCTACTAAAGGCCCAAATTAGGTAACCAAGCCTGCTATTCCTTAGACCAGGCATCTAGAATGTAGTAGACACCATAATGAACCATCAAGAGTGGCGGTCACCCATACGAAGGAGATATAATTAGTTGAAACTGATTGGAAAGAGTGTGATCTCCATTGCTTCCATTGAACTCACATACCACATCACTTAAACATTTGGAGTGTACCAAAAAAGTAGAAAGCCTGATTTTGCATAATGCACATCGATAAGAACCACTTGAACATCTGAGTGCATCTAGCATTGAGGATTGTTTTGAATAATAAGGAACTCGCACAAGATAACATAAGTCAACAAACCGAACCACTAGTAGGAGGAGACCCCCACTACCAAGAAAACTAAACAACACCTTGCATTGGCACAAAGAGAAGCTCAAACCGACCAAGAGAGGCTGCAAGTATGCTTGCTGGCCATGAAAACCTCCAAGAAAACTTTCTTCCTCTCACCAAGAAACCATGCCTCAAAACACACAAAAGAGATGACACACAAGAAATTGATAGGTGAAAACCATCCTCACCCTTTTCCTCTTCCTCACTCTCCATAAAAATGAGCATGAAGCACAAGAGAGAGAAACAAGAATAACAAGGCAAATGTTTTGCCAAATTGGGAGAGAGGCAAATGATGCATGAGTGGAGAAGATAAAGGAAGAGAGAGGTTGTAATCACCTCAACCTCCCACCTCCCCAAATCACCCGACAAGCCTCTTCCATTTCTTTTCTTGATATAAAAAATTGAATTTGCATACATCTTGGCTAAGGTCTAAAGACCCTTTATTTTGAGAGTGAGACAAAATGTGTTGACCTTTCTTTTCCTTTCAATGTGGGCCTTTTGGACTGCACATTTTATATTGCTTCATAAATGAAATTTTGCCAAGAGTTACAAAATCAAGTGTCAATTTCCAAAGGATGTTTCCATGTTAAGCACATTCTTGTGCCTTTATTTGCACAAAATTCACGGTCATCATTCCTCCTACACTGAAATGCGAAGCGTCCCCATGAACAAATTAGAGAAGAACCACGATCATCACTTGAAAAATGTTCATCTTTATCTTTAGTGTTCAATATTCATTTTCTTTTCTTCATCATCTTTGAATTGTCATTGGATTTGGAAAGGAAAAATAACACACAAAAGAGAATCACAACTAGGACGTGGAGCTTAGGTTGAAAATTACACCAAATAGAACCACATCATGACACACAAAAGATAGGGCTTTTCAACAACTTGAACACAAGAATGAGCATAACACTCAATATAGGAGAAAAAAAACCACCCTATGAAGCACAAAAATAATAGAACCCGAAAAAGGTATGACAACTAAGCACAGCCTCACTAATGATATTAAATTAGAGCTCTCCACCGAGTTGATGTAGGAAAGGAAAAGAAAGGTAGGTTTTGTTAAGAAGAAAACTTAAATGGAAATTTAAAAAACAAAAAAAAATCATAAATTTGTATCTTGAGAAGCATGGAAATTCTTGATAAATGAGGAAAGGGCATAAAGGAGGGTTGAAGTCAAGCATATGAATAAGGTTTTATAAGGAAGGAGGGTTTTATTAAATTAGTTTTTTAAATATGATGTATTTATTTTCTATTACAGTTGAGGATAGGAAGGCCATGTGTATCGTGACAAAGCATTGACATTCATCCGCAAATTTTGCCATATTGTGGAGGATTGTTGGCAGAGCTAGAGCCATGTGGTGAAGGGGCACAGTTGTTGTGTGGGACGACGGTTGTGCAAAGGAAGGATAATATAAAGTTAGTGGGGCATGGCCATCATCGGGCAGAAGGAAAAAAGGATAGGCATATTGCAGGCTCACGACCAGAGTCAAACTTGATGGCAGCCAAGGGAAAGGAACACGGCAATGGAGAAATGAGGAGGCAGAGTAGAAATGACTTGGGTAGACGGGGATGAGAGAAGGGAGGGTGGAGGACGTTAAAAAGGGTTGTTGATGAGTGGAGATTGTATCATGATTTCTAGGATGATTAACACAAACAGTAAGAAATTGGATTGCTTTCCTCCCATCTTTGCTTCTGACTCTTGCATAAGTAGAACCATCATCAAGTACCTTTGTTTCCATACGCACTCCTGTAATATAGGGTTGTCCCAAAATCACTGCATATGAGAAATTATCTTGCACTAAGAAGTGTTTCTCTTCCTGTACATCACCAATCGTCACTTTTACATTAGGACATGCAGCATAGAGCTTCCCTAAAGAATTATTTGCAGCACTCATTCACCAACCATATGTTTAGTGTCTACAGGCCATGCACCATTTTCATACAATCCACACTCAATGATATTTATCTCAGACCCATGGTCAAGTAAAGCAACACAAGGAGTTTCATGCTCCCCTATTTTCACTACCCTTTCAGTGGTAGCTCTAGCCTAATGATTTCTTGTGTAGTGACTTTGAGGAATAAATCCTAGAGTCTCTTCTCCATATTGTTGCATTTGCCTTACTACTCTACCATGCATATTGCTACAAGAAAATGCATTTTTAGCCACTTTTTTCTCTTTTCCACATGCTGTACACTGATTAGTAGCATCCTACATAGATAATCCAATACTTACTTCATGCTCATATTCAACTCGAATAGCTAACAAACCAGTTTCCTCTTCAAATTGTAGCAATGCACTAGTGGTATTACCAAGAAACTGACTCTTCCTTTTAATTGTTGGTATTTAGAGTTTCAGCATTGGAATGTGTGCACAAGAGGGAGAAGAGAGCTCAAAGTACAAGAACAAAATCTTGCTTACTAAGTTGCTTAGAGTACAACGTGGGTACACTCTCCCACACATGATAGTGACCCATAGGCTATTTATATAGGCTCTGTCAAGCTAGGGTTAGGGTTTCCCCTGCCCTAGGGCTATTCACACTCACCTTCCCTTATACTCCTTTTCTTATAGTGGGTTCCTATGCCTATCTTCTAACACCCCCCCTCAATGCCAGGGTGGCATTGGATTACAAGGCATGTAAGATGTTCCCCCCCTTCTTGGGATGCCCTTATAATCAGGCTTACAAGGTTGTTTTTAGGTAGATGATTTCAAAGAGTCAAAACAATCGATCTTTAGATGGATTAGAGGCATAGTTGGCCACCAACTCTTTGGGTATATCAGGAGTGTTGGGGCATTTGCTAGTGATATGCCATGTCTTCTTGCATTTGTTACATTTCATCTTCTCGGGATACTTCTTCCAACATTTGTTTACAAGATGTCATTTTTTCTTACAAAAAGAACATCTAGTGAGAGCTGTATGTACCAATACTTGATCACGGGAAGTTGAAGATGCCTGACTGTTGTTGCTTTCTTTGTGGTTCCTCTTTTCTTCATCCAAAAAGGATTGAATGGTAGTTGCCAATGTAGGATCTGGAATGTTGGTGAAAGTGGTTACAAGAGTAGGAAATACCTGTTTTATAGCTTTTAGGAGAATAGCAATAGCATCTTCTTCATGTATTGGAGCTTGTACAGAGCCAAGCTGTGCCATAAGTCCCTTCATATGAGAGATGAATTTTCCCAAATGTTCTCTTGATCGATATTGCAAGTTAAAGAATTCAATTTTAAGGAAGATTTTAGTATTTTTACCAGTGGCTCCATAGAGTTTTTCAAGCTCATCCCATTTTTCTTTAGCAGTGTTTAGTTGATCAACATGATGAATCAGGGATTCATCTAAGTGTAACATTATGATTGCTTGAGCAAGTTGGTCATCCTCTATATCAACTAGATTTGCAGAGTTTATAGCTCTACTGCCTTGAATGAGAGGCCAATACCCTCTCTCCATCATTTTGTATTTTATAAGTACCTGCCATGGGTGGAAATCTTTGCCATCAAACTTTCAAATTTGAGGATGGACATCAGCATATGTTGTGGTCATTGGGAAGGTCTTACCACTTGTTAGGACAAGGGCAGTGTCTAGTCCCTTACAATTTTTCCACTTGAATACGGAAGCAAATTAGACAATTTGAAATCAAAGTTGCAATGAAGAGAAAGGCTGAAAATCATATAAATGTAATATTTCAAAGTATGACTGTGGTGGTCCTTTCTTACGTGCAAACTTCTTCCGAGGTTTAATAGTCTTTTTAGGTTTTGATGAAGTAAACCTAGACTGGACTTCAGGCTCCTCCTTGTGGTATGGCTTAGTGGATGAAGCTTGTGTTGGACAAGGTTGGTCTATGATCTCAATGCTTGTTGCTGATGATTCCAAGGAGAGTACAATGACACTCATCCTTTTGATTTCATTGACTAGTGTACTTGAAATAAAGTCACTCATGGTATGCAATACACTTCTAGTGTATGATGGTCTATGTGTTTATAATTGTACACATAACCTTACAACAATATACGAAGAGGAATAAAAACTCACTAGATTTTAGTGAGTACCGAGCAAGAAAATGATTAGATGATTAATTATTAGTGTTTAGAAACACTAATATCAAGCTTAGTGAAATGCTTGAATGAAACCCGGTTGGAAGTCAGCTTCCCAATGCACTTAGTGATGTCCATTGAGCATGCCCAAGAGCTTTCAAATCTAGAATAAGCTTCAAAGAATATGCTTCAGTGATTAGAATCATTGTTAATGAAGCGAATAGTGAAAAAAATGACAAAATGTCAAGCTTAGAGCTTCCTGGCTATGGCTGCCACAAGATACACAATTAGGGTTTGGCAGAGATCTCTCTCTGTGGGAGGAATTTCTAGAAGCCCTCTTGTGGGAGGATGTCCCACTAGGGGGGCTATCAAAGCCCCAAGATAGCCGCCATTATTGCACCCTATATCAGACGTGCTTCAGCTTGAACAAGTCACCTGCGAAATCTGTACCAAATCCAGAAAAACACGCAATGTCAGCTCCTACGTTGACTAATGTCTGCCTCTGTTGCACCAGGCTGAGTCACCCTGGGATAGGCAAGAAGTCCCTAGAAGAAACCAGAAGGAGATATGTCCTCCTTTATCCTCTCCAAGTCCTCCAATGGAGGTAGGTTGCAGGCAACTATGGAGGAAAGAGGGATAAGATGAAAGAGATAAAAGCTCATGTGCACTTAGTGATAGCTGAGGCTGAGGGAAGCTGAGGAGATTAAAGATGGCTCTAATACCATGTTGGAAATCAGAGTTGCAGCATTGGAATGTGTGCACAAGAGGGAGAAGAGAGCTCAAAGTACAAGAACAAAATCTTGCTTAGTAAGTTGCTTAAAGTACAACTTGGGTACACTCTCCCACACATGATAATGACCCATAGGCTGTTTATATAGCCCTTGCCAAGCTAGGGTTAGGGTTTTCCCTACCCCTAGGGTTATTCACACTCATCTACCCTTATACTCTCTTGCTTATAGTGGGTTCCTATGCCTGTCTTCTAACATTAATTATGTCAATGATCCCATCATGAAATTCTTGCTTGGCAATGCCAAGCACCTCTCCCAATGTAAATTCCACCCGACTGTTTAAGATCCGTTTTTCAAGAACCTTCTTAAGATCTCTGGCTATCTCAATGTCAGATTGCAACTTATATCCTAGTTGCTTGCCCTTCTTTTTTCCCTCTTGTTTGTTATCGTGTTTTTGCTTCTGATGTGACTGATCTCTTCCATAACATGCTCGGGAGGTGGCTGATTTGCAGCTTTAGGCTGATCCACACTTCTTCTTGTCATTCTTTTAGATGTCCCTGCAATATCTTCATCTCTTTTTCATTTTTCTTCCACAAGTGCATTCGTGTTTTGTACCTTTGCTAAATAAGCATACACTAAATATTTATCTACCGGTGATTCCCAACCAGTTATGCCACGAATGTCTTGCCCTACATGAGCCATTTCACTATCAGTGACCTTTCTCTTTTCAGTTGCATGTAAAGCATGTGTCCATATTTCAGCCTTTGTACCAACCATCACTTGGCCATGCATTCTATTCAACTGTAGACCAAAAGTAGAAGCATGTACTGCCGCATAAGCATTTCAGACAACCAAGTCTTCCAAAAACTTCTGCATACCTCCCTTTCCAAAATTCAAAGCAAGAGGCAATCCTGTTTCTTGTGCATTGATCTTGCCATCTTTCCAAAAGATAAGCTGTCGTGCCAAGGCCTCCTGATAGGCAGCACAATCCTTTCTCTCATGCTGCAAACTGTCACACCACATATATCTTTTTCCAAGTTTAGGGGCTGTTGTCCGTCCCCTTTCCTCTTGTCCTTTTTCATCCAATTTTGCAACCTTCAATTGAAGATCCCACATCCCTTTGACCAATTCATATAAGACATCTTCCCTAAAACAGAGGGAACAATAGTAGGTACAACCATAGGGTTAGCCACAGAAGCATGTGGCTTACTAGATACTTCAACTATCTTACCCGTAACTGTGGGCAAGCTAGAGACATGCAATCTTTCACTTCTTCTATGCTTCTTCACAAGCGCAATAACAACTTCCTTGACATGTCTCCACTCTGTTTTCAAACTTGTCTCTATAGTTTGATCCTCCAGCAAATCATCAAGCTTCTCTTGAAGCTCAAGATCAACTGCCTGTAGAAACAATTCAATTTTTTGACTTGCAAGAGCTTGCTGTTCTGCAAGATCCAACTACTCAAATCTACTTTCAAATTCTCTTAACAATTCTGTAGCCACAAGAACCTTATTGGGTTTTATAACCCACTCCTGAAAAGTCTTGCGCGTAATCAAACTGGTGTCCTCAATGTAAAATTCTTCCTTGAGTGTATTCTTGAAGGCTACCCAGTCTGCATCCTGCAAGTATAATTCAGTAATCCGTGCTTTCAGTTCATGAATAGTAACACGTACAAAATACTGGCTCCATGTAGATTGAGTCACTCCAAAGAACTCCATCTTCTGAGCATAGGTATGTACATATGCAGATACATTCCTGCCATTGAATAACTTCAACTCATGCTCAACTACTTGCAAAGCATTCATCACAACACTTTTTATTTGAGCTAAAGCTTGGATCACTCGTTGTTGTTGTTGTACCTGCATAAGCATATTCATATTTTGCACCAACTGTTGCAAAACATCATTGGAGATTGTATTCAAAGGTTCTTCCATATTATCTTTCCTTCTTCTGTGACGACCTTTCACATCGGGTTCACCAATGTCAGAGGGGTTTTTGTCCAAAGGTCGAATCCACCGGGGATCACAGAGTAGAAGGAAGTAAAGACAGGAGATGGAAGAGAAGATAGAGAATACCCAAGTGGTAAACACAACAAAAACAAATCACAATGAATTGAATCAATATGTATTGAAAGAACCTGGAATCTTCGCACTACTCAGAAGCAATCTTGAGGCATGTTCTCCTAGAGCTCCTTCATAGACCAAAAGCGTGGATCAGAAAAATCAACTCTTTCTCTGCTGCCCGAAACCCAAATCCGATGGCTCCATTGGCTCCGAAAGGGGGGTACAACTGTAGGACACCTGCTCACGGATCTCCCAGATCACTCCTCCTTTTCAGTTCAATCTACAAATTTCAGCTTGTTTACAACGATCACAACGCACCCGATTTCGTCAATCTATCTTTTTTATGAAAAATCTCATAATTGGTTGAAAAACCAACTAGCTTTTTGCATGCCATCCTAATCTAGAAGCTTTTTCTAACTTTTTTCAAATTTTTTACAATAAATAATATAAAAATAGACTAAAATTATCCAAAAATCTAGTATTTTCGGATAATCCATGCAACTCACACTAGTACTAATGGCTCAGATCACATTGACTCTCTAGATCAATAGAGAAGTTGGATGATGATGCATTCTATACTTTTTCACACTGTGTCCTCATAACATTACGACACCGGCCAGTGCACCAAATGAACAACGCCCTGCCATGGCAAAAGAGAAGCTCAAACTGGCCAAGCGAGGCTACAAGTATGCTTGCTGGACATGAAAACCTTCAAGAAACCTTTCTTCCTCACCAAGAAACCAGGCCTCAGAACACACAAGAGAGATGACACACAAGAAATTGATAGATGAAAACCATCCTCACCCTTTTCCTCTTCCTCACTCTCCATAAAAATGAGCATGAAGCACAAAAGATGTTGAGATATCGAGCTCCACTCGTGATACGCCAGGGTGACCGTTGTGTATTTATGTCACCGACTTGTCAGTTGCAGACGCGGTTGGTTTACCACCCATGAATAATAACTACATGATAGCTATCCTTATCTACTCTAGTTCGTGGCTCAGTTAGTATGCCACCTTAGTTAGTTGAGTTTGGTTTGAGACCCATATATAGGGTTCTTCTATTTCTTTGTACTTTATTTCTTTTGGCTTCCACAACTAAGAAGAGGAAAACTATTTTCAGCCTCCACCCTTGTGTGTATTCCCCCATTGTGCAAGCAAGAAAGCTACAAGTGAGACTCCTTCCTTCTCTCCCACAATCTTTACATGGTATGAGAGCCTTGTTCGTGGTAAGGAGCTCAAGAAAGCAAGCCAAGCTCGCGGTGTTCTGGTAAGAGGAGCAGTGTTGCTTTCATTTTCTGTTTTGGGAGCAGATCTCTGCAGGTAGCACAGCCGAAAAGTGCAGGAGTGCATTGTCTCAGGTTGAGACGCCCTTCGCGGTGAAGCAAGAGGGCAATATATGCTGCGGGAAAGGCTTTAGCCCTTGGCGACCTTGTTTTTTTTATTTGAGGCCATTTCGGGGCCTGTTTTGGAGGCGGAAGTTTTCTGCACACACTTAGGAAAAGGCCCAGTTTTATGCTGTGCAGCCACTGTTCTACAGGTCGGTGAAAAGTTACTGCAAAAATTGCATCGTATGCTTGTGCGCAGAGACATTGGGAGTTATAGAATCATCCTTGGTTCCTGTTTATGCAAAATCGTCACTAGGAAGTGACTGTGTGGTCAAATACCACTTTCGCCAGTTTTGCAGATTTGCCCTTGTGAGGGTGAAGCTGTGTTTTTTGCAGTGACAGAATTTTTTGCAGTGTTCTGTAATGGCGTCTGATTCTCTTTCACAGATTGTTACTGAAAAGCTTGACAAGAACAACTTCCAAGCATGGAAGTTTAGAATGACGAATTTCCTCATGGGAAAAGGATATTGGGAATTTGTTGCAGGAAATGAAGAAGAACCAGTTCTTCCTGATGTTCCCAATCAACAGCAAATGCATGCATTTAAAGCATGGCATGAGAGAGCCAAGAAAGTTATGTATTGGCTGTCTATCATCATTTCAGACTCTATGATTGTGCATATTCAGGATGCAAGTACGCCAAAGGAGGCATGGGATACTTTCTCAAAAATGTATAGCACAAATACGCAAGCCAGGAAAATGCAGCTCAAGCAAGAGTTGCATAATGTGCAAAGAGAAAATATGAGCATCAATGACTACCACATGAAGGTGAAGAAGATTGCAGATGCACTTGCTTCCATTGGGTCGCCAGTGGAAGATGATGATTTAGTTTCTGTGACCTTAAATGGTCTAGGAAAGGATTATGCACAGTTTCGGACATCCATTTCAGTTCGTGAAAGATTTCCTAATTTTGAGGAACTGATTGCTCTTCTAATTTCTGAGGAGCAAAGAAATGGTGGTGCATCTTCTTCAGGAGGAACTTCAAAAGAAGCTGTCTTCTACTCAAATGCTGGAAGAGGTAGAGGCAGAGGTAGAGGAGGCCGATTTGGAGGCCGTGGTAGAAATCAGAATATGCAGCAAACTCAAGAAAACCAGTCCTATGGAGGAGGACGTGGTAACTCTAGAGGCAGGGGGAGCCAAAGAGGTCGTGGTGGATGGCAAAGAGGCCAAAATGCAAACAGTAATGTTGAATGCTACTACTATGGTAAAATGGGTCATATAGCTAAAGACTGCTATAAAAAGCAGAATGACATCATGAATAGAAAACTGCAACAAGGGAATTATGCATCTTCTAGTAGACAGGGTGATGACAGAAATGAGTACTTGTTTATGGTGCAGCACATGAACAATTCTGTGACAAGTGTAGAAGAAAGCAATGATGTATGCTATGTTGACTCAGGTGCATCAAACCACATGACAGGTCATGCAGAATGGATGGAGGATGCAAGGAAAATGGAAAAACCAGGATTTGTGGAGACTGGTGATGATATTGCACATCCTATTGTGTAGATTGGAAAATTTCCTTTGTCTATGCAGGATGGGAAAAAGAAATACCTGTCTGATGTATTTCATGTTCCCAATATCACCAAGAATCTGGTTTCTGTTGGTCAAATGGTTGAGTAGGGCTTGCAGGTCAGATTTAATCATCATGGATGCTTTGTTGAGGATATGAAAAATAAAGGTCGCTTGATAGCAAAAGGAAAGAAGAAGGGCAAAATGTTTACATTGGATGCAGACATGTCTGAATTGAGTGCAGCAATGTTTGCACATGGGACCGACGTAGTTGCAAATATTGATATCTGACATAAACGCATTGGTCATGTTAATGTACAGCGACTTAGATCAATGCACGCCCAAAATATTGTTGCAGGTTTGCCGAAATTCAAGGTTGCAGAAATGCATAAGGTATGTGAAGCCCGTCAGTTTGGAAAACAGGCAAGGAAACCATTTCCTAGACATGTTCAAGAGAGTAAGAAGCCATTGGAATTAATCCACTCTGATGTGTGGACAACTAAAGCTGCATCTCTTGGAGGCTATCATTATTTTGTCAGTTTTATTGATGACTATAGCAGAAAAGTTTGGGTGTATTTTATGAAAAAGAAAAGTGAAGTTTTTGGGCATTTCAAAACTCTTAAAGCGATGGTTGAAAAAGAAACAGGCCTGCAAATAAAATGCCTAAGGTCAGATGGAGGGGGAGAGTACCTCTCAAATGAGTTTGCAAGGTTCCTGCAGGAGCATGGCATAAAGCAGCAATATTCATGCAGTCATACCCCACAACAAAATGGAATTGCAGAAAGGAAAAACAGGCATATTGGAGAGGTATCTCGTGACATGCTCAATGAAAAAGACTTGCCAGATTTTTATTGGGCTGAAGCAGTTGCTACAGCAGTCTACATAATGAATAGGACTCCCACTGCAGCAATACATGGAATGACTCCAGAGGAGAGGTATACTGGTAGGAAACCAGATATTTCTCATTTGAAAATTTTTGGTTGCATTGCCTATGTACATGTGCCAGATGAGTTGAGATCCAAGTTGGATCCAAAAGCTGAGAAGTGCACCTTTATTGGTTACTCTCTGCAGCAAAAAGGGTATAGATGCTATAACCCTTCTACTTGTAAGTTTACAGTGAGAAGAGATGTTGTTTTTGATGAGATGAGTAGCTGGTACAAACCAGTAAATGTGATTGATGATGTAGATGCACAAAATGGTAATGCTGCACAGAATTCACAGCAGCAGTCATAAAATATTAGTGGACCTGGAGCGTCCTCTAGTAGTGGTTCATATTCTTTGCCATGGACAGGCAGATTGAGATCAGGAGAATCTTCTCAAAGTAATGTAGATAGTGGTATGCAGGTATCACGAAAAGGAAAAGAGAAGGTTGATCAGCCCATGTTTGATGTGAATGCAGGTCACTCTTATGTGGATGGTGAATCCAGTGGCTCAGAACAGAGCATTGATGATGAGTTGGGTATTCCTTCTATTGTTACACATGGAGTAAGGAAGACCAAGGATGTTTTGAGAGCACCTGGGAGTGAACCTACTTTGCGCAGGTCTATGAGAGCTAGGTATCCTGTGGATAGGCTGAAATATGATGGATTTACAGCCATTCACTATGCATATATGGTCAAAGTGATACAAGAACCAGAACCCACTTCTTTTGAGCAAGCCATGGGAAAAGAAAAATGGGAGAAAGCCATGGATGAAGAAATGGATGCCTTGGAAGCAAATGCTACATGGGAATTGGTACCTTTGCCTAAAGGTAAAAATGCAATTGGCTGTAAGTGGGTTTATAAGGTGAAGCACAATGTAGATGGTTCTGTGAACAGATACAAGGCAAGATTAGTAGTCAAGGGGTATGCACAAACATATGGCATTGACTATGAAGAAACATTCAGTCAGGTTGCAAGGATGGCAACCATAAGAGCAGTCATTGCTATGGCTGCATCAAAGGGATGGTCTTTACATCAGATGGATGTAAAGAATGCCTTCTTGCATGGTGATTTGCAAGAAGAGGTCTATATGGAGCAGCCACCAGGTTATGTGCATGATGTTCATCCTGAGTTTGTTTGCAGGTTGAAGAAAGCCTTGTATGGCTTGAAGCAAGCACCTAGAGCATGGTCTGACAAGATAGGACATTATCTTGTTACTATTGACTTTCAGATTTCCAAGGCAGATTTCTCACTTTATGTGAGAAAAACAGAGAAAGGTATTATGCTACTTGTCATTTATGTTGATGATTTGATTATGACAGGTGACAGTGATGAAGATATCCTTCATGTGAAAATGCTATTGAAGCTGAAGTTTGAGATGAAGGATTTGGGAGAGTTGCGTTATTTCTTGGGCATTGAGGTGATTAGATCACCAAGTGGGATACAGCTCTTGCAGAGGCAGTATGGATTGGACATGCTGTCCAAATATGGGATGACAGGCTGTAAGCCTATTTCAGTTCCTTTGGAGCAGAATGTGAAGCTGAGCACAGATGCAGGTGGGCTTCTAGAAGACCCTACTATGCATAGACGCATAGTAGGAAGTTTGATTTATATGACTATTACTAGGCCAGATTTGAGCTATGCTGTTGGATTGGTAAGTCAATTTATGCAAGCTCCAAGGAAACCACATTTGGATGCGGCTAGACGCATACTCAAGTATGTGAAGTCCACATTGCAGTATGGACTATTTTATGAGACTGGGGTTCAGATACAGTTGCATGGATACACTGATGCTGATTGGGCTGGTAGTATTTCTGATAGACGATCTACTAGTGGATATGTGTTCTCTTTTGGGAGTGCTGCAGTCACTTGGAGCAGTAAGAAACAGCCTACAGTTGCCTTGTCGAGCACAGAGGTTGAGTACAGGGGTGCAACAATGGCTGCATGTGAGGTAGCTTGGTTGCATAAGCTACTTTATGATATGCATCAGTGTACAGATGGGCCAGTTGTCATTTATTGTGACAACATGAGTAGTATACACTTGGCAAATAACCCAGTCTATCATGCTAGAATAAAGCACATTGAGGTGCATTATCACTATGTGCGAGAGAGGGTTTTACTAGGTCTTATTGATCTAGTTTATGTCAGCACAGAGGATCAGGTAGCTGACATATTCACGAAGGCATTGGGCGCAGAGAAGCTGGGCAAGTTCAGAGACCTGCTTGGTGTGCACGAATTGGGATTGAGCTCGAGGGGGAGTGTTGAGATATCGAGCTCCACTCGTGATACGCCAGGGTGACCGTTGTGTATTTATGTCACCGACTTGTCAGTTGCAGACGCGGTTGGTACACCGCCCATGAATAATAGCTACATGATAGCTATCCTTATCTACTCTAGTTCGTGGCTTAGTTAGTATGCCACCTTAGTTAGTTGAGTTTGGTTTGAGAACCATATATAGGGTTCTTCTATTTCTTTGTACTTTAGTTCTTTTGGCTTTCACAACTAAGAAGAGGAAAACTGTTTTCAGCCTCCACTCTCGTGTGTATTCCCCCATTGTGCAAGCAAGAAAGCTATAAGTGAGACTCCTTCCTTCTCTCCCACAATCTTTACAAAAGAGAGATAAGAACAAGAAGGCAAATGTTGTGCCAAACTGGGAGAGAGGCAAATGATGCATGAGAGGAGAAGATAAATGAAGAGAGAGGTTGTAACAACCTCAACCTCCCACCTCCCTAAATCACCCGACAAGCCTCTTCCATTTCTTTTCTTAATATGTAAAATTGAATTTGCATACATCTTGACTAAGATCTAAAAGCCCTTTATTTTGAGAATGAGACAAAACGTGTTGACCTTTCTTTTCCTTTCAATGTGAGCCTTTTGGACTACACATTTCACATTGCTTCATAAATCAAAATTTTCCAAGAGTGACAAAAGCAAGTGTTAATTTCCAAAGGATGTTTCCATGTTAAGCACATTCTTGTATCTTTATTTGTACAAATTTCCTAGTCATCAAAAACCAACCACTAAAGACTAAGAGGCTTGAGTCATTGTGGGAGCTTTTGCTCAACCACCAAGATCCACGGACCGCTTATTGCTTTAAGTGTTCCAAGCGAGCTCTAATGGATACCTCTCACATAGCTGGCGCGCCCTCGATCCTAAGAGTGTAGTGAGTTTACCTTGATGCGGATATGAGTTGCCTCCTCCCTTCCACACTCCGGTAGCTCCACGATCCTAGATGCTAGCTCAAGCATGCTCAAGCCTCCTCCTTCTCCAAGCTCCAACCTCCATAGCCATGTGAGCAAAAGAAGGAAAGGGAAGAGAAGAGAAGAGAAGATGATGAAGAGCTTCACCCCCTTGATCCCTCACTCCCTCCCTCACTCCCTCTCTCAAGAGTACACATAAGCAAGGAGAGGAGAAGAAGAGGAGAAGAGAAGAGCTCTTGTTGGGCACATACCAAAGAATGACCTCCCATTCACTTTTTGAACTTTATATATACAAACCCTAAAACCCCACGGGTACCCAACCTTTTTTACATGACTAGCCATTGTGGCAAGGTCCCTTTTTCTAATTCCCTCTTTTTGCTTTGTGCCCTAGGCCTATATTCGACTATTCTTTTACAGGTGACACAAGAGGGAGCCTGGCGCTCTTTTACAAAAAATAATTAGAGTTTTTGAGGCGCCTTTTATTTAAAACTATGCTTTTGGCCTCGTCTTAGCTTTGGAGCTCGCCTGCGTGTCCTTGCTCCTTTTCCATATTTTTTTTACTTTTTCATTCGTCTTTCCACCTTCTCGGCTTGGGGTTAACATTACCCCCCTCCAAGATGAGTGCTAGTCCCATGGCACTCTTGTCAACTGTTGGTGGTTGAAGAGGCAGTCGGCGAAGCAGTGATGTGAGGGCAGGGCAGCATGTAGACTTGGGTGCTCGTGGAAGCATGGAAGGAAGGTTGGGTGGAGAAGTAACATGTGTTGATGGGGGCCTCCGAAGTTAGTGGGTGGGTGCAGTGGTGGTGCTTGGAAGGATAGGGGGTGTGCTCCACCTAAGGAGGGGGGTGTCTATCTTAGTGTGCAGTGCGAGTGGCTCAGGATGACAGGTCTAACCATAGGCGAGTGGCCTCCCTAGGTATGTCTTGTCCTTGATGGGCCCTAAGCGTGAAGTGGGGGAGGTTTAGGACTTGAGCCGGCCAACCAAAGCCACGAAGCACGCTTGACTTGAGGACCCCTAGGTGCAGTGATTGTGCTTTATGTGGTGTTGAGTGGTTGTGGGAATGAGTTGTTTGGTTTATTCCATGCATAGGGATGCACAGGCATTCCATGTGTAAGGAACCTTTTTTTTTTGCACTACTACAGAACGACGGCCAATATTTAATCTTCCTTATTTGATGGATGCGGAGAAGGGGGTCGGATGGATTTGGCACTACTAGCAAAACGACAGCCAGTATTTAATCTTCCTTGTTTGATGGAGGTGGAGAAGGGGATCGATGATTGGCGGCTTTGCATGTACCCTTTGAGGTTCATGCGGATGTGGAGAGAGGTGGTAGAAAGGAAGGGGTGGTTGCACCTTCTAAACTGGCTATCGTTCATGTCTTCTAGGAGAGCTAGGCAAAAGGAGGGAAGAACACTAGCTCTCATCATTAGGCGTGCCATAGGGCAACTATCAATAGCATTGGGGTCAAAAAAGAGGGGGGGCAAGCCACTCTCTTGTGGTGTCAGGTCTTGCTTGAGTAATAGCTTAAGAAGCGTAAGGTAATTACATGTGGTTATAAAGGTGGGATCTGGACAGGAGGAGAAGTCTGTGAGAAAGCACGTCATGGAATCACTTAGGATTCCTAAATAAAAAAGGAGGGCATGCTCGAAGGAGGCGGCGTTGGAGTTGTAGATGATGGGGAAGTCATGCCATCCATGGAGGGTGGCAACAAAATCCACGCCTATCCTACAAGGATACACCATGTATGTGGGGTCATTCCTCTCGTAGGATAGGGTGTTGCAAAATGCCATCCAGGCGAGCATGTTAATATCGCATACTCGGCTTCTCCAAAGAGGTTGGTAGTTGTAGCCCCTTACAATGTGTGGTACCTCGAACACATTGTCTTGCCAAAACTCTGCTTCCTCCATGCCCCATAGAGTGGGGATCTTTGCCCTGTCTTCCAACCATTTTTAGCCTAGCCGGCTACCAATCGCGATCACCTCCTCCATTACCTTAATTGGTAGGACCCTTCTCAGGCTATTAGGCATGAGGAAACTGAAAGTAAAAGGGTCCTTTTCATTTTCTTGCTCTTTCCAAATCACCAGCTCCACGTGGAATTGCGTTGGGAGGTCATCGGGGCATGGTGAGAGGGGTGCGGATGGCCGCACGACTGGTTTGGCTCTCAACTGCCTCCTCATTTCTTCAACTAATTTTCTCTATCACTCCTTGAGCATGGTTTTTCAGTTCAAGGGTGGGTTGAGTTGTTGCTGTTCCTGATCGTGCGACGAGGGGGGTTGTGGGATTATTTCTTCGCTGGTTCTCCTTATGAAAAATTCAATGTCAACCTCCTCCCCCTTCCGATCGTCTAGCTACTCTCCTTCCTTATTTCTTCACTGGTTCTCCTTATGACAAATTCAATGTCAGCCTCCTCCCCCTTCCGGTCATCTAGCTGCGCTCCTTCCTCAAAGCCGAGTGCATCCACTTCCTGGGGGGTTAGGCCGGCCGATAGCAGGTACTTTTGTTATTCTTCTAAGCCCAGCCTAACCTCCGTATGTTGTGGTGGCATCTATAGCCTTGCATGCAAGGCTCTGCATGCGATGCTTAGTTTCTTCTACACCACCTCCAATGACTCCTTTCCCTCCAACCGGGTCGTGTCCAGTAATGTGTTGAGGAAGGCCTGTTGATGGGCAGTGAAGGCTATCTGGGCAGCGTTCACTTTGCTTTCTGCCAAGATTTTTTCTTTTTCCACCAAAGCAAGGCACCGTGCCAACTTCACCCATTTCTCATTCTACGTGGCCCATTCCTCGGCCCTTTTGTTCATTCCTTCCATGCTCTCCCCCTGCTTTTGCACTAGGGCTACAAGCTTCTGCTCCTGGACTCTGAGTTCTTTGCTCATATTCTTGTGCTCTTTCCTTCTGAGGTATAGTTGATCGATCATGGACTCGATCTCTCTTCATTGTTGCTCCCTCTCTTGTCTTCTCTTCTCTTCTTTGGCGTTTAGTTCCTCCATCATTTTCTCAATGGTGGTGTTTTTGCCTACAGTTTCCCATGTTGCATCAGGAGGAGCTTGTATTCCCGCTGCATCTGCACAAATTCTTGATTTTTGTCCTCAAACCGCTATTTGTAGCTTTCTTCCATGTCTTCTTTTGCTTTCAATTCTTGCTTGAGGTCAAATATTTGATGTTGTTGCATGGCTATGATGCGGGTTTTCTCCAGTTGGAAGGCGGCCACTGACTCTTTGTCTGCTACCAACTCAGCCACCGCCATTCTCTTTTCCTCCTTTGCCCTCTCCAATTGGGAGAGAAGCTTAGCGACATATTCATTGAAATTGGCTGGTGGCGTCATTGTTGCGTGGGTGGGGGTGGTTGAGGCCTCCATACGCAGATGCTTCTAGTCCTACCTCGATTCTACATCCGGGGCTAGCCTTTTTTGCCCTATAGCCGTGGTTTTTGTGCTATTCCCTTGGGCCAATTCTTTACTAATGAAGTATTGCATCCAGGCCACAAAGTTGGAAACTTCCATGCTGGTGGGGATGCTAGGGGTGAGCATAGTGGGTTCAGTGGAGGGTGCCATGAGGGTGGGGATAGGATGGAGGGGTGCTTTGCCTTTACCTTCTAGGACTGCGGGTGGCACGGCTTTCGGTGCCTGCGTGCTAGAGCTAGGCCCTTCTTCCCTCAGCTGGTTCCACGCTCCTAGATCATCCGCCCTGCATTGTTGTTCAATAGACCAGTGTGTGGCCTCGGCCAAGTCCTCCTCTTCCTTTCTTCTTAATTCCTCTTCTTCCTCCGTAGCTCTTCTTTGCCTTTCTTTTTCGGCCTTTCTGTATTCTTCCTCTAGTTTCTCTTTTTCTTCCTGCTCCTCTTTTCTTCTCTTTTCAACCTCTTGCTTTGACACCTTTTTAGCCCACTTGACTTGCTCTGTTGTTTCTTCTTCTTCCTGCTTCCTCTTCTTCTCCCTCTCCTCGACCTCTCTGAGGGATTGTCTTTTTTCTTTTTCCAAATCTTCCTTCTCCTTCCTACGGCCTTCATCTGATTTCTTTTTCTTCTGCACTACCTTCTTCTTGGTTTCCTTGACCTACTTTTTGCTTGATTGCTCTTCTGTGCAGCAGGGCTAATGGGTCCTATGAAATCGATCCCCCATTTTTCAAAGGGTTGTCCTACAATGGCTAGGGTCAACTCCATCTGATCCTTGTGAATTAGGACCTTTTTCCGTTGACATTCGTCATAATGCTAACAAATCGCGCGGCATCACGGAGCAACATTGGCCACCATAGTTGAGACTACAACACCTTGAGGGTTGTTATGTCTCCACAAAAGTGTCCTCCCGCAATCCCACTATGTGCCTCTGAGAACATGTCATGCATCTCATGCTCGCACATGCATTTGCACATCAAACCATGTTGCCCTAAGCGATATAACTGGCCTGCTATCAATTGGTAGGGTTGGATTTTGAGAATAAGTTGCCTTAGTCTTGCCTTTTCTATTGGTTGTTCTGGTAGTTCATGCTCAAGCAGCTCGACTATGCCATCTACTCAATATGGTGTTAAATCGGCTTTGAATAAGTCCCTCCCATTGGAGAGGTTAAGGAGGTGGGCGTCTAGCAATTCATCAGTGATGCCTTCTCTAGCGGGTTCTCCTATGGGGATGCGTGGCATATGATCAGCCATGTAGTGTTGTTTCCCCTTCCGTACAACCACCGAGAAGTCAAACTCCAAGAGCAGAAGGAGCCACCGAGCAATGCGTCCCATAGCGCAAGGTTTTTTCACTAGGTATAGCAAGGCTTGATGGTCTACAAAGAAGGTAAAGGGTGTAGCCAATAGATAATGCCAGAACTTCTTCACAGCAAACACCATGGCCAAGCCCTCTCTTTCAATTGTCGAATAATTCATTTCAGTCTCCTCAGTTTTCGGCTTGCAAAGCTTACTAGATAGTCTAGGTTGTGCTTGCCAGGTTGGCATAACACTGTCCCCACCACAATTTTAGAAGCATCGATATCCACATGGAAGGTTATGGTCCAGTCTGAGGCTCGTAGAATTGGTGCTGTGGTTAGAGCCTTCTTCGGCTCTTCATATGCGTGTTGGCAGGCTTCAGTCCATTCGAAGACAATTAGTAGTTTGTACAAAGGTCTTGCTATCAATGTGTAATTCAACACAAACCGTCGATAGTATCCCGTATGGCCTAAGAAGCATTGAACTCCCTTGTAGTTGGTTGGTAGTGGAAGGTTGAAAATAGCCCAAATCTTCCTTCTCCTTCCTGCGGCCTTCATCTGATTTCTTTTTCTTCTACACTACCTTCTTCTTGGTTTCCTTGACCTGCTTTTTGCTTGATTGCTCTTCTTGCCCCTATCCTTCCTTATCGGTCTCAGTCCTATTGCTGGACCTCTCCTGGTGTTGATGAGGGGGTGACCTGTCGGGCATTTCCCCTTCCCCCTCTTCTGCATCCCGCAACTCTTTCATGACCTCGTGGATGAGTGCTGTTAAGATGCTTCCATAGGCGATGAACGAGGCCTTGGACGAGGCCTTTTTTCTTTCTGCGACCTTAAACGCCGGAGACTCTCCTCCTGCGGGCATGCTTCCTAAATCTAGCGCCTTAGCCATCTGGTCGATAGTTTTATGCACATAGCCATTCCAATCGACTTCATGCAGGTATGACCTACCACGTTCTCCAGTACCGGCACGCTGATTCAGTGCATCAATGCATTGTAGCACTGGCTGAAGAAGAGCACGTGTACCAGTTTTGCGTGCAATCTGGTTTCTGTATCAAGGATATCTTGAATGTTGATGTCATCGTTTGTCAGCACATCCTCCTTTCTCATCTCCAGCATGGCATACACATCTCTCTTCTATTTCTTTTCTATTTTTGGTTCTAGTCCTAATGCCTTTTCCAGCAAGGCGGGGGTTAAGCGAACCAACACTTGCTTGGTGTTTTGTCCCCTTCCTATTATGACGGTGCCACATTCGTTATCGGGGTCATAAGACCTGAGAAATTCCATGCACCTTGTGTGGTCGGGTTCTTGTGCGAATCTTTCCAGGCATTTGGTGAAGTTGCATTTTTCAACGACTCTCCTGGCCACCAATCCTTCTATGTTGTGAATATTTCGGAATTTTAGTTGGTTTTAGGAGCGGCTCTCCAGGGTGATGTTGTACTGCACTCTCTCCTCTTCCGTGAATGGGAGCCAGTGGGCACGGTCTTGTTGCGACATTTTTCGTTCCTATCATGAACCCCAGTTTCCATTAGTTCTTCCAATTTGACAATACAAAAACATCCTAGACTTAAAAGGCAAGATTTACGTGTTTATTGAATGGAAGTCTTAAAATCCTATCCAATGTGAAGCCCCCCTTTTCAGCTTTAACTTTTTGCCTTTCATTTTCAAGTTCTTTTGACATTTTTCTACCTCTCTTGTTGCCTACATGCTTATGCGTTTTGCTTGACTCCCGCTAATTTTAATTGATCTCTTGATGCACACTACTCCCCTTTCCCTCCCCGCTTGAGAAGAATTCTTACTAGAATTGAAGGTGTGGGGGGTTGGGGACCTTGGAATGGGTCTTAGGAGTCAACGATGTAGGAACCAAGTGTAGAAATCGAGGTTGTACTCTAATTGAGCTGTGTGATCGAGATCAATAGGGCAAGTGCCAACGTGCGTTATGTAGGTGAGAACATCTGTTTGGAAGTCATCGGAGGCATTGCGGCTAGTAATGTGTAGCTCCTCCTCAGTCAGTAGGCGATCGAGGTAAGGATGTCCCTTGATGTGCTCCTCCAAGGGGCGGTTGCAAAGAGTGGTCAACAGAGGTTGGGGTGATATAAGTGGGTTCGTATTCCATTATTTTGATTGTGCGGCATTGCTCCGTATTGGTCATGACTCGGCGGCCCTCTACTTCCCATTGAAACCTAAAGTGTACCAATGCCATAAAAATGGGGATTCCATCCCAGCAAGTTGGGATAATTCTGTAATTTCTTGGTAAGTGATGGCAGAAGTGGTTTGCCGATTGTATGACGTTATGAGACATTGTTTGAGTGCTTTCTCTTTGGAGACCTCGCTGTCGAGTAATACAGCAGCGGAGTTTGCTGCCTTTGCAAAGGCAAGTTCAAATGTCTCCCAAGAACAAGGCATCGTGTGAATTTCAATTGTGAAAGGTTCGGGCAACAAGCCTAAGTCCAAGCGGTCATAGCTCAGAGCCAGCTCTCTGAAGGTGGCATCAAGCCGTCTAATGCAATCAATCACGTCATCCCCTGTATCTGCGGGTAGATGTGAGGCCAATGTCAAAAATGACTTTCGCTCGTAGGAGGGCTTAAGACCTGCCCAGTGGTTGGGGTTTGATGGCCCTAGAGCCTTTGACAGCGAGTCTTTCGGGCATATGTGTAGATGGGTTTGCTAGATGTGGTCCTGGGAAGCACTGCGGCTTGTTGTTTTGAGGTTTGATGGGATTGGGAGTGATAAGCTCGGGGGTAGCATACAAATGGTAGTCTTGGCTAGGTGGGTTTTAGGGATATATAACCAGGTGTTTCCCTCATAGTAGCCTTGCACGAGTAGGAGAACTTTGGGGACCCACCTGCGCCGGATCATGCCCTGATTTCTATAACTGTGCCTTGGTGTCCTAGGTTTAGAGCTATGGGTCTTATGCGGTCGTGTGTGATGACGCTTAAGCGGCAGTTGTGGTTGTTTAGGCCTCCATTGGAAACTATGATGTTGAGCCTTAGCTTTTGTCACCATAAGTAGTGGTTCTTGAGTGGTGGTGGGGAACGGCCGTGCACTACCCTTCTCCTTAAATTCGGATGCTCACGGACGTTGACTGGTGGTTCCAACATTGGTGGTTCATGCAAAGGATGCGTAGGGGGATAGTATTTCTTGACACGGCTACCATTGAAGAAGCCAATTCCATCACCGGCTAGAGTTTCGAGCTCAACGTTGCCCATTTGGTTGATTGCACAGACTGTGAAAGGTCTAAGACCCCGAAATTTCATTTTTTGCTTGTGCCCCTTGACTAAGTATAGGACCACTAGGTCGCCTTGTTCGAAGTCACGTTGCTTAACATGTTTGTCAAACCCGCTCTTGCACCGTGCCTTCTCACATATGAGTGCGTGAGTGGCTAGAAGACGGGTCTTCGAGAGGCATTCGAGTTCTACTAGGCGTTGTGTCCATGCTTCCTTTCCTTCCCATCGCTCCTGAAGCGCAATTCATAGGCTAGGCACAAAGAATTCTATGGGGAGAATTGCTTCGGTTTCGTAGGTGAGCCTAAAGGGGGTCTGTCCCCGACGGCTGTTTTTTAAGCTGTGCGGTAAGCCCACAAGGCCACCATTAGCTTGTTATCCCAGTCATTGCGTGAGGCCGAGACTACCTTGGTTAGGATGTTGACAAGAATATTTTTTGTGGATTCCGCCTGGCCGTTTGCTTGAGGGCATTATGGAGAGGATTTTCGATGGATAATCAAGAAGGTGGATAGGAGATGAGTTATCACGTCATTGATGAAGTGTGCCCCCTGGTCACTGACTAGTTCGATGGGGCATCCGAATCGTGAGATCACTTGCTCCCATAAGAAAGTCGTTTGAGCATCGTTTTTTTGGGTTTCTCTCGCTTCTGCCCAATTTGTTAGGTGTTAAATCGGCTTTGAATAAGTCCCTCCCGTTGGAGAGGTTAAGGAGGTGGGCGTCTAGCAATTCATCAGTGATGCCTTCTCTAGCGGGTTCTCCTATGGGGATGCGTGGCATATGATCAGCCATGTAGTGTTGTTTCCCCTTCCGTACAACCACCGAGAAGTCAAACTCCAAGAGCAGAAGGAGCCACCGAGCAATGCGTCCCGTAGCGCAAGGTTTTTTCACTAGGTATAGCAAGGCTTGATGGTCTACAAAGAAGGTAAAGGGTGTAGCCAATAGATAATGCCAGAACTTCTTCACAGCAAACACCATGGCCAAGCCCTCTCTTTCAATTGTCGAGTAATTCATTTCGGTCTCCTCAGTTTTCGGCTTGCAAAGCTTACTAGATAGTCTAGGTTGTGCTTGCCAGGTTGGCACAACACTGCCCCCACCACAATTTTAGAAGCATCGATATCCACGTGGAAGGTTATGGTCCAGTCCGAGACTCGTAGAATTGGTGCTGTGGTTAGAGCCTTCTTCTTCTCTTCATATGCATGTTGGCAGGCTTCAATCCATTCGAAGACAATTAGCAGTTTGTACAAAGGTCTTGCTATCAATGTGTAATTCAACACAAACCGTCGATAGTATCCCATATGGCCTAAGAAGCATTGAACTCCCTTGTAGTTGGTTGGTAGTGGAAGGTTGAAAATAGCCCTGACCTTCGAGAAGTCAGTGGAAATGCCGTTCTTCGATATCACATGGCCGAGATGCATCCATGTCTCACCCAAATCTGGCATTTCAAGGGGTTCAGGGAGAGACGATATAGGCGACACCGATCAAAGACTGCTTGGAGTTTGTTCAAGTGTTCCATCCAGGTCGAGTGAACATAGAGGTCGTCGACAAAGACTTCTAACTCCTTGCAAAGCATGTATTTAAATATGGTTCACATGAGATGTTGGAAGGTGGCAGGGGCATTAGTCAACCCAAAGGGCATGACTATGTACGCAAAGACACCCCACTTGGTGGCAAAGGCAGAAGGCAGTCTTATGCCTGTCGGCAGGATGCACTTGCACCTGGTTGTATCTTGAGAAGCCGTCTAGGAAACTGTAGGCCTCTTTGCATGCCACTCTTTCAAGCATGTGCTCGGTGTATGGTAATGGATAGTTATTCCTCTTGGTAGCAGCGTTCACCTTTTTATAATTGATGCATACTCTAACTTTTCCGTTTTTCTTCATCACAATGACTATGAGTGATACCTAGTCCGTGTGCTCGATTTTGTAAATGAATCATGCTTTCATCAGCTTATCAATTTCTTCCTTGACAGCATGAGCGTGCTTAGGATTTATTGGGTACGGTCGCTGCTTCACCAGTGCTTCATCTGGTGTCATGGGTATGTTATGAGTCACCACACTCGGATCTACCCCTTTAAGCTCTTCCAAGGACCATGCAAACACATCCACATACTCTCGCAAGAGGGCAATCAAACTCACCTCCTCATCCTTAGCCAAGTCATTGGCAATGAAGACTAGTCGAGGTGTCTCCCCTTCCCGGGTTAAGTTCACCTCTTTGACTCTGGCTGGTCCCTCAATTGGTTCGCTCGTTTTCCCTTGTCGTTTGGCACCCATCAAGATCACTACCCTGTTGCCTTTCTTGAATTTCTAAATCGTTTTGGAAGGTCCCGTAGTTTTTGTTGCTCGTCTGTTCGGGTGTCCCTAGGTTGTTTCACCTTTTCTTGCTTCAATCGTTTGCGCCTCAGATGGACAAGTCCCCGGCGGTGCGTCGGGTCTTGGGCGGCCTAGGTATCTCTGGGTCTCTATCCAAGCTCACTTCTAACTCAGAGTCAAACTCGCCATCTTTGATAGAGGAGGGGGTCTCCCCCGGTGGTCGCAGTTTAGATTGTGATTCTGCTCTAAGCACTTGTGTCATCCCTAGTTGAGCTAGGCCTGCTTGCTCAAGGTCTATGGCTGCTATGTGTTCTGACCAGGCATGGTCACAATTCATGTGTAAGAGTCTTTTTTGCGGCTTGGAAACTGCCCATATTTGTTCTATTACATGTCCCTCCGTGCCATACTCTATCGAATCCACCTCCCCCCCACTTTCATCCTTGAAGGGTTGGCAGTCTTCGTACTCGTTGTCAGAGTCCTCTACACTAGCTGGTTTGACATCCCATAGGGCTTGGTACTTCTCTTGTCGCTGATCCGGGACCAAGGCCCAGTTGTACATAAGGTTCAAGTCATGCACTCTGGTCCATTGCCACTCGAATTTGCCTAAGAGGTCATGGAGAGGCGTGAGGTTTGCTACTGAGTTGTCAGCCAGCTTGTCTGTTAAGTATTCCAGGGCATCCTGGAGTTCTTTCTTATTTCCTGGCGCTTGGAAGGTGATGGGCTTAGGTCTCCCAAGAGGGGTTCCTTCCATCATGCACATTGGTATAGTGGGTGTACCGTCAATCGCGCCCATCATCATGATTGCTTGCTCATGTGCTTCTTCGTCCGAGTAACGGTAGGTTAATTGTAGCAAGGATATGCATCCAATCTTGCTCGTCTTCTGGACATGGGATATACTTGGTCAAGGGCCCATAAGACTTCTTGACCTGACTATTTCCCTTGAGCATCGAGGAGATGGCATCCAAGTTGACTGGTGAGGTTTTACAAGTGTCCATCTCCACCCTCACAGCTTCCATCCTATTGCCTAAGAATATCAAGCCATTACCCCAATCTTCAATAACTCTGGCATTGCGCATCCAGGGCCGGCCTAATAGGACATCGTAGTCCACCCCCTTCATGACTATAAAGTCGACCGAGAACTGGACACCTACGATTTTTACTGGCCAATTTTTAAGTACCCCAAATGGCCTCACCCTCATGCCATTTTCTACTGTGACATTAAACCGAGCGGTCTCAACAGGTGGGTCTCCCCAGGTTTGCAATACCTCATGGCTCAACACACTAACCCGAGCTCCCTTGTCTATGATGCCCTTTCTTGTTGTGTCTCCTAAGGCTAGGACTGGTAACACTGCATGCATCTCAGTGCCTTCCCAGAAAGCGTTAATGTGCAAGGATTTTGGCACAGAGTGTAGCATTAGACTTGGTATTTGTGTTTCTGCGTCCCGATCCTACAGATCCGACGCCTGTTCTTGTGACTCCTCAATCCACTGCTTGAGGTTTTGCCATAGGGTGGGGTGTTGCTTAAGCAAGTCTCCTAGGCTTAACGTCACTGGGGTGGTCACTAGTGTGGTGAGGAGGCTATTGATTGCTCGTCCCTCTCCTGTGCCAAATTGTCCTGGCCAAGTGGCCGTGACTAATTTGTGGGCCTTCAGCATCAAGGCTTGCCCTAAGGGGTGATGTCTGGGGTGCAGTTGCCCTTCTTGGCTTTGATTAAGGGGGTGAGTCTGAAATAGCCATGCTGATGAGATCCTCGCTCCCATCCTCTAGGATGGGCTCAGAGTCTCTTAAGTGTGCTTGTGCCTCTTTTACCCAGTCCCTCATCTTCTCTATGGCCTCGAGTTGGCTCTTCGGACGCGGGTACTCCCCTACCTTGGCACTCTCCTTTTCGGCCGTATTGGGGGCTGAAGTTTCCGTCTCTACGTCCTCGACCTTCTTTCTAACAGGTAGGGTTGTAGCACTCTCAGCTGTCAGTGTGATCTTAGCCTTTGGCCTCCTCTTCCTTTGCCTGCAGCTCTTTTTTCCCGTCGAGGCTGCATCAAGGTTGCTAGGCCCTGGTACAGATATTCTAGCCTACTTTATTTGGGCACGGGTCATGACCCTCAATGGGATGGGCGTGGCCTCCCCATCAAGGTTCTCGATGCCGAACAGCCCCCTCAATGGGATAGATGGTACTTCAATTGAATTCGTAGAAGGTTTTCACTTTGGGCAATCGACGAAGAGGTGGGTGATTCCACACTCTATGCACCTTAGGTTAGCCATGTCTCTGTTTTGCTGCTCCCTTTCCAGGCAACATAATGAGACATGGCTTGGGTGTCCACAAGTCCAATAGATGATTGGATCGTGCATCTATCCCCCTAGGCCTCTACCTCGTCCCCTTCCTAATGCCATCACTAGTACTAGTCGATAGTCCATGAGGACGGTGTTACCCTCTTCGTCGTGAGAGACATAAGGGTATAAGTAAGTCTCTTCCTCATTTGGCTCTTCCACGTAGTGGACTGGAGCGTCACTCGGTGGATGGGACACATAGGGACCGGGCGGCCTTGATATACCTCTGGGGTTTATGTCCATCCTGGGGACAGTCGGCTTCATGTCGTTAGACGCAGGAAGGGCCAATGGGGCTCCCCTTTCCGAAAATTGGTTGTGGTCTGTTTGCTAGGTAAGATTGACCATATGGTTGGGAGTACGAAAGTCTCTTGGGCAATCTGCAGTGCATAGTGTCATGACCAAACCTGCCGTAGTTAGCGTAAGGTCTCGACTGAGGGTCTTGACACTCGGCTGGCAAATGATTTCCGCCACAGTACACACATTGGATGTGTGGCCGCGTTGGTCGTCTCCACAGGTCTTGTAGCTTGACTGTCTCCATCTTGACATCAGCCAAGTCGTGGTTCGTCTTGGTGGCCTTCCCCTTATCTTGGGATGATGGTGCCGGTCACTCACCAGAGATTGGTGCTCTTTCCAAACCTCGTGAGCTAGTTTCTTCTGAACTGGAGTTCCTGGAGCTCCTCTCCTTCAGTTGGTCATCAACTCTAATAGCTTCCTCAAAAACCCTAGCTAGCATGTCTTGCTGCAGGCTTGAGTTGGCTGCCAAAGCCTTATACAGTTCCTCGTTTCGAATTCCACTGATGAACGCAGTCGAAACTGCTCTTTCAGTCGATCATTCACCTGTAGGGATCCTCTTGAAGAGGCTCCTTATGTGGGTTACGTAATCGCGAATGTCCTCCTTCTCTTTCTTCTTGACATTTATCAATTGCACCAGTAGATTATTGGAGTATCCAGGCTCGACAAATCTCTTAATGAAGAGATCCTTGAGGCTGTTGAAGTTTGCCCACTGTGCAACGTCTAAACTTGTATGCATGGTCCTACCCTTGTCACCTAAGCAAAGTCTGAACGCTTGAGAATGCTGAGTGAGGTCGCTG
This sequence comes from Lygodium microphyllum, assembly GCF_053477565.2. NCBI lineage: Eukaryota > Viridiplantae > Streptophyta > Polypodiopsida > Schizaeales > Lygodiaceae > Lygodium > Lygodium microphyllum. The sequence continues at coordinate 78,895,860 of NC_141144.1, forward strand.
AGGCCATTGGCTTCAGAGACTTGCTCAAACTGCTCTACAAAGCTGTATGGGTCGTCATGGGATTAGTACTTGTCAAGCTGCTTTGTGACTATCGGGATTTTAGACTAGCTCTTAAAGCCTTGGGTTGCTCCTAACCCTGCAAGCAGTGAAGTTGCTAATGCTACAACACTTTGCTCTGCTACGGTGTTGTCTAACACGCGCTTCATAAGAAGTTCGCTTAGCGTTAAGTCTCCTTCTAGGGCTCTCTCATGATCCCTTTGGTTTCGGCCGGCTTAGTTCAACACTCACTGTACCTCACACAACTCCATGCTTTGCCTTTGGCTCATGACCTACTAGCCTCTATTGTACGCGGCTATGCCTTGCAATGCCTTATGGGCTAGCTTTCTCTCTTTTTCTAAGTCTGTAATGATAGCATCTGTTGTTCGACCGCAGTGCTCATATCGGGCGTGTGCATCGTAGGTGCTGACTAATTGTTGAATAGCCTCTGGGAAGACGCCCAAGTCAAGTTCCTCGTTAGACCGAAGGTCTGAGCTTTCCTCCGCCATGGTCAAGTTCTCGTGCTTCGCCAAGCTATCAATCATATTGAGTGGGTTTGTCAAATCCCCTTCGCTTGCGCCGCTTGCTTGGTCCTATTGATGGTTTGTCTCCATCCGTGGGTTCTCTCCTATTTGTGGGTTCCTTGAGTGGCTTATCTGAGTGAGTTCCTTGACTTATTAAATGCAGTTCTCAAGTTATCTCTACTCCGTGTGGGTGTTCTTTTTGGTGCACGTGTGTTCAATCAAGCTTTCAATTTTTTCTTAAGTGCCCTTCAAGTGCGAAAATTCAAGGTGAGTGCGACAAACATCCTCTAACGTCTCATGCACCCTTTCGCGCTACGTTGCCTTGCCATTTCCTTTGGGCTCAATCAGGGTTTTATGGCTCGACGGGTTACCTCTAGGTCTCTAGGTTTCTAGGTATCGCAACAGTCCACTCAAACTGTTAAGCGGCCATGCCCTACAATTTTGTCTACTTGGTGTGCCAGAATCAGGCTTTAAGTGTCAGGAAGGCGTACGACAAGTTGTGCCGCTGATCTCCCGTTGGGCCAAGTCAAATCTCTGAGACTGAGTTGGAGCACTCACTCGACCCAACCGGTTCGAGTTGCAGGGGCTGAGCAGGTGACTCGGACGGGCCAAATCTCACCTGTCTGAGTGCAAAAAGTTTTTTGTAGGCCAAGGTCTGTGATGGGACCTAAAACGGGCTGGCACTGGCTCATGGACTAGCCAGACCTCTATCATGCGCTCAACAACCCCACAGCCTCGCGGCTAGGAGCATGGATGACACATACATCATCTTCCTAAACATCTTGCGTTTGTATCACGTCTCATAGTCCAACTCTAACCCAATTAACACTCCTCAAAGGGAGTCCCAGCACATTGCCAAATAGCACAAAGTACAAACATAGGAGGTCCTCCCATGGCTAACTGCCGCTACCTCACTGCGACTCTCCTACACCTTGGGGATTGGCCCCTCGACGCGTCGCTAAACATATATAACATACGAACACAAACTTCTCTCTTTTATGATTCGCGTATTTCCACGAGATATACCATGCTTCCTCACTTTACTTTCCCCTTAGACCCAACGCCTAGCCTACAGCTTAGAACAACCTTACTCACTCAACGTTGGTCAGGATCCTCTAGAAAGCCCTTGCCATGCATCCAGGAGGTATTGTCTGATACCTTTTATCATTTTATGCTTCATGCAAATTGTAAATGTCCACGTTCTCAAACAATTCAAAAAAATCAGCATTGGAGCAAATGTGGAAAACATTTCTTTCAATGATTTTGACTATCGCTCGTATGCGGCGTTGCATGAACCTAGCACCAAGAAACCCTCGTACTACTAGGTTCTTAATTTTTAATTATCGACCAATCTAAATGGTATGCATAAAAAATGGCAAGCTTTTCATCATTTCATTCAGCATTTAAACACCTTTTATACACTCTACCCCCTCACCCGTTTAGGTTTTGCATGGTGCATAGGTTTAGGGTTCATTTTTCCATGTTTTTAGTGTATAAAAAGCAATAAAAACTCACTAAAACATAAAGGTAGGGCCGAACTAAGGCTAAACCTCATACTTCAAACCCCCCATACATCCACAAACATGGATCTTATTTTTCCTTAATTTCAGCACTCAAAATTCATTTTTCCCTCATTTTTTTCCATTTTCCCTATTTTTCTTGTATTTTTTGCAATATTAAATAACTGAAAATATAAAATGAGTTGTGGGCTGTGGCCCTTAGGTTCATTTGTAGCAAAAACACAAATTTAGTTGGTGTGTCTTATTATATTTTCCATTTACATCTCAAAAACACCCAATTTCTCCATATTTCGCGTGTTTTATGGGTTTTACACTATTAATTTCATCCACAACACTTATGATTTTCTGATTTTATGAGCATAAATTGATCAAAATCATAGTAAACAACATTATAATGCATAACCATTCCATGGGAACAAATATTCATGAAGCAATTTGCATAAAACATCAATTTTCTTTGTAAAAATGAGATTACCGTTCTTTGTGGGTTGCGGGTTTTTATTTGCCATATCTCGGGACTGATTTCTAGCCACCATTAATTCTCATAATAGTCCACAATTAGCAATCTTCCTTCCTCTTGAACCACGGAGCAATCCGGTCTTCATTGGACAAGCATCCATCATCCATTCTTCTTCTTCTTCTTCACCATATGAATTTGCCTTTAGAAGAGAGAGAGGGAGGAGAGAGAAAGACTGAAATTAAATATCTTCACAGAGACCGCCATTGGAGGAGCGAAGCACGGCGAAATGATCGGCATCCAAGGGAAATTGAAGGCCCAATGTCAATTGGCATTGTTGCTCATAGCCAGCCATCACCCTCTCCATGCCATGAAGCGCATTTTTCGACGCCATCTTCCTCCGCGCCTCCTCCACATTTTTTTCTCTCCTTCTTCATCTGAAATGTCATGCTACAGTTAAATTTTGGGCTCCCAAGGGTCACTTGCCCATTTTGGCCAAATTTTGTCCACCCCTTCGTATCTTGACCGGTTTCTTGGCCATTTCCCCGTTCTGACTCCAAATTGAGCTCTAAAAAATCCTAGGTGTCCGGCTCGGCATCCTGCATTGGCCAGTAACTGTTGTCAACCCGCAGGACAATATGAAAAATTATGAAAAATCAACAAGTGTCGCTCAAACGCCTTTAAAGCACTTTGGCGCTTAAAATCGGAGCCGCCGCCTTCGACGTTGAATATTTTTCCCTTGATATTCGTAATTTTTAGCTATTTTTAAGCACTTCTTGACACCAAAATTCCATGACGACTCAGCCCGTCGAATCCCACAAGAGATCTACACAAAACAACCAAAGAAAGTATCAAGCTGATACAAAACAAATATGCAATAAAACTCAGCACAATGCTCACCCTGCCCCTTGACAGAACCAAGGCATGACATCCACAAGGAGTAGGCCTAGCATAATCTGATAGAAGGTCCGAAGCTAGTCACTAACCAACTGCTCCAACACGGCCAAACTAACAAGAATTATCAAAGAAGTTGCCCTAAGTGGTGATCTGAACTACCTATCTAACTAAGGACAACACAACTAGGAACTCCTACTACGCGAGGACTCCTATAGCCTGATCAAGAAGTATTTTCTTTTAGCATATTTCTTCTTTTAGGATTTTATGTTTTATGTTTTATTCATATACAGAAAACCTCTTCTAGTTTCTTCGCATAAGCACGAATATCCTCGTGTTTTTCTTCGAGGGTCACGTTAAGTACACGCAACCAATATTGCCCACCCCTTTCAAGGGCAAACTCCTATCGAAAAGCTCCATAAAATGAATCAATATTCAATATGGTTTCAGCTTCTAAACCATGATACCATATGGCAGCTCTTCCTTTGAGAGTCATGTTGAAGAACATCATTAAATGTCCTTCTTCTTGGATATGACAGTTAAACATCAGCTTTTGAAACTCCCTGATGTGGAGTTCCGCATCTTCCTCAACTAACCCATTAAAAATGGGTAGCAGGTAACCTAGAGCCGGAAAATCTGTCATTCTTGCAGGAATTGCAATAGGTTGCGCCATGATGGAAATTGGATTTGCACTAGAAATAGGGGATGGTGGGGTTGCACCTCCTACACTTGATGTAGACTGCCTTATGAAAGAAAGGGGAGCACTAGAGCTTCCACCTTCTCCTAACTTACTGCTTGTGGCACCAAGACCACTAGATCCACTCCTTCGTAAGGGTTCAGCACCGCTACACTTAGGGGAATATCTCCTAAGAATTTCAGCACGTTGCCTAGCTCTTTCGTCTCTCACTTTTGGATTTCGGCTAGACGATGCTTATCGATGAATAACGGGTCAAACTCGGTATCCTTTGGCATAAACTGCTAGCTGGTCCCTAGACAACCAGGATTCAAGGACCGCCACTTCTAAGCGGCTCCCGGCAGACGCACCACTGATGGGACCTAAAACGGGCCGACACTGGCTCATGCACTAGCTGGACCTCTATCATGCATTCAACAACCCCACGGCCTCGCGACCACGAGCGTGGATGACACACACATCATCTTCCTAAACATCTTGTGTTTGTATCACGTCTCGTAGTCCAACTCTAACCCAATTAACACTCCTCAGAGGGAGTCCCAACACATTGCCAAATAGCATGAAGTACAAACATAGGAGGTCCTCCCATGGCTGATTTGCCGCTACCTCACTGCGACTCTCCTACACCTTGGGGATTGGCCCCTCGATGCGTCGCTAAACATATATAACATACGAACACAAACTTCTCTCTTTTATGATTCGCGTATTTCCACGAGATATACCATGCTTCCTCACTTTACTTTCCCCTTAGACCCAACGCCTAGCCTACAGCTTAGAACAACCTTACTCACTCAACGTTCATCACGATCCTCTAGAAAGCAATTGCCATGCATCCAGGAGGTATTGTCTGATACCTTTTATCATTTTATGCTTCATGCAAATTGTGAATGTCCACGTGCTCAAACAATTCAGAAAAATCAGCATTGCTGCACATGTGAAAAACATTTCTTTCAATGATTTTGACTATCGCTCATATGCGGCGTTGCATGAACCTAGCATCGAGAAACCCTCATGCTACTAGGTTCTTAATTTTAAATTATTGACCAATCTAAATGGTATGCATAAAAACCAGCAAGCTTTTCATCATTTCATTCAACATTTAAACACCTTTTATACAGTCTACCCCTCACCCGTTTAGGTTGTGCATGGTGCATATATTTAGGATTCATTTTTCTATGTTTTTATTGTACGAAAAGCAATAAAAACTCACTAAAACATAAAGGTAGGTCTGAACTGAGGTTAAACCTCATACTTCAGGCCCCCCATACATCCACAAACATGGATCTTATTTTTCCTTAATTTTCGGTACTCAAATTCCATTTTTCCCTTATTTTTTTCCATTTTTCCTATTTTTCTTGTATTTTTTACAATATTAAATAATTGAAAATACAAAATGAGTTGTGGGCTATGGCCCTTAGGTTCATTTGCAACAAAAACACAAATTTAGTTGGTGTGTTTTATTATATTTTCCATTTATATCTCAAAAACACCCAATTTTCCTATATTTCGCGTGTTTTACGGGTTTTACACTATTAATTTCATCCACAACACTAATGATTTTCTAATTTTTTGAGCATAAACTGATCAAACTCATAGTAAACAACATTACAATGCATAATCATTCCATGGGAACAAATATTCATGAAGCAAATTGCATAAAACATCAATTTTCTTTGTAAAAATGAGATTACTGTTCTTTGTGGGTTGCGGGTTTTTATTTGCCATATCTCAAGACTGATTTCCAGCCACCATTAATGCTCATAACAGTCCACAATCAGCAATCTTCCTTCCTCTTGAACCACGGGCAATCCGGTCTACAAGCATCCATCATCCATTCTTCTTCTTCTTCACCACATGAATCTGCCTTTAGAAGAGAGAGAGGGAGGAGAGAGAAAGACTGAAATCAGAGATCTTCATAGAGACCGCCATTGGAGGAGTGAAGCATGGTGAAATGATCGGCATCCAGGGGGAATTGAAGGCCCAATGTCCATTGGCATGGTTGCTCACAGCCATCCATCACCCTCTCCATGCCATGAAGTGCATTTTTCAGCGCCATCTTCCTCCGCGCCTCCTCCACATTTTTTTCTCTCCTTCTTCATGTGAAATGTCATGCTACATTTAAATTTTGGGGTCCCAAGGGTCACTTGCCCATTTTGGCCAAATTTTGTCCACCCCTTCGCATCTTGACCGGTTTCTTAGCCATTTCCCCATCCGGACTCCGAATTGAGCTCTGAAAAATCATGGGCGTCCGGCTCGGCATCCCGCATTGGCCAGTAACTCTTGTCAACCCGCACAAAAATCTGAAAATTTATGAAAAATCAACAAGTGTCTCTCGGGCGTGTTTAAAGCACTTTGACACTTAAATTCGTCCTAGGTCAAGCCGCCGCCTTCGACATTGAATATTTTTCCCTTGATATTCGTAATTTTTAGCTATTTTTAAGCACTTATCGGCACCAAAACTCCTCTCTCAGTCTGAGTGGAGTAACTCGAATGGCCGAGCCAGATGTTAGGCCGAGGGCCAAGTATCGTGTCCAAGACGAGTGGACACTCGGGCCGAGTGGACCTGGGTCCGAGTGTTAGTTTGGTCAAAGGGCCGAGTCCGAGGGTTGAGTAGGGTTTTTGGGTCGAGGTCCGAATGGGCGGGTCTGAGGGCCGAGTCTGGGACTCATCCTAACAAGGGCTGTTCTCGGAAGGCGGGCCAAACATGGCGTGACGAATGCTGCACAATGACGATTTCAATCAAATCTCCCTAGTCAGGCAATCATCACCTGCATAAACTTCCAGATCCTGGCTAAGGTACCAAGGGAAGTGATTGGCATACCTAGGGTGAGCGGTAGGCTCTCCGATGAGGCGATCGAATCAAATCTTCCCTAGGGCTCTCTCTCTCACTCTCTCTCTCTCTGCAATGGTTGCAAATGAGCTCTCCCTTGGCCTCCTAACCCTTAAAACCCTTCCCAGGTAGGGATTTGACACTCTCAATCATTCACTTGCCAACATTAAGTAGTCCAAGCTCGCTTTTTGCAAATTTTTGCATGTTTTATGCCTTTTTTTGCCCTGTTTGCAACAGTAAAATCTACCCTTTCCTAGTTTGATTTCCTAATGCTATCCTACACTAAATGCAACCAGAATCGAAAGCAACATTCTGACATGATTTCTCCCTATTTTCCAATCATCAAACAAACAAAACAACCCAAAATACTTACTTGTTTCAAAGATCAAAACACCCAACCTTCCTACCTACCTCAAGCTCGATTTTGGGGGAGAATCCCTTACTTCAATGCTTGATATGGGGTGCGCAAGCGCTCAAGCTTGAATTCGTAGTCCCAGAAATGGAACCAAAATGTGGGAGCTTTCGCTCAATTGCCAAGACCCACGGACCGCTTATTGCTTCAAGTGTTCCAAGCGAGCTCTAATGGCTACCTCTCACATAGCCGACGCGCCCTCGATCCTAAGAGTGTAGTGAGCTTACCTTGATGCCGATATGAGTTGCCTCCTCCCTTCCACACTCCAGTAGCTCCACTATCCTAGATGATAGCACAAGCATGCTCAAGCCTCCTCCTTCTCCAAGCTCCAACCTTCATAGCCGTGCGCACAAAAGAAGGAAAGGGAAGAGAAGATGATGAAGAGCTTCACCCCCTTGATCCCTCACTCCCTCTCACTCCCTCCCTCACTCTCACCCTCACTCCCTCTCTCAAGAGCACACACAAGCAAGGAGAGGAGAAGTGAAGAGCTTTTGTTGGGCACACACCAAAGAATGACCTTCCATTCACTTTTTGAACTTTATATATACAAACCCTAAAACCCCATGGGCACCCATTCTATTTTACATGACCGGCCATTGTGGCAAGGTCTCTTTTTCTAATTCCCTCTTTTTGCTTCGTACCCTAGGCCTGTATTCGACTATTCTTTTACAGGTGGCACAGAAGGCAGCGTGGCGCTCTTTTACAAAAGTTTTTTGGAGTTTTTGAGGGGCCTTTTATTTAAAACTACACTTTTGGCCCCGGCTTGGCTTTGGAGCCCGCCTACGTGTCCTTTCTCCTTTTCCATCTTCTTTTTGCTTTTTCATTCATATTTTCGCCTTCTCGGCTTGGGGTTAACAGTCATCGAGCTACTTAGAAAGCAACAAAGATCGGCACAATTAGGTATGTAGTTTTATCCAATCTGATCAACCTGATCGATATCCTTGTTGCTCAAGAAACCATGGACATCTTAGGAACTAGCATCAACCCTAGAGATGATGAACTCGACTTAGGGAAATTCCCAACCGATATAAGAGTAGCTTATAAGCCAGTATGACCTATGAACCAAAATGGTGCATCATAGTAGACCAGCCAAGGAGATCATAGCCAATCTTGAGGAAGAGAGAAAATTGGCAAGAAAAGTGTTGCAAAGCATAGCCGCCTACAACTAGGTGCAGCGAGCTCAAAAGATGAGACAAGAAATAGAAATGGGTAAGGTCCAATGCATCTTGGTTGTTGCCACAACAGAAATAGGGTAGGACCAGATGCTAAGATGACAAAGAGAGTTCTAGAGCTGGATCTTACATTGAGCAAGCTTCTTATGAAGGAACTCTTAGATAGTACAATTGCAGAGCAGAGTGGAGCAGCCCTAGCAACTACATTACTATCGGAGCTAGGAATCACCCCAAACTCTAAGAGCCAAATCAAGATACCTATGGTTGCTAAGCAACTTGATAAGTATCAAAACAAAAATGATCCATACAGCTTCATAGAGCAGCTTGAGAAACTATGCGAGGAGAATGGCCTCATGACCTTGCTCAACACGCACAAGCTTTTGGACTTTGCCTAGGAGACAAAGGATAAATGTGGTATACTAGGCAAACGTAATAATTTTAATAACCTCAAGAATCTATTCGTCAAGAGATTCTCCAAGATGGGATACTCTGACAACCTCATTGTCAGGTTGATGAATGTTAGCCAAAGGGACAAGAAGGATATCTGAGACTACGTCACTCACATCCAAAGTCTCTTTAAGAGAATCCTAGCGGCGGCACAATGACCTAACGAATGAGCAGTCTCCACTGTATTCATAAACAAAATCTGAAATGAAGAGCTTTATAAGGCTTTTGTGAGCAACTCCAACCTACAGAGGGATGTGCTAGCTAGGGTCTTCAAAGAAGACACATGTATGGATAACCTGCTCAAGGAGAGAAGCTCAAGAGCCACAACTCAAGATAGCACTACCTCTAGATACTTAGAGAGAGCTACAAGTCATTAGTGAAAGATCTAGTTAGAGCACATAGGACAAGGAAAAGAGTGTCGACCATTAGTGAAAGAGTTGGCAGATATGAAGTTGGAGTTGGCTAAGCTTCAAGAGATAATGAGAAGGCCCATAAGACCTCACGTGCAATGCATGCATTGCAGAGGAAATCACCTTCCACTCAACTTCCTAGATCCTAGATCGAGACCATGTACTAATTGTGATAGGTTTGGCCACAATGCAATACATTTCAAATTGCCAAGACAATTCCCATACCCGTAGCTATACAATCAACCATATTACCTATGGAATAGGCCATCGAAATTTGGAAGGAAAGCTCTGTTAGCTCTCCTAGCACCTGCCTCAAATCCAACCATCCTTAGGATGGACATTAACCCTACAGGGATACCCAGACCACCTCGACCAATTGTGACCCATCCACTGAGCGACACTTTGATACATTGCATAGAGAAGTCGAATGAGAACAAAGCATATATAAACCCTTATGTATCATATAACAAAGAGCATAACCCCATCTTGATGGATTTCAGACTAGTGTCAATGATGGTGTTAGACAAGGAAGAGGTAGATGTTTAGGACAATAGAACCAAGAACCCATCACAAACTGGACTTGTGGTCACCGAGGGCATATCTCATCTCACTGCCTCAAAAGGGAGCAATCAAAACAAAGGCCATGACTTCAGATGTCCACAGTGTGGGATCACACACTTTATGCTAAGTGCCCTAGGTGGAAAACCTTTACTAGTTTGGAAATTGTGCCATCTGTATCATTGGGGCTATTCAGAGTTGAGACAATTGATGGTGAGACCATGCCGATTGCGTTGAATGTCATGACTAGAGTACAAACTAAGCAGGCCAATATTTCATTACCTAGATGACCTAGCAACCTTGACACAACTTCAATAGGAAAGAAGAGATGTAGGAGAAAGAGAAAGAGGGTGGAGATGAAGGTTATGCTTAAGACATATATTACCACCACACTACCCAGGGGGAATCAAGTCACGAATGCAAAAGTGGAAGCATCTGCTTCTAAGACTACAGAAAATGGAGTGCCAAGATTGGGGAGTATCCCAACCTGAGGCAAGAATTAGAAATAGTAGATAAGGTTAAGGAGTGGGTGAGAGAAGCCCAAGAGCACTTAAAGGATGCTGAGCCCATCCTACCCATCATTGAAGATGAGATCAATGAGATCTCTAGCATGAGAACACCAGTATTGCCTATGTGGGTAAGATTGAGAGATGCATCTACATCCCATGTAGCACCACATAGAAAAAGCTTGGATGACACAGGTAGGAAAACAACCCAAAATCACTCGCAAAAGAGCATGGAACCTGATGAAAAGCAAATGGTTGGCAATTTTTTCTCACAACATTGATATCAGCCCCTATGATTCTACCTTTGGGAGAGCTACTTAGGTAGAGCCCACCACTATGGGAAGTGTTGAAGCAATGGGTAGAAGGACCTGAGGAGCTTGGACTGACCGGCTTGCATGATCAGAACGTAGCAATATAATTATCAAGCTTAACCCTAAGCTCAGTGCTGCCTAAGTCCTTTCACATGAATTCCTTTTGGGAAGGCACAAAAATGCATGTATTCTTATCTATCATAGCATTAGAAGACACCACGAGAAAGGGAATTGTAGATAGGAGAGCAAGAGTCAGTGTGCTCACCCATAAAGTCCTGTAGGATTGGGGTAACCCACTTGTGTGGAGATTGCAAGGTTTAATGTCATGTTGGCTAAGAGAATGAAGGTTAGACCATTTGGAGCACTGAAATATTGGCCCTTGAAGATAGTAGGAGTTCTGTTATCAGTGAACTTAATAGTCATGAAGAGAGTGGACTATGACATCCTATTAGGCTAACCCTAGATGTGAAACACACAAGTGATAGAAGATTGGGGTAATGGTCTAATAATCTTAGGCAACAAATCAGAAGCTGTAAGAGTTGAGGTGGACACCTAGAAGACCATGCCGGTTGACCTAGATGCCATCTCTACCATCTTAAAAGGAGAATCACAAGTCAAAATTTTCTATGGGGCCACCAACAAAGTATATCCCTTACCCCAAGGATGAGCAAGATTAGATGTATGTGCTAGCCACTATTGATCTACCATTCTCAAACGATGAGGAGGATTATAAGTAGAAGGAAAGGGCAACTAATGAGTCCCACAAAGCCACACCATCTAGCTGCCAAAGAGTAGGACCACATTGTCAATACTGCTCTATAAGATGACCATGAGCTCTAATAGTCACTCAATACCTGTCCCTTTTTGCATTCCATCTAACAAATTTGAACTCTAGGGGATTCTTGAGCACTTGATGAGAGAGCTAGCTCATAACCCAACTACCAATCTCAAACCCCTTAACGACCTCATGGAGAAGTCGGAGTGGCAATGGACCAAAGTGCATGACTTGAACCTATTGTACAATTGGGCACTAATCATGAAAAAAAAGAAGGCTGAGAGTGGAAGCCTAGTAAATGACTAGTTAGAATATGATGATTCGGATGATGAGTACAAAGACTGCTACTCTACGAATGAGAAAAGTAAGGAAGAGGTCGAGACAATAGAGTATGATATAGACAGCAATTAAACATATATGAGTAGATTCCAAGCCATGGAAAGCCAATGTCTTTAGGCAATAGAAATAGCTCAAGGACATGCAATGGCAAGCAAAGGGAAGGCTCCATTATACCCACCACCGCCTGTGATGGTTGCCATGCCTACCACCACAAAGGGAATCGTGAAGAAAATCAAAGATGAGTTCACCAACAAGGAGCTAGAAAGAGTGAAGACCTGGGTCTTTGAAGAGTTCCATAAGGAGAAACAACAAAAGGAATGGTACTCAAAGAATTGTACGATGCTGGAGCACAAAAAGATATGGTGCCTACTAAAAAGCTGGTAGAGGTGCAAAATTGACTCTATGTGACCTTCCACAAGCAAGAACAACTGGAAGAGCAATTGAACCGCCACAAACAGTATAAGGAGAAGATGCTCAAGATCTGGAAGGATCATGAATGGATGGTAATGATATTGTCTTAATGAGAGACTCAAGGCATAGAAAAGATGGAGGAGGAGGCCAAGGCTTCAGAAGAAAAGAGTGCTTGAATGCTCAAGGACCTTGCTAAATACCTTGGCTTGGCGGAAAGTGGATGGCTCATGGTACTAGCAAGGGCAGAAGTAGTGGAGGCACATATAGAAGTCAAGTAGTAAGCCTTTCTTGATATCATGCTACATGTGACCTTGGTTGAAGGTGAGGACATAGTAGAAGGGTTAAAAATGTGGTTGGAAATTACAAGAAGATCCATAAGGTACAGTCTCCAGGAGTGTATCCTATACAGCTAGCACTAGCCTAAGCATAGAGAAACAATTATAGTACTTGAGGTAAGCTCAGCTCTCGACAAAGGAGTTGGAGGAGTTAGGGTTTGGAGAATAGGAACTATAGATGTAGCATCCTACTGAAAAGCCAAGAGATCCAGTGCAAGAAGAGGGGCCAGACAATGGGCAAGACCAAGATGAGGGCAACCACATGAACCTAGCCTGCCACAATAGGAGATGCCACCAAAAGATCCCGAGGGAAGCACTGTTCCAAAAAGGGTAATGGAAGTAAAAAGGAAGAGATGAGAGATGGTGGAGCAAGCACAAAGGAGGCTGAGAATCCAACCACAGCAACTTCCTAAAGTCTGAATCCCATAAATAGAAGAATGCTATCTTGTGAACTTGGCCTAGAAAATAGTTGTGTGGGAGAAATGGGAAAACAAACGCCAATGTTTTTAGTTCTCTTTCCACTATCCTCGCTCCTTAGATAGGGTCCTATCTCTAAGAATACTGGGGTAGGTGATTAGGGCTTGCACAACAGGCAAAGAGAGCCTATGAACTACTGGTAAGGCAAGGTTTGGGAGATCCCAAAGACCGTTAGCAAACAAAGCCCAACCAAAATAGTGTCAACATATTTGGGACTCCAACCTTGATACTTGGATGGCCTTTTGTTTCACATATCAAAGGAGTGCAATGATCCCACTACATGCCATGTCTGTGAAGAATAGGGGTAGACTATAACCCGAATGTGCATGGTAGATATGATTTTCCCAAGATCTATAATGTGAATGCAAGGAGTCCAAAGGAGTGCTTAATCTTCACTAAGTGGGGCATCCACCCATCCATCATGCACTTCCTTGACGAGTTTTTATCCTACCCTAACCCTGCATTCATCACTACATGTAATTATCTTAGGCTAATCAAGATTTTGCTCAAGAAAAAGTCCATAGCTACTGCCACTCTTTTTTTATCTCAATGCAAGAATTGATACTGTGCAATGGCCCACCTCATGATGAGGGTCGCACTCCTACCTTTCTTTTGTATGGCAGTCTTTGAAGATATGAATGACAACCACTTCACCAAGTGCAGTCATCCCTTCCTACCAATGACACCCCTAAACATATATTAATATAAAAGGCTGCTTGCAGAGCAGACCCTTCCTTACCAAGTCTCTTAGGCTTCCTCACAATGTAGCTCCTTAAAAGCATCGTGATGAGCATGCTCCCTCCTAAACCTCTTGGCCACAGTGTGAAACCTTCAAAAGTGAACTGGTTTTTTGTGTTTTAACTTTAAACTTGTTTAAAGTCTCATGATGTGAAAAGTCACATTTCTCAAAATGGGAGGGAGGAGGGGGGCATTTTTTTTGGAGCCCATTTGTTGATTTAGAAATGCTATTTTCCTATTATGCACCATCTTGGAAATCATCAAGGCAGTAAGCTCCATCAATTCTTTTCCCTCTATCACTTCAGAAATGATCAAAACTGATGCATTCTACATCAAGATCTGATTTTAATATTTCTCTCTCCTATCTCCTCTCTCCTCTTGTGGTTTGTTCTCATGGATCAATGCAAAAGAGAGCAAGATGGATTGAGATAGATGTTTTTGGTCAAATGATGATGTGGGAGTGAAAAGAGACGTGATTCGAGGTTGGATGATCGTTAGCAGCCGTGGAAGAGTGCCAGCAGGCCTCCAACATCGAAAAACACACATCATAATGAGCAGCTTTATGAGAAAAAGGTAGATTTTATTGTTTTATGATCAATTGCTGTTTGAAATGGTTAGAAATTCTTGGATTTGATTGCCAATACTCTGTTTGATCAGTCATATTGAAGGAATCATAAAAAATCAATCATATAATAATTCAATGCTAAGCACGCAAAACTCGGGACTAGGCGATTTAAGGGAAAATATGTGGTTTTTGGGTTGTTAGTGTGCATTTGCCGTTCCTATGGAATGAAACATGCTACGAAAATCATTTTTTATAAGAGTAATTAGCTTAAACCATAAAATTGATGATTATATGTAATTTTCTATAAATAAATAGAAAAAATAAAGAAAAATAAGAAAAGTTAGGTTTTTTGCATCATAAAAATAAGAGAAAATAAAATTTATATTTGTGGATGTATGATAGAGCTAAAGCATGAGGTTTAGCCTAAGTTAGTTTTTATCACTTTCAATAAAGAAAAATACATAAAAAACCACGCCTTATACCTATCAACGCATGCAAATTTTTTAAAAAAAGATGAAGCACAAGAAAAGGAAGAAATGAAATTCTCATGTACCATTAGAGTACCACAGACACTACACCTAGGGACAATTATATCCCTAGCCCTCTCCCCCACTTTACACTTAGGGTACATCAAGGGCGGGACATGCCTAGGGATTTTAGACTCATCTATGGTTAGAGTTGTCTCCCTAATTCACAGCACAACATCTTACCTTGCATGATCTGGGTCCTCAAGTGTGGGACAACACCACAACCCAACTTCCAGTTCCACTAGCATAGACATGCATGGTGAGGTAGGCACACCTCCAAGTAGTGCATTTCCTTTTCCTTTAGAGGTACATTCAATAACCCACAACCAACCACCAACCTCAGAGGCCCCCATCACCCACTTAATCTCTTCTTGGCCTCCACAACCTCACATCCATTTCGTTGTGCTTCTTCTCCATGGAAAATCTCCCCAAAGCCCCATCATCAATCCACATGGCAAACCTTCAACCACGCGAGTCCTCACCAACAAGTGCTATGGGATTGGGACTTGTCAACTAGGAGGGGGGTAACGTTAACCCCAGTTCAAAGAAAGTGAAAAAAAAAGAGAAAGAAAATCAAAAGATGCAAGGCAAAGGGAAAAAAGAGCCCAATTGAAAAATAGGAGGAAAAATGCCAAAAGCATAGGAGCAACTTTAAAAGTCAAGGGCGAGTGTAAAAAGGGAGAGGTACGTCTTAAATATAAAAATTCACCCTAAATTTTTATAAAAGAGTGATAGGCTCCCTCCTATGCAATTTGTAAATGTAGATGGGTATAGGTGAAGGAATAGTGTAAATAGGAAGAAAATAGGGAAAGAGGAACTAGGCTAAAATGGGCCAGTCATCTAAAAAAGGGATGGGCACCTAAGGAGGAGGTAGGGCATGTATAAAAGGGAAAAATTAAATGAAGAAGCTCATTTTTATGTGTGGCCAAAAATAGCTTTCTTTTTCTTTTTCTTCTTCTTCTTTCTTGTGCTTATGCTTGAGAGAGGGAGTGTAAGAGAGTGAGGGAGTGACTATGTGAGGGTGAGGGACCGTGGTGGAGAAGCTCTTCATCTTCTCCTCTCTTCTTCGTCTCTTCCCTTCTCTTCTCTTCTCTTGCACATGGCAATGGAGCTTGGATCTTGGAGCTCGAGGATCAGCTTGCGCCTTGGATCATGGAGCTATTGGAGAACTTGTGGGAGGAGGTAACTCGATCAAGCATGAAGGTAAGCTCACTACACTTGTAGTTTTGTGAGAGTGCACATGTCTATGTGAGAGGTAACCATTGCACTTGGTTTGAAACACTTGAAACAATAAGTCATCCATGGGTCTTAGCAGTCGAGCATGAGCTCCCACATGCACATGTTCCAAAGGATAAGAGAAACATATTAAATCTAAAAAGCACAAAATGTATCTTATTAAATTATACTGATAAGCAAAAGGCTTACAAATTGTATGACCAAGAGGCAAAGAAGGTCATAGCGATTTGTGATGTGGTGTTCAAGGAGCAGCCACATACAATGGAGAAGGAGAATGTAATCTCTTCCACAAATTTTTAATTATAATTTGGAAAAATAAGTAAGTTTAGTAAAGTAAAAGGGGTCATTTTAGGCCCTTATAACATGTAAAGAAAGAGTATTTCCTAATATCCTTTGAGCACACATTATATAGATGATTTCTTATAGGTGGACTCCCCAAGAATATTGTGCAACTTCAAATCATCAATGTTAGATAGTGTTTCAACCAATGTCGAATAACCTTTTACATCACAACTTGTTAAGAGAATAGCTTTGACCTCAACTTCATCAAGTATGTGTTTTAGAATAGCCAATTGTTGTCTAGCAATATCCTTATATTTGTTCAAGTGACTTGTGAGATCTTCTTTTGAGTTGAACTTCAAAAATTGCATTAGTAGTTTTACCTTGGAGTGCTTGGATTCAATGCCTAAAAACTTTGTCGAGCTTACCATCAATATGATATATGCATTCATCCCCTAAGCCTTCTATGTATCCCATTGCTTTCTCATTGTTTTCTTCATATTCTTCTCCCAAGCTTGTTGTTGTGTCTCTCCCAATGATAATGCCCATAAGCTCTTCCACATAAGAAAATAGATAATCTTGGATTGCCAAATGTGGAAATCAAACCCTATGAATTTATCAATGATATCTTGAATTGACATTTTTCTTGATGGAGATGTCTTATTAGGCTTATAGATGAATGTCCAATAGTGTCTAACTCCATACAAGGTATCCTTGGGATTTTACAATGACAATTGACCAATTTTTAATAGGATAAATTTCTCGTGGAACAACACATTTAGAAGAAACCTAATTTATGCAGTAGTAGTGTGAATAGGGCTTTGAAAATGACCACTTTCAAAAAAACTCAATGTGAACACAAGTTATGTGAAACTTTTGAAAGGTGAATAATGTGAAAGAGGTTCAATGAAACTGGGTCTTTTCAAAGATTACATAGAAGATTAGAAGATGGGGGGGTAGGTTGATTTGCAGTAGGCAACCATTTAAAAATGACGTCAATCTCGTGAGGCCTTTAGGATGTTGTCATGGTAGTCAGCAAGCTCCAAGATATCCTGGATCAATAGCAATTTATTTTTGGAGCTCCATGGCTCAATCACATAGGCCTTAATATTATTCTCCTTTCTTCTATTTGTGTCTCCTCCACAAAAGCAATCCCCTACTTTTGGGACAATAGCATCAACTAGCTTCTCTCAGGGAGACCCCTTGTGTAAGACCCTTGCTTATGGACAATGATAGCCACCCAACTCAACCAAATAAGATAATGGATAAATAAAGAACATATATCTTGATACATCTCTTGAAAAACATCCCCAATTATGATGACCTTTGAATCTTGAACTTGGACCACCTCATGCACAACTATGGATGCCTCCCATCCTCACAAGCCTCAAGGATGTGGCTCTAATACCACATGATGAAATTATGGACGATATGAGAGAGAGCCATTCATTATAAGAATGTATGCAAGAAAAGAAGATTGGTTTATGGTACAACAAGTACATCATTTTATAGCTTTTCTAGCTTGAGACACTCACTTGTCTTTGCTTATGGGATACATTGCATGCATTTGCATGCGACATCTTTGGTTGCCACTTCATCCATCCTTATTCATCCACTTTCATAGACCTTGTTCATATGCTTATGCATCAAATAGGCTAACATTTGCAACCTCATGAGGTTTCACCTATGCAATCTTCCTATGATTAGTAGTGAAGCTTTCTATAGAACACCAAGGGAAACAATGAAATTTTTTTATAAATTTTATCTTATATACCAAAACCACTAGTCATAGGATTTTGTCAATTGGCCTTGTGCATCCTTGTGTCAAAAGGGAGCTACCTTGACACATCCACCTCAGAGAGTTTATCTTCACCAAAAGGGATATCTTTTTCAAGGAAGACCGCCCCAATTTACTCTTGCTATGTACATCATTAAAATAGTAAGTGCACACTTGCATGGACTCCACCCACCAAGGGTCCTCAAATACCCCACCACTCTATAGGTTCCATCAACTCTTGTTAGATATGTATCTCTAGGCATGTGCGCATAGGATACACGTCCACACACCCTATACACACAGATGCACACATTCTCTTCTCTCTTCTCTCTCTCTCTCTCTCATATACATAGAAAATACATTTATCAATGAATGTTAACATTACTTTAAATGTGTGTTCAAGGGTTTTGTATTAATTTCTACTTTATGAAGAGACTGAGGTCTTGATGGTTTTGTATAAAGCTGTACTTTATAGTGAAAGGGAGGGCTTGAGCCACACACACATACAACACCCACACACATGTGCACATGTGCACACACACACACACACACACCCAAAGAGAGAGAGAGAGAGAGAGAGAGAGAGAGAGAGAGGGATCATGATAATGATAGTGATGGGGGGAGGGTTTGACTATAGGGTCTAAAAGGGTTAAGCTACTTAAAGAGGCCACAAAGTCCCTAGCAATGTTGTGGTGCTAAGAGGTTTCTTGCAACACTTAAGCTTCTCAATTATGTAGATTCACAAGGTCTCAATGAGACTATGAAAAGTCAACTAATACTACATGCCTTGGCACTACTAACGGGATAAAAGTGTTAGATAAATGCCTTGGCCCCCATTAGAGGAGAAGCCATTAGTAGATCTAACCTTTAGGTTCGATAAAGTTGTTAAGCTAGTAGCAACTAGAGGCACATTGCATCGAGTTGTGGGGTGTGGGAGTTATTAGGGACCACTATTTTGGGGTTTGGGCGCTATGGAAAGGACCCTTGGCTAAGGGGTCCCAGGGGTGCTAGTAGTACCCTGAGGAGGGTTCGAGGATATCACCCCTAGTGCGACAATAAAGGGAATATTCCCTAGCTAACTAGGGAAGGTTCATAATATGGTTGGACACACCAACCAAACTACCTTTTGGGGCTGTAAAAGGAAGACCGCTCCAAAGTCATCATCAATCTATCTCTCATTGTGGCAGAGTCCTTCCAGCTAACCTTAAGCTCTTTGCCTATCATCTATCTAGATTTCCATCTAAGCTTCACACTAGAAGCACACACATGGACAGAGCTATTTTGTATTAGTTTGATTGGACTTAAAAGAGTGTCTATTCTTCTCATATTTGTTGTGTATTTTCTACTCCTTGCTTAGATTTATGTTCATTGTATCGTGTAACTTTTAATAAAATGGGTCTAGGTTAAGGAACCTAATGAATAGATATATAAGCTTTCCTAATGCATGGATGCTTGGTTGTGTATGCATCCAAATAGACCCAAAACTAGGGTTCAAGGAAGTGTGTATGGAATTCTTTAAAATTTTCTATCCCATTGTAACATCATAGCTAGGATATACACATATTTTTACATTAGCAAGAAAACCTAGGTTTCATGTGAAGGTGAGCTCAAAGATGAAGCAACTTGTTACTCTTATTACTTCATTGTTAATCTCTCTTGTCACCATATTATTTAAAACTCCAAGTTTGCACATACTACTCCTTATGTTATGAAATTCACTATAATTGAAACAAAGAAAAAACATAACCTTTTAAGGATGGTTGCATAAAAATATTGTATGAACATATGATCAGCACAAGTGTACATTGTAAATGGAATTCTACCAACATATAGTTAATATTTTCAGAATACTTACACAAGGCTATACATATTATCTAATATAAAATGGTATTTTATCAAAACTTTTGTTTATTGATCACAAGAGGTTGTTCCCAATGTCATCTTCCAATCCATGGTCCAATTTGCTCTTCAAATATATTTAGATTCCCTTTAAGGTGAAGGTTGAGTTTGAATTGGACATTGGAAGTAGTACTAGTAAGAGAGCATGAAAAAATTTGGTATTGGCTATAATTCATGATGTAACTTTGGTGCTCTAACATGCTTATGAGAGAGAGGGAGTTGTGGTGGCCTATCTTGCTTAATCATATGTGGGTGAGAGTGATTAAAAATCAAAGATCAAAAGTGCATGCAATGAAAAATTAGGCAACACTATGGAAGAGGGATATAGGCATTCCTCGAGTAATTATTTAATAGAGATAGGTGAACGAATCAATTGATATGTTTTCAATTTTAATCATCTAATCATGCCTCTTGTTTTGGTTATCTCTTTCTAACTATTTCATGTCAACTTGAACATGTACTAAGTTGCTTTACATTGCACCAAGGAATCAATACTTTCTTTAAGATTGACATGAAACTATAAAAGTATAAGGAACATAAAACCACATCTTTTTGCTCACATGGCTAACAAAACTTTATCTTTCAAGTGTTTAATGGTAGCCGCTCTCAAGGATTATTTACATATTGCTAGTGGTTAACGTGCAAGTGTAGATAAGTGCTTCATAAATCTCAAGATTGGTTATTACCTTTTTAACCACACTAATTGTTAGCTTGAGTATAATAGAAAAGTGTTGAGCATTGGAAGCAAAATATTGTAATAAATGAAGTAATACTTACACATCTGCATGCGTCCATACACAGTCACACATTCCAATTTTTCTTTCTTTTGAGAGAGAGAGAGAGAGAGAGAGAGAGAGAGAGAGAGAGAGAGAGAGAGAGAGAGAGAGAGAGAGAGAGAGAGAGAGAGAGAGAGAGAGAGAGAGAGAGAGAGTGAGTGAGTGAGTGAGTGAGTGTGTGTGTGTGTGTGTGTGTGTGTGTGTGTGTGTGTGTGTGTGTGTGTGTGTGTGTGTGTGTGTGTGTGTGTGTGTGTGTGTGTGTGTGTGTGTGTGTGTGTGTGTGTGTAATGGAAAAACATATTTAAGTATGGTTTCACCATGGATGGAAGTTGGTACTTATCATATTGATGTTCTCACACATTATGCTAGGTTCTATGTTATAACTCTTAAAACTTTGAATATTCATGCATTATTGATGTTCTCACACATTATGCTAGGTTTTATGTGATAACTCTTAAAACTTTGAATATTCACACGTATTGACGTTCTCACACGTTATGCTAGATTTTATGTGATAACTCTTAAAACTTTGAATATTCACACTTATTGATGTTCTCACACATTATGCTAGGTTTTATGTGATAACTCTTGAAACTTTGAATATTCACATAATATTTTTGATTGCTATAGAGAGAGGCTAAATGTTGCACTTGGATAAGCTCAAGTTTCATTACTTTCATTAGAAAAGTGATACAAGAATATAAAGTTAACTACCTCTCTTAATGTTAACCAACCCTTTCTTCCATTTCAAACACATAAAGTATGTCAAAAATTTTGAAAACATATGCATGGATAAATTTTATTAGTACCCATGATCTCATTAGACCTAACAACATGGATTAATCAATATTTGTATTTAACTAACTAAAGATGAAGCATGCATGTGTGTTATAACATCTTGCTCGAATTTTGAACAATCAACACATGCAATTGTGCACATGTGCATCCAAACAGAACAAGTTTGCTTCATGTATTTCATGATGTGAAATTCGAGAAGGCTTTGTAGAGTAGCAAAGGACGAACTTGTTAGAAATTATTTGTTATTTAACATATCAAACCTTCTTTTACTACTTGAAATATATAGTATGGGGCAAAAATATGTTATATACATAGTGTGGGGAAATTGTTTGATAAGTGATTTTGACTTGTATTGCACCTCATAGTGCATAGTCAAACGACTTTCATCATAAGTTGATTGTTAGGAAAAATCCCCATGAGGTAACTTGAAAGGAGAGAGAAAGGACAGGAAGAAGAGAAGTGAGAAGTTTCAAGTGTGACGTGTCCAAGGACTCTAGATGTGGTTCTGGGGAAAGGAAGCATTGCAATCATGAGGTTGATGATGATGATGATGATGATGATGATGATGGAAGGTAGCCGATGAGATGGGGAGTTGGGAAAGGCGCAAGATTTTGGAGAAGGATAAGGACAAGGTTGACAAAGGGGCGCCCACTATTGGGTTTTGTAATACATGTATATGAGAGAGAGAGAGAGAGAGAGAGAGAGAGAGAGAGAGTTGATGGGCCGTTAGCTCACGTGATTGCGATATACACATTGCGTGCATATCAAGGTTGATGGGCTAGTCCTATATATAACACTCTGTATATAAGAACTCGAACATCGCCCCTCTTCTGGGCATTCCTTACAATCATTCCTTAGAACTCTTAAAGCTTCCTTATAATCATGGCGCCTCCACCACCTCCTCCTCCTCCTCCTTACCAAGCAAAGGGCAAGGCTCCTCCTCGGCCCTTGCCTTGTCGTGGGCAAGTGAAGAAAGACATTGTCATGGGAGCCGCTCATGCACTCAAGGGATATCTCACCAATATCAACCACAAGCCTAAGCCTCATCATCATGAGTAACTAAGCACAATACTTACTCTCTCTCTCTCTCTCTCTCTCTCTCTCTCTCTCTCTCTCTCTCTCCCTTCAACTTACCATTACATGCCTCCCTCTAGCTTAATCAACAATTAGCTTTTCCAACTAGAGCTACCTCTCTCGTCTTAATCACACTTAGCTTTTCCAACAAGATCTACCCCTTTTCTAACAAGAGCTACCCCTCTCCTAATGTCCATAATTAGCTTTTCCAATGAGAGCTACCCCCTCCTCTCTCCTCTCCATGTATTTTAAGCTTTCCAAACATGGGCTATCTCTCTTGTTTGTATGTTTGCCTTTCATAACATACATTGCAACTTTTGTAATACTTACAAAAAGTCTTTACAAGCAAGCATTCTCATATCATCGATGTACACATTTTATGGTGAGCATGGCAAATAAAAAATAGCTCGATTAACCTATCTTTATATGGATCTTACAACTTACAACTACTTATGTTTTTGCATTTTTATACAAGCAATCGACATGTTTAAATGCCATTTCAATTCAACATATCAATCTTTTAGATGCTCAGCGATCATGTGGGTTGAGAAACAAATGCATTATCTAGCTTGGCACAAAGTTTTTGGTTCTTTGAATAGCATTACATGTTTTTGTCATTTACAAACTCAACATGTACTAGCCATAGAAGCTCCAAAACCCTCCAACATATATACAATTAAGTAAAATTTAGTAGGTTGCACATTTCCTAGCATCCAAAGAAGGAAAAAACTTGCTATTTACATAAGTCTTATGGATCTCTTGCTAGGCTATATTCTCACATACATTCTTGTCATTGGTCATGCTTATTTAAGCTAAATTGATTACATTATCATTTTTTTCTCCCATGTACAAATTATCCTCACATCAATATGCCTTAACGTAGAAGTGAAATATGACACATATCCATAAAGCTACTAAGCAACATGTAATTTTAGATTCAACAACAATAACTATGCTTTCTTCTCCATAATAATGAGCTAGATTGAGCCTACTCTATTTAAATCATAGTCTTTGAAATAACGCTATGGTCACAAGCAAGATAAAACAATTTAGAATGGGACCCTTTTGACTGATATTTAAACCTTTCAAAAATTTTAGACCTTGAATGCAAAATTTGTTACAATTGTAATAGCCATGCACTACAACGTTCATCAAGCATTGGAAAGGGCATAGTAATTTGAGATATTATGAATTTTTTACTTGAAAGCTATCGTATCAACTTGATGTACCAAATAAATCTAACGTAAAAGTTCCTTGGAGGCTCTAGTACATAGGACAACTTCGAGAATTAACAACTCCCTAATGTACATCTCACTAAACGCTATCTCAATGTATGAGTGTCAACTTTTAATTTGGATATTTTACCAACCTAATCCTTGTTTGGCAAAATACATTTGTACTCTCATCAATATTGTATAATTGTTGGATATTTAAATGTTTTCAAGTATTGATGTGTGTGTGCACATGCACATGCTTGCATGTGTGAATTCTATGTTGGGTATTTATATGCATATAAACATTCATATATATACATGTACATTATTATCATTTCCCTATCACCATGTTCAAGGTGACAGATTGGAGTGGTGTCAAATTTTTTCCATTTTCTTTGTCAGATTTTCCCATGTGATAGTTAATTTTGTTTTTGAAAAGAACTTTTTTGAAGAAGACCTGGTTATGAAATACTTTTAAGCAAAAACATGGCTATAACATCGTGCAAGGAATATGAGTGGTGCTATAATGGAGTTGAAGTCTAATGGCTACATGGCACATGCATGGCACCTTCTCCTTGATTCAAGCCAACCAAATCTCAATAGTCATATCTTATTCTAAGGTTATAAGCTTAATGTGGTTGTGAACATAATGGCCAAGTTGCATGTTGCTTCTAAGGAGATTCCTCCAGATTTCTCACAAAAACTTACTTTTTAGAAGAGTAACAATGACTTTCTAATAACCCTCAAATTTAAGGTGTACTTGGAGAGACCTCTACTATGCCAATAAGGATAGTTAAAATTGTGTTAATTTTCTCAACTTTTTATTTAAATAAGACCCTAGATGAATATCAAAATTTATGGATATGATAAAATAAATCTATTTTTCTAAATGAAAGGAAATAAATGAAGCACTATCCATGTTCTAGTGTCGCAAAAAATAAGGACTTTGATGGTAAATCTTTGCTATTGGGACAACATGCCAAATAACTATCAAGTACATAATAAAAAGTTTGAATCTTGATGTATGTATCTATATTCAAGTGTTCAATCTAAGCTAATATAGAATTTTTCTATTTTTTTGGATGTTTCAATACCTTCTCTCCAAGAGCATACTTTCATAACATAAACTAAAAACCAATCACAACAACATGATACAAAAGTTTGTAATTTCATTCCATAGCTTTGTTAGACATGATGCCAAGTTTACAATGTCTAAAAAAAGGAAAGTTTGTAGGATAAACCTTTACAAGAGATAAATGCATACACAATCATAGGGGACTGGACTTAACATTATGTATACTTAAATCAAATTTGTAAATGTGAAATGTTCGCTATAATTTGATGAAATGATAGCTTGCAATCACTATGGGACACAATGCACAAGTTGTTGACAAGATAAGGAGTTACTATAAATGATCAAGATTGAAGAGTATATGGCTATCTAGTATATGTTCTAATGGCATTACATTATATGGGCACCTTCATAGTGGTTTAGCTCAATGGTTCACTTTTTTGGTGATTTCCACCTTGTTTAGTCACGATGCCTTGATCATAACCTATTTTGGAGGGTTTTCTCCTTTATATGATCATGATGGCTTTGAATGCCATTTTTTGCACAATATTTATCATATATTATGTGGTGATGTATATATTAATGATAGATATGTTGACAACATATCTTGCCACAACATTTACGATGCGTGAATGATAAGAATTTAGACATGGGGTAGACCTCTCAATGCACAAAGCATAATTAATTCTATGCATATCAGTATAAGGCCCCCTGGTCTTCTCTTTGTTTACACTGTATGTCTTCAACACTGGGTGAGATGTACTATTACACCATCACTCTAAATTGATTCTACATTTTTGTTTATTATTGTTGACTTCTCTTATTCCACTTGTTGATGGTTGTCAGTGGTTGTTGGTGTTGATAGGGTAGGTTTGATAGTTGCTATTTGGATGAATTTTGATTTTCATTAGGAATGGTATTGAAGAATGAGAAGAGGTAGTCATTGAGTTTTTGTTGGTCATAAGAGGGTGCTATTTATCTATTACCTATAAGTCCATCAAAATGAATGAATTTTTCAACCTCGGATAGGGACATTTGTTCCTAGAAGTGTCCTATTCACACTTTATCACTTTGACGAAGTATGCATCTATCATGAGACCACCAACAAAGTGCTAAGGTTATATCAAGGTCAAAGTCACCTCTTAATTTATCCTATTCATGCTTTGTCACTTTGACGAACTATGCATCTATCATGAGACCATCAACAAAGTGCTGACAAGGTCTCAATCACCTCTTAGGACAATGTAATGAAGACGACCTAGGAGAGAGAAGAGAGAAGGAAGAAGATTGTAGAGAGAGGAGAGAGAAAGAGGGAGAAAGAGAGAGAAGAAGGGAGACTAAGACTAGCAAAAGAGAGAGAAAGACAGGAAAAGGGGAGAGAAAGAGAAGGGAAGCCATGAAAGCTGGAAGGAAGGGTAAAAGTAACTTAATTATTGATAACTAATGCCCTAATTTGATCTCTCAACACCTTAAATATCCCATCAATATAATTATTGATAACTAATTTGATCTCTCAACATCTTAAATATCCCATCAATATAATTGGGTATTCACGTGCTAACCCCGTGTCCTACCCTTCTATCCCCACTCTTTTACAATCCATCCCAACCTCAAAGGTTTTTTCCCTCAAAAACAAAAAGAGGACCTATTTGTGCATGTGGCTCATGAGGGGAGATTGCAAAGTACTACTCTGCCCAACATTTCAAAAGATAATATAGGTATAGGAAAGTACAATCTCATGTGGAATTGAGATGTACATATGTATATAGGATGTATACAACATGTGCAATTTGATAGTGTATGAGTTTGGCCACCAATTGTTGACAATTAGGGGCTAATAAACAATGGATAGCATGTTGTCCAAAACATGTCTACTAGAGAAAATTGGTCATTACTTTCTATGGGCAACTTCGATTGAGGTGTATGACATGTCTAAAAGAAAATTGCAAAGTGTAATTTCAATCCGTATAGGTGACATTGATTATATTTAATGTGTGTTAAAACTTATTCAAAATTAATGTACTATTTACAAGTTGTCTGCAATCCAAGTTGTCTGTAATCCAAACTAGGGTAAGTTAGCTAATCCAAGGTCAAAATTACATCCTTGAAGTAGGGGGCTACATTGGTGAAATTCTAATCAAGGTAGAGCTTTTCCAGACCATTCCTTCCCCTGAGATCAAATGGATAACCTACATGGTAAGCATCAGGAGCATAAGGGTCATCCATACAAGCATGGGTCTCCGCACTACTACTGAGATCAAAAAGATAATTGTGATCAAATACATCTATTGTATCGCATAGAAGTGATTCATGGTGTCATCCTCAAGCACTAATTGTAGCACAAGATCCACAGAGCACACGATAGCATGCATTGACTACTTCATAAACTCATTAGGAACCACTATGCCATGTAGAACTAGAGCAAATGAGGCTACAATCACCATTGTATTCATTGCATCAACCTTGAGACATTGCATTTCCATGATTCGCACATTTGTGGCTACTGTTGGGCATTCAAAGTCAAGAGCATTGGATTGAATATCTCCTTCTAATGAATCTACAATGAGATGTGCTCATCATTGCATTGTCTGTAAGAAGCATCATGTTGTTCAAAGAGCTGGAGCATGGAGTCAAGAGCTACACTATGACCTACAAAAGTTCATGTGTTGGCAGCCATTGGATTAGTTGGAAGGTACATTTCTTGTGGTTTATCAATTCAAAACCTATTGAGACTTCGGAGTGGGTTTCTCTGCCCTTGAATGAGCTATGTTGCATGAGCATTGAGGGAAAAAAAATAGCAATAAGGTTTAAAAATGTGACCTACATAGATTGCGCTAGTTTGTTGATCATCTTCTCCTGCTCCAACTCAAAAATTGACAACCATAAACACACTCTACTATTGATAAAGAACTTGTCGGGGATCGAAGAAAGATTCATAGCATTGGTATCTTGGTTCTCAACTTGTTTGTGGGATGTTTGAATCAAACATTGACTGGAAGACAAAGCAAGTCTACTATTAATTATATAGGGGCAGCATGCATCTACTTGGTTGTAGCTCATTGGGAGCTATATTGACCTCTACTGATGTCTACTAATGCTTGGCAATGTATATGCCTTTAGTCTCATGCATTTTGGCATGGCTTTGAAGAGTTCAACACTTAGATTTAAATGGTAATAGTAGGCTAAAATTTGTCCAAAATGCAGGATGAAATCTGTCTAGAATGTTGTCCTGAATATATGACAACTTACACATGAAGTTTTGGAGTATCTTGACACCTATTTGGTACCTGTAAATGCTTGCATGTTGGTCCATGAATATAATATTTTTTGTAGATGTAAATGAGAATTAAATGCTCAAATATGTGCTGAAATACTACTGGTTATAGCAATGGACTGACTGTAAAAAAACGTGTGGGAAGAGTATTTGACACTACTACTTGCATACAGTACAAACATTGATGCTTGTTTGGTCACATATTGAATCCTCAATGTACTGGGATACGTCTATGATGGTTTAAGTATATTTTTGAGCTAAGAATACCGTGATTATTGTAGATTTTATGCTGTTGGTCATAATAGGCTGCTTGCCTATCATAAACTATGGGAAAGTCTAGTGAATGTCAGCATCACTTCTATGCATCTATTGATGATGCATGGACATAGTTTGTTGTAGGGATGTTTTGCCACTACCATAGAATGTTTTGAACTTATTTGAGCTTGGTTTATGCTCAGTTGACTGTGTTTTTTCATTGCTAGAATACAGTTTACAACAAGTAGGTTGTCATGAAACTATACCTGAAGAAGAATTACAGGAAACTAGTCGTGAACTACAAGAAGTCTGTTCTTGAACTGCAAAAAGTCTATTCTTGACTATTTCTTTGTAGAAAGTCTATTCCTCAATTGTAGGGAATCAAGCACTTACAGATTGCATATAGCATTGAATACCTTAGTTGCAAATATGGTAAATGCTCAAGGCACTAACAATATAACGCAAATTGTGGAAGAGAAGCTTGATAATAAAAACTTTGCTCTATGGAAGTTTAGGATGCAAAATTTCTTGATTGGCAGAGGCTATTGGGATTTATCTAGAGGGGCTAAAGCTGAACCCGAATTGCCTGAATGGAATCCGACACATGGGAACAATGGAAAGCTCACTAACAGTGGTTGGAAAGAGCTAGTAAAGAACTTTGCTCTATTGAAGTTTAGGATGCAAAATTTCTTGATTGGCAGAGGCTATTGGGATTTATCTAGAGGGGCTAAAGCTAAACCCGAATTACCTGAATGGAATCCGACACATAGGAACAGTGGAAAGCTCACTAACAGTGGTTGGAAAGAGCTAGTAAAGAACGGCATTGATTTTCTTTGTGCATTTCTAATGCAATGGCTATGCAAATTACTAGTTGCGATTCCCACAAAGAATTCTTGGGATGCACTCATGAAGAATTATGGTAATGTCACACATCCAATAAAGATACAGCCTCGGATACAGCTGAAGCAGAAATTCAACAACATGTCTAGGAATGGCAGGAGCATTCAAGCATGCACGACGGAAATAAAGACCATAACTGACCAACTAGCTACTATTGGATCTCATGTTTTAGAGGATGATATGATTGTAGTGACAATGAATGGGTTAGGCAAGGAGTATAAGGTATTTGATACATCCATTCCTATGAGAGTAGAACCCCCTAATTGGGATGAGTTACTTGCATTGCTGCTACATGAAGAAGTAAATCTTGGCTTGAATACACGTTCAA
Organism: Lygodium microphyllum; assembly: GCF_053477565.2. NCBI lineage: Eukaryota > Viridiplantae > Streptophyta > Polypodiopsida > Schizaeales > Lygodiaceae > Lygodium > Lygodium microphyllum. Next base: position 78,925,680 of record NC_141144.1, read on the forward strand.
GTACATCTCAGAGCAGAGACATTGTCTTTTACTCTAGTTAGCAAGCTTGAGGTGGTAGAACTTGCGGAGCTTTTCAGAGCCAAGGAGACACTCAAAACACACATGGACAGCAGCAGAAAAATGCTTGGCATAACTCAAATACGCAAGGACAGTGAGGCTCTACAGCCTTTAGAGGTAGGGGAGATCATTGGAGCTGGCTCTTGCTAGTTGCATGAGTAGTCTAACAAGGATAAAGAGTGTCATTATTGTGGAAGATATGGGCATATCACAAAGGATTTCTATGAAAAGCAAGTTGATATGAAGGCAAAAGGTAGGTAACATGGACATTATGCATCTTCTAGTGGTACTTAGGATGACCAAGGAGGTAGACTATTTGCTATGCGACATATATCAAAGAATACATCTAAGCAAGGCAAAGATGAGAAATGGTACATAGACTTAAGAGCATCCAATCATATGACTCCTCATGGCAAATGGTTTGATGAGTTAGTAGGAGGGTCTCATGGATTTGTATGTACTGGTGATGATACACATCATGATATTCAACATACAGGTGTGGTTCCATTGCTCATGTCTAACGGCAGAAAGAAGAGCATACATGATGTACTACATGTACCTTCTATTACCAAGAATTTAGTGTCGGTTGGACGAATGGCAAAACATAATCTACAAGTTAGATTCAACAAGGATGGTTGTTTTATTGAAGAATATGGCAATGGCTGTAAATTGATTGCCAAAGGCAAGTGAGATGGCAAAATGTTTACCTTGGATGCATCTATCCTAGAATTGATGAAGGTAGCCATGTTTGCCCACGATAATGGAGCACTTTGGGATGTAGAAATCTAGCACAAATGCATCGTTCATGTTAATGTAACAAAGCTGAATTATATGCAGACATTGCAAATGTATAAAACCCTGCTGGTTGGCAAAGGGATATGCACAAAAGTACGGCCTAGATTGTAAGGAGACTTTCAATCTGATTGCCAAGATGGAAACAGCGAGAATAGTCATTCCATTAGTGGCTTCTAAGGGCTGGAAATTATGGTAGATGGATGTCAAAAATGCATTCTTGAATGGTGACTTACTTGAAGAGGTGTATATGGAGCAGCTTCAGGGTTATGTACACCCTGACTATCTAGCATATGCTGGATAGTCAGGGTTATGTACACCCTTACTATCTAGCATATGTGTATAAGCTAATAAAGGCCTTGTATGGGTTGAAATAGGCACCAAGAGCATGGAATGCTGGCATAAGCACTTATTTATGGTAGCTTGGTTTTCAAATAGATCATGCAAATCACAGCCTGTTTGCAAAGAAGACAGAGCATGGTTATGTTTTTCTGGTGGTTTATGTCAATGATTTGATCATCATTTGAGATGATGATCATAGGATTGCTGAAATTAAAGCAATGTTACATGTTGAATTCAAAGTTAAGGATCTTGGTGAGCTGAAGTACTTTCTTGGGATTAAGGTTCTGTCTACACCTAAAGGTATATGGCTATTGCAAAAATAGTATGCTCATGATATGCTGCTAAAATATGGCATGATGGAGTGTAAAGCCATGGAAACACCATTGGATTAGAATGTCAAACTTACAGTTGTTGTTGGGATTGAGATCTGGAATGTCATTGTGTATAGACAGCTGGTGGGTAGCTTGATTTACCTTACTATTACCCATCCTGACTTGAGTTGTGTAGTGGGGCTGATTAGCCAGTTTATGTAGAAACCTCATAAGCCACACTTAGATGCAGTCAATAGGATTATGCAGTAGGTGAAGGATACTGCTAATTATGGGTTGTTTTATGAGCATGGAAAATCATTCGACTTGATAGGTTATACGGATGTTGATTGGGCTGGTTATGTCTATGACAGGAGGTCAACCAATGGTTATGCTTTCAATTCGGGCAATAGTAAGATCAGCTGGAGTAGTAAGAAGAATCCTATCGTTGCTTTATCTAGTACCAAGGCAGAATACATGGGTGTAACCTTAGTGGCATGTGAAGTAGTTTGGCTTGTGAAATTGCTACATGACTTGGGGTATATACTTGGACAGCAAAGTCACATTGCACTCTGACAATCTCAATAGTGTGATGCTAGCTAGCAATCCTATCTATCATGCTAGATCCAAACACATAGAAGTTCATTACCATTTTATCAGGGAGATGGTACACTTTCTGGAAAGATTGATCTACTCCATGGGAAGATAAAAGACTAGGTAGCAGATATCTATACCACATCACCTGGTAAAGAGAAGTTTGTGCATTTCAAGGAGCTACTTGGAGTACAACTGTTAGCTTGAGCTTGAGGGGGAGTGTTGAGAATCAAGCTCGTGATCAATTTCATCGACATGACCGACCTTATCTAAACAATTGTCGTCTTAGTTGTCACTCTCCATGTGTGTTGTAATAACTGAGTCAGTCAAACACAACCATAGTTTAGTGGTATGGTCAGTTAGTGACCTAGTGTGTTTTCAGTTATGTGTGATTAGACTTTAGTAAGCATTATGGAATAATGAGAAGTAGAGAACAATGAGAGTTTATGACTCTCTCTTATAGCTCCATGTCTTTGTCTCTATTTCCCTCTAAATCTTGAACAGATGATGCCCATGTACAAAAGGCTGCTTAGATGGCTATCCATGCTCATGACCATAATGTAGTGCATAAGAATATGCATAGTTATCATATGCATGCTACTGCTCATAATATGTAAAATCATTATATGCATGTTGACCATAACTAAGCATATGTTGCTGCCTTTGCTCATAGAACCCATGCCAATGGTCATGGTACTCATAATTTCCATGAGAATGCCCATAGTGCTACTCATAACCACACTAATCCAGCCTTTTAAGCACAACCATTTTAGCAACTTGAGTTGTATGGGCTGCAAGTTTTTCATTGGTTGCCTTGGCTTGAGTGTTGGTGACTAAGATGGTTGAGATCATTTGGTCCATCTTAGACATGAATTGACTTTGTTGCTCAATTAGTTGATTTTGGCTCTCGGCCCAAAGAGCTTCTTGTTGCCATAGAGTAGCATTCAATGTGTTTATTTTGGGAAGAAAGTGGAGTTATGAGCTATGACTCGATTAAATTGATCTCGTATGACTACACAGCCTTCAGGAAAAGTTGATGGTCCTCCCAAGGAAAATACAGCATGCTATTCTCATGCCATCACATTTATAATCTAACCTCCCTCTTAGCAATGACATGCTCCTCTATCATGTGGCATTAAACTATGGCTCATCATCACCACAAGGGCACTACAAGGCCATGATTCATCATCACCATCATCTCAGCAGTGTGGGTCCCATACACTTTATCTTCAATAGATATATCAAGTGCTTTTGTATCAAGAGATGTTGATGCCACATGCATATTTAAAACTTTAATATCATTGGTAGGATGAAGGATTTGCTAGCTGCTGCTACCAGGACCGTGGTTTTTTCTAACACTTTCAAAGTTGTTGAAATCAACTACTTATAATTTAGGTTTTAGATAATAATCAACGAAATTGATCAAGCCTCTTCTCATCATTTGAAGGCTGACATGCTATAGTACACAGATTCACTACTGTAGACACGATCTTAGTTGAAATTATTCTTAAAACAAGACATGAAATCCCATAAAATGTGGATGGAAACTAAAGTAGAGCCATCATCTTTGAGTACTCTTGGTGTGCAATGCATATGACAAAATGAATTGTACCACTATGATCTTTATCCAAATATTCAAAGCCATCAATATCAGCACAATAGAATGCTTGATAAATTGAGCAAAATTGTGTAATTTAACATCATCAACATTTATATCTATGTAGTCATTAGTATCATTTATATATTATCCATGCAGTCAAGGAAGGATCCTGTAGCTAAAAGAAGTGAACCTTCTGAATAGTCAATATAAGATTGCACCATCTTCAACATTAAGAATAGACAGCTTTCCTATCCCCCTATGCAAAACCAATGGCCAAATTAGCAAACAATAAGCATTATTGTTCCAATAGGCTTGTCTATTGACACTTTCCACCATCCATTTTCGCCTCTACTATAGGAAAAACCAATCTAGCTATGAGGAAGTTGCCCACCCCTTCATCTGAACATGCTCTAGATGAGCAAGAAGTGATGAGATCCTCCAATACTGAAGAGGCCTTGCATGCTTCTTTATTATCAAGTAGTGTAGGGTGCATGTTTCATGCAAGATTCAAATATTTACAAGTGTCAAAGACACCCTAAGTGTGCGCACTCACATACTTGATGAAGTAGATCATTCTCTCATTGTTATGCATGAAAGAACACACGATCAAGAGGACATCAATAGTATAATAGATTGGTCTGCAATCAAAGTAGTCCAAGAAGCTCTCAAAATCCCTATTTTAGCAAATGGAAACATCCAATGTCTAGATGATGTTTAGGAATGCATGCAAGAGACTGATTTAGATGTAGTGTTTTTTGCACAATCTTTGTTGAAAAGATCTAGCCTATTTGCTAGCTATCAATTGCCACAATCCTCCCATTGTTACTGCCAACACGATGTTGTTCATCCTGTCTATTGACTATCATGTTGATAAAATCTCCTACTATGTGTCAAATGATGTGGAATCCATGTTGGCATTTGAGGCCCTCTACAGCAAACAACTGGAAAATATAGGCCCATTCAACCATCAGTGAATAGAGTACAACAAATCAAGGGGCTACAAATTTCATGGTATTCCCAAAATCTCAAACACAATTGGTCATGCATTGCAATCTACAAATGCTCCAATGGTTCAACACCAATCTTAACCAATCCATCCTTATCCAACTCAACCATCATTATTGCATCTAACTCCGTGTACAAATGTCTTGAGCTATCCCTATATGCTATTAAAATATTGAGGATGCATGCTAAGGAGGATCACTAATGAGCAAATAGACAATCATAACAAGACATAAGCATTGACAAAGAAGAAGAACTGATATTATCCAAGCATAATGCAAGTAAAATTGATGAGAATGACTGATGAAATGAGTGTGGGGATGAGTGCCTTTTATAGTCTTATAGTAGGTGGTATTGGTAGTAGGTGGAGAAAGGTGGAAAGTGACCATGGTATTCACCAACTATGGTTTTAATAAACCATGCATACATGACCTAGTCTAAGGCTTTATTTGCAATGTGTTTCTTTGCCTTGTTTGTTCCTTACACAGAGGCTATGGTGGATGTGATTGCACATTTCTCAACACCCCTCCTCAATCACGACCAAGAAAGACACTGAGTATACAGAGGCTGTCATGAGTAGAACCTTGCTAAGTGTAGACATGGAAAGAACCAACCATACAAAGCCAAAGGCTGTTACAAGGTCTCACTATAGTATGCAGAGGTTACATGAGGAGTATAGGAGCTTATGGTGGGAACATTAGGCAAGTCCACATTTTAAACTTAAAAAAGTCTATTAGAAAATGAGCTAGAAAAGAGGGACTAGTGAGTCCTATCCTTTCGTTCTTGGGTGTCTTCTTCTTCTTCTTCATTGTTTTCTTCTTCTATCGGGTAAGTTATTCATGAATGTATGTGTGCATCACGTGAGTTCAAAATAGGGTATTTTTAAAATACCATATTTATACATTGTTTACATACAGAAAGATGTAATATAAAGGGATCATTTACATATTGAATAGAAAAGGGTTATGTTCTATTCATGGAAAATTCATAGATAATGATATTTATAAATAGGCCTTGATGAACGCACGTGATGTAGATGATATACATATAGTAACTTCCCCGAGCTTCATCTTCTTTGGTTGTAGCAAGCTATGCTCTTTGAGACATTTTCTTAGCACGGAAAATTTTCTCAATATGCTCATTTTTCTTACAAAAGTCACTGACTATGCTCTTCTTCCCTTTCACATAGAGGAGTTGTTGTTCTCCTCTTGGGATTCTTGTTTCTCCCTTGCTCTTGATTTTCTTTTCCTCTTCCATGAGAGAGGCTTTGATATCCACACACTTTGGCTTTGGCATGTTGATTAATGTGGTAGAAACATTATCAAACTCAGGTGGAACACTCTTGAGAAGCACTCCAATGCAAATGCCTTCATCCATCTTCAAGTTGATTCCTGCAAGTTGTGTCAAAAAGCTTTCCATATAATTCAAATGAGTTGCAAGTGAGGTACTATTTTCATGTCAAGCCTAAAAAATTCAATCAATAAGTCATATTTGGAGGATTTTGAATGAGCTCCAAACAAGGTTTTTAATTGATCCCATGTCACATGAGAGGTTTCACAATCATTAACATGATGAATGTAGTTGTCATCAAGTTCGAGATTGATAATAGCTTGAGCCTTATCATCATTTTTATCCCATATGACTGAAAGTGTAGCTTCCCTTGCTTTCTTCTCTTGACCACTTGTGATTGACCACAAGCCTTTCTTCATCAGGATCAGTTTGCCATGTATGGAGTCCGACACTGTTGAATTGAGCTATCGATGAGTCCTTGCCCACGTTGAGGTTGCAAGATCAACAGCAAATTAGCTCCACATATTTCAAATTTTAGCTGAGCACAAGTGCCAAGAAGCACTAGGTGATTAGTATTAAGAGATACTAGGTGATTAGGTGACTAGTATGCCCTTTGAACTTGGGATCTTCAAGGTCTTGCAAGTCTGAGTCTTCCCCTCCTTGATTTGATGCTAGAGTAGCACAAAAAAAAACTCAGATTTGATCAGAGGCAAAGCTGATTGTATTAGATAACATAAAGTGCTAAAAGCACTATATGAGTGTCAATGGACACTGCTTGTATCTTCTGGAAATGCTTGCAAATTTGTCAATATCTCCCCTCCTTGCTATTAAATCACTTGAATGCTTGTTGAAATGAGGTTTTGTTTGCTGAAGACTGAGTAATTCTCAGTAGCAAAGACTTGAGTTTACCAAGATTGAGCCATGCAAAATGAAGCTTGAATATTAATGGCTATGGTGTTGATGCTTGAGATCCTCAAGACTTAAAAAAACTTTAAGAAACTCCTCTTTTTGCTAATTAGATCTTTCTGGAGAATAAATAGGCCAGTGAATCAGAGTGGCAAGAACTCTAGTGAGTGAGAGAATAAAGTGAAAGATGAAGCTTTAGGAAGCTAGCTATGGCTGCCTGTGATTAGGGTTAATAGGCTCGATTAGTTTTTCAGCTATTATAGCACATATATGTGATTCTATGACCAGAGATCTGATGAGGAGATAGTTGACATAGTAAGCTTCTAAAGCCCTATGATTCACACCAACATTGTAGAGTACACAGCCACTCGCAGCATATGACTGAGACACAGGCACAAACAGGTAATGGACAGAAGAAAGCGCAACGCTGGAGTGATGAGAGGTTAATGTTATCATGTAAAGTGAGAGATTCATGGGAAAGTGGAGGGAGCCAAAATTTCAAATTGAAGTGACACAATCAGTGGCGAGGATCACTGATGAGCAAATAGACAATCATAATGAGACATAAGCATTGACACAGAAGAAGAACTGATATTATCCAAGCATAATGCAAGTACAACCGATGAGAATGATTGATGAAATGAGTGTGGGGATGAGTGCCTTTTATAGGCTTACAGTAGGTGGTATTGGTAGGTGGAGAAAGGTGGAAAGTGACCATGGTATTCACCAATTGTGGTTCTAATAAACCATGCATACATGACCTAGTCTAAGGCTTTATTTGCAATGTGTTTCTTTGCCTTGTTTGTTCCTTACACAAAGGCTATGGTGGATGTGATTGCACATTTCTCAACATATGCCTCAGTACATACCTTGCAAACCTCTATTGTAGACCTACCTTTATCAATAGTCTAAGTTGTTAGGACCCTGACATAGTGGAAGAAACAAAGGCTTTGATGTTGTGCATCAATTAGGGCATAAGCTACTCTCTACAATGGAGATACTAATTGCCAACCATCATATATTGGTGCATCCGCAATCAATGTTCCTACCATTAATTCTTCCTTGCCCACCACCACTTTGGCAAATGTGAGTTCAATGCTTCAACAAAGATTAGCTAGCGGGTTTATTAAGTGAGCAAATGGTTGCCAATTATCTAGTGTCTCAGAGGCAAAAGATAGCAAAAATTTTCAGGAAATTTCTAGATGTTTGAAATCTAGGCCTCAACCATTGCAAGTGGTTCAAAACTTTCAATCATCTATTGTTAGCTCTTCAATTCAGGGCTTTCAAGTGCCAAATTTGTCAATGATCAATCCTGCACCACCAATATCACATCCAAATACAGGTCCTTTTGTAAGCCTAAATTTAGACCTTTGTCTCCTATCACACTTATCTCATCGTTTCATCAAAGACAACAACCCAAGGACTTGGTAAAGATATCCACAACCTGTTCATCTATCTTTACATGCATAAGATCAACTCGTCCTGCAACCAAGAACCATCTCTCTGATGAAATGGTAGTGTACCTCTATGTGTTTCATCCAAGCATGATAGACTGGATTCATAGCCAGGAGTACACTACTCAGATTATCACATAGTAACTTCACTGGAGCATCTACCTATATGTCCAAATCAGCCATAAGCTTGAGCAGCCATGAAATCTCACATGTTGCCAATGCAGCACCCCTGTACTCTGCCTCAGTACTCGACAAAGCAACCGTATGTTGCTTCTTGCTGCTCCAGCTAATCATACCGCTACCAAATCCAAATGCATATCCACTCGTAGATCTACAGTCATAATGAGCAACCTGCCCAATTTGCATCCATGTATCCAGTCAATGTGAAGGGCTTATCTTTGGCATAGAACAGCCCATACTCTACGGTGGACTTAACATATCTCATAATGTGTCTAACTGCATCCAAGTGCGGCTTTCTAGGCTTTTGCATAAACTGGCTTATGAGCCCTACAGCATAGCTCAAGTCAGGCCTAATGATGGTCAAGTAAATCAAGCTGCCAACCATCTGCTTGTACATGGTCACATCCTCTACTTCAGCCCCAGTGTTCGTGTCTAACTTGACATTCTGATCAAGAGGTGTATCCAATGGTTTGCATTCAACCATGCCATACTTCTTCAGCATCTCCATGGCATAGTGCTTCTACATCAGCCATAAACCATTTTTAGCTGGAACTACCTCAATGCCCAAGAAATACTTCAATTCTCCTAGGTCTTTCATGTCAAATTCAGATTTCAGCATCTTCATTACATGTTGTATGCCTAAGTCATCATCACCAGTGATTATCAAATCATCAACGTATATGACCAGCACTACCAAGCCACTGTCAAGTCTTCTTTGTAAATAGGCCCCAGCCAATAGCAAAACCCAATCTCTGCAAGTAGTTACTGATCCTAGCATGCCAAGCTCTCGGAGCCTACTTCAGCCCGTACAATGCCTTTTTCAGCCTGCATACATAATGTTGAAAATCAGGGTGAACATACCCTTCCAGCTGAACCATATAGACATCCTCTGCTAGTTCACCGTTAAGAAATGCATTCTTAACGTCCATCTGCTGCAATTTCTAGCCTTTAGCAGCAGCCAAGGCAATCACAGTGCATATGATTGCCATCTTGGCAACAAGGCTGAATGTTTCCTCATACTCAAGTTCATACTATTGGGCATACCCCTTTGTGACCAACTTGGGTTTGTATCTCTTCACACTGCCATCTGACTTGCATTTGATTTTGTAGACCCATTTGCAGCCAATGGTCTTTTTCCCTTCAGGCAGTGGCACTAAATCCCATGTCTTATTTTCAGCCACGTCATTCATTTCTTCGTCCATGGCTACACACCAGTTCTCATCTTTCATTGCTTCAGCATATGTTCCTGGTTCTTTGACCTCCATCACTTTTTTCATGTAAGCATAATGCTTTGAGGAGTAGCCACTGTATGTCAACGTGTCAACAGGGTATTTGACCCTCTGCGAGCGTCTAAGCTGTGGTGCACTACTCAATTCTCCTCTCTCATGAGGCGGAATATACCTGCTCTGCCTTGTGCCACGCATATAGACAGTCGAAATACCAAGTTCGCTGTCTAAAGTATCAGCAGACTCATAGCCAGAAGTCATTCTACCAAGTGTCATCATACCAAATGCATCCTCAGTAGCTTTCTCTTTTCCTTTGCTGTCCAAGACATCATATCTCCCCCTCACTGACATAGTGGTGTTAGTGGACAGTGAGCTCCTCAATCTCCCTGTCCATGGGGATATTGTCTGACTACTAGGTCCTATCATAGCAGTGCTCTACTGTAAATCAACTGTAGAGGCATGAAGGGAAGGCATATCCGATGGCACTACAATTGGTGATACATACCAAGAGCCCATCTCATCAAAGATAACATCCCTGCTCACCAAAGTCTCCCTGGTAGAGGGATCATAGCATTTGTATGCCTTCTTCTCTTGCGAATATCCAATGAAAACACACTTATGCACTTTGGGATCCAGCTTCTTCCTTTTCTCATTTGGAATATGCACATAAGCAAGACAGCCAAAGACTTTCATGTGACTTACATCCGGCTTATAGCCATACATATTCTCAAACAGTGTCATCTCATGAATACCTGTAGTGGGAGTCCTGTTCAGAATGTATACGACTGTCATAATAGCCTCTGTCCAATAGTAAAGCGGCATATGCTTTTCATTCATCATGGCCCTAGCAGCTTCCATCAGAACCCTGTTCTTTCTTTCAGCTACTCCGTTCTGCTGCGGAGTGTAGCTGTAGGTTAGCTGCCTAAGAATTCCATTTTCAGCCAAGAAATCATCAAATTCATTTGATACATACTCCCCACCACTGCCAAATCTCAAGCAAGAGATGTAGCATTGAAACTCCTTCTCAACTTGTGCTTTAAATTGCTGAAAAACAGCAAAGACCTCATCTTTTGTTTTCAATATGTAAAGCCAGGTATAGCGACTATAGTCGTCAACGAAAAATACATAATATCTGGAACCTCCCATTAATGCATTATGAGCTGGCCCCCAAACATCAGAGTGCACTAACTGCAATGGACGTGTATTCTGCCTTACATGCCTGACAAACGGCAATCTAGACTGCTCACCGAACTAGCAAGCATCGCATACATGACCAATATCTGAATATTGAAACTTGGGTAAACCTGTAACCAGCTGTTTTTTTTGCATAATTTGCAGTCTTTGCGAATTGACATGCCCCACTCTCTTGTGCCATATTTCCAAATCCCTAACAGTACCAAAACCATGGGCAAACATAGCTGAATTCAGCTCTGGCAAAGAAGCATCAAGAGTAAACATTCTGCCATTCCTGTGACCACAAGCTATCAACTTGCAGCCATTGCCAAACTCTTCAATAAAGCAACCATGCTTATTGAATCTAACCTACAAGTTCTACTCCGTCATCTGACCGACAGACAATAAGTTCTTTGTAATTGAAGGGACATGCAAGACATCATGCAAATTTTTCTTCCTGCCATCATGAACCACAAGAGGCACTTTGCCTTTATGCTCAATGCTATGCTGCGTGTCATCACCTGTGCATACATAGCCATGCTTTTCAGCCACCATATTAGTGAACCAGTCACCGTGATGGGTCATGTGATTCGACGCCCTTGAGTCAATGTACCACACTGCATCATCAGATGATTTTTCAGCAGCCTTATCTTTGATATATTGCATGGCAAACAGTCTATCACTAGAGTCATCTGCCTGACTGGACGTAGCATAGTGTCCATGCTATTTGCCCTTCTGGTTGCCCTGCTTCTTCCAGTAGTCCTTTGCAATATGCCCATACTTTCTGTAGTAATGACAATCCTTATCCTTGTTCGGATTGTCAGACGAACGTTGCTGCTGCCATGAGTCTCTGCCATGGGAGTTAGATCTCCCCCTACCTCGAAAATTTCCACCACCTCTTGCATTTGATGACGACTGATTGCTATTACCATAGGATGCATTCTATTGGCCTCCTCTGCCAAATTCATAGCCCGTACCATGGCTGCCATGACCACGCTGATTCGAGTAAAAAACTGCATCCTTATTCTTTGAACTGCTTGACCCTGTAGCTAAGCCAAGCTTCACCTCTTCATGAATCAATAATGCAACCAGCTCATTAAAGTCAGGCATTTCAGCCCACACAGACACTGAAGTGTCAAAAGACTTGTATTAAGGACCCAAGCCATTCAAAGTCACTGCAACCATATCTTCATCTTCAACCTATGAACCAACAGATGCCAGCCGATCTGTTATGGTCTTAACCTCTATGACATAATCCTGTATGGATCTGCTCTTTCTCTCCATGATATTGAACTTTTGCTTCAATTGTATCTTCCCTGCACTTGTGGTTGTGCCATAATATTTGACCAATATGTTCCATGCATCTGCCGGGGACTTACAGTTCATGATCTTCATCAATATAGCATCCGAGATTCATAATGACAACCAATGTAAAACCCTGCGAGCTCTTTCCATCCAAGCTCGATGCGCTCATCTTTGATCAGCTGTAGGATTCCTTTCTGGAACTTCAAGTTCAGCCTCAACACCTATCACTAAGTCCCAGTATCCCTTGCCTATCAAAAAGTTCTCCATGCGAAACTTCCATATTGCATAATTGTTGTTATCAAGCTTTTCCCCCACAATCTGGGTTATGTTGTCAGTTCTATCTGCATTTTCCATTTTGTAGACACTGCTTGACTACCTGCAAACGAAGGTCTTCTTAATAGTTTAGTTTCAGCCCGCAATTGTTTATGACAATTTTCTGCAATTAATTGTAGTAAAAAACCAGGGTATTGCAGCCCACTGACAACCCAAAACAGCCCACAAACAAGTGGCCTAACCTGTAGGTAAAACACTCAACACATATGCTATGTATTTGCTTCAGTTTAAACTCCTGCAACCTCACTGCCAGGGTACATACATGCAGTCTGAAAACTATAATCTGTGAGTGACCAGCAATGGTTTCAAGCCCAAAACTGAGTGGTATATGATCCAAAATACACCTACAACAGTTCAAATGTTAATCTCTGCATACGAGGTTCCAAACAAGTCAATCTGACACTTTATACATGTACTACAAGTACAAAAGCATAGTAATCTGACTGCAGGTTTCAATCAACCAAAGACATTCAATCACAGTGCGTGTATTTCAGTCCAAGAACTCCAAATACATTCAATACTTGATGACCAATTCAATATATGAGCATTCAGGTAACCACAGACAACCCGTCTTGAAGGAGTCAAACCTGTCTTGAAGGAACCAAGTCAGGAGATGCATCAATTGTTTGTGACCAGCCCATACATTGTTATTACATTTATTCTCTGCTCTAGATTTCAGTCTTTCAAGAGCATTCAATGCTCATCTCACGCTGCATAGTAACTGTCAAACATATGTCAAGTCATACATCCAATTGACACCAACTAATGTAATGCAATACTTCAGATGAAGACAATACTTGTTGCCCACAGATTTTGACAATTTTCTAGCATGTTTACACTTCTAGATCTGAGTATTTTCTTCAAGGAATTTCAGCTCAAAGTCATGAAGACAGATACATATGTCTTCCAGAGTGCATCTAGGCTTCAATGAAGTCCACAAAGCATGTCAAAGAGCTTCAAGCTCCAACCAAGATCAAATACAAGCTACCCTATCACTGTTTACAACTAGATTGCTCCTGTTTCAGATCTGTAGATCAGATCTATAGCTCATAACTAAGCACACATCCAAGTATTAGTATGCCAAGACCTTCAACCACCTTCCAAGGTGTATATGCAAGATGTAGATTGCTTGATAAGCTCCCAATGCCTTGTTTTGCAGTCAGATATGTCTTTAGCCACAACAAGTGCAAACACGCAGACCTGTCTAGAGTATGCAATAGAAAAAAAATGAATAAAAGCTCTAATATCTGCTAAAAAGAATCTTCAATCTATTGCTCAAATCACCAACTACTATCACGACCCCAACATATTAGCTTCATAGAACCTGTATCTAAAACACATATGAAAGGAAAACCAATAACACCAAAAACCATTCCAATACCATAAAACCAAAATAACTCAAACTATTAAAGGATATAAGAGTTCAGCATCCGAAGTCTCACTATAACCATGTTATAACCATCATCAACGATCTTCACAGCTTCATTTTCATCAGCTCCTCACAATATAAAAAACAAACAAAACCTAACACAAAAAACACTCATATACAAATATAGTCTAAATGGCACAAATCCCCAAAATTTTTGAGAGAAAGAAAAAGTTTCCATTAAGAAAGAGAGGATGAAATCATGAAAACCCTCCTACTAAGTAGGATGAAGGCATTTCTTCTTAAATTGCATACTAAATTTACGACGGTCTAAGGCTTTGTTCTCATCTACAAAGTACTGAGGTATATTTTGGAGGAACTATAGACAACACATCCTTTCTAGTAAAATTATGAACCTAGTAGGGAAGGCCTGTGCAAAGTAATACATAACATCCATGTGAGCAAAAGCTACATCCTCATTTGGATTAATCAGCAAAACTATGGGATACTCTTTCAAGTATTTAGGGATGACTGCTAATGCATGAAAGCAAGATACCATAAAAACTGAGCTGCAATACGAAAAGTGGTATCCCCAGAAGTAACATGTACTCTATCAAAATGGAGGTAAGAGTTTGAACATGCTGCAGAGGTATCCCAGGACCCTAGAATAAAAGGCCAATTAAACACCGGTCATGTCACAAAATCATGTAGTGTCCATTCTCATTGACGAAGTATGTCACTATCATACCCTGGTGTATCCAGCACTGTCTGAGGAGGAAGGTTAATGTAATCGGATGGAGAGGGCAATGGAATAAAAGGGGAACATTGTAATGGAGGATAGGATAGATCATAAAAGGAAGGTAAATGAAGGGATAAAGAAGGTGGAAAAGACGAAGAATACATCAAAAAGGTATAAAGGGATTCTGTTGGAAAAACAGAAGGAATAAGAGGAACGGTAAGTGGAGGTTCAGAAGGAGTAGGAGATAATGTAGGATCAGCAATGAAAGGACATGTAGAAAAAACAAGAATATGAGGAAATCTTGAAGGGGTAAAGGATAAGAGAGGAATGGTGTCAGGACTAGATAAAAGAAGAGAAACATAAAGAGGAAAACCGTAAGACATGAGGGAATAAGAAATAATATCTGCAGGATCTAAGGGATAAGTAGAACACCAAAAATTAAGGTCTTGAAAAAAGGACTCTGTATATGACGGGTGATCAGCAATAAAGCTTAATAACTGAGATTATAGAGGTTGGATATCAGATTTATAAAAAACATTTATGAGACGATGAGGCTCCAAAGCAACATCCTCCAAAGGTGGATGCCAAGCATGTCCCTTACACCAAAATGTCTGCTCATGATAGGTTCGCAAACTCTCTGCTAGTAGAAGCTCAACTGAGTGCACATACATCATTGCTTGTAAGACGACATCTCCCACATAAACATTCAAATCTTCTTCATCAGAGATCTGCAAATGGCCTGTAAGATACATGAAAGATAGTAATTGGACCTCATGGGAAATCAGCTCATCCACAAAGCAATCAAAAATAGTTCTCAAGCGATCCGCAAACCAGAGATTTGGCCATCCATCCTTTGGAGGCTCCAAATCCACATTGCTTAAGGATATATAGAAAGCAAATCTCTGTTAATTATACTTCACCCAAAAGGAAGGAGGAGGTGACACCAATTCAGTATAACTGAAAAACTCATTCTACATGCAATCCATACGGTGCTGAAGGCATTCAATCTTAGCTGAGAACCCATCACATAGTTTACCTTTTTGTTGCAACTGATCAAGCTCCTCTTTGGAAGACAAAGCAGAAGATACATGAGCAGGAGGAGAAATAGAAAGAATAGCCACTCTTTGGTTAAGTTCTTCAATAAGTTTCTTTTGGGACTCTACAGTTTCTCAAGAGTGCTGCAACTGTTCCTCACTAGTAGCAAGTTTACTAGCCAAAGTGACCATTTCGTCAAGGACATAATTTTTCTCAATCATCAGAGATGCATTCTCCTCCTCCAATTTAGCAATCTTAGATTCCAGCTCTTGAATAGTTACCTTCTATGAATCCATTAAGGTTGTGGTAGTAGTCATTTGGTTATGGATAGCACTGAGTGTAGCTCTTTCGGAAGACATATCCTCCAGTGCCTTACTCAACTAATTGGTTAAGGAATCCACCTTGTCTTGCATGGAAGTGTAAACACTTGTATTGAGTGTTTGAAAACAAGAAGTGAGGGAGGTTTCCAGAGTAGACTGGACATTTGAAGCCATCTGTGGAAGCATAGGTCCAGATAAAATGGTTTGTAAAGATGAAGGAATCTGCAAATCTAAGTGTCCTTCCTTTTGGGCTACAAATAGATTGGTACAGGATAGGAATGAAGGAAGGGCACTACCAAAAACAGCAGGAGTGGATGTTTGTACCAGGGAAGCTAGTATAGGAGGATTGGAAGGACCCTTCATGCGAAGGCGTTTCTTGCAAGAAAACAAAACAAGGGACTCTTCATCTTCTGAATTAGGTTGCATAGGCCGAGGAGAAGGAACTGAAGATGTAGGCTGCACTGGTAAAGGAGCAGGATCGGGCACTGGAACACCACTAGGAGGAGGTGCAAAAGTGAGGATTCTCTATAATAAGGCACCATAGGAGACATTACTGTTTTGACCCTTCCGTACTCGCTAGAAATGTTGGTCCATCTTGGATAATAGGAAGCCTACCTAATTGAACTTAGCACCCTCTAGAATCTTCACAGAAGCCATGAACAGTTCTTTGGACAGATACTTGGATACAAACTTGCTCGGCATAAACTAGTCCTAGAGGATCTGACATAGCTGCTTCCATATGGGAGAAGAGATATGGGCAAGAGATACCCCTGAACTATTAATGAGCTAGTTAAGGAGAAAGGGGGTAGAAGTTTCCTTCTTCATCAACGTAACAATCTCTTCAGCAGTGAGTAACTGGTTACCGTTGGGCACAAATGAAGCAGAAATGGGCAAGCTCAGTGCTTCACTGATATTAGCTATAGATAAACAGAAGGTGCGGTTATAAACCAGACCATACTGGTTTTTGTAAAAAGCCAAGAAGAAGTAACAAAGTTTCTCATCCAGAGATGGCAATGTGAGGGCAACAAATGGGTGGAGGCCTGGAGGTCAGATGCAATCCGCCTCTAAAAGAAGGGAATAATCATGGACTGCAAGGGGAACATGTTGTACCACAATCGGAGGGGTAGGAGCACATCCCATTCAGACTATAGCAAAAAACCCACACACATAAAACCAAAAAAACAAAGGGAAAACCTACAAAACCCAAAAACAAAACCTCCATTGAGACCATCAATAGGAAATAGATTGAGAATAAGATCGACTAGACCAAACCACCCCAAACAAACCACATCATGCGCAAAATTTGACATGACCTATGCACATATGCGATCGAAAGCTTCATGCTATGCAACAAACATGCACCCTATATCCTCGTAGCAAGCACGCAAAATAAAACAAAAATGGCACACATACCATAGCTTAGACACGGACTAAAAAAATTATGATTGAACTAAAAATTCTGACTAAAAATAGAATAAACACCATATGGACCAAGGTTAGATTAATAATCCCAAATCTCACATAACGTTCAACGTTCTACAGTGTAGTGAAGTGGATGGGTGAAACTAACGACTCATTTTTTTAATTAGATAATCCATTAAACACAATTCATTGAAGTTAATCCGTTAATGCATGGTGAGTCAAAAACATAGCCCCAGCCCCTCTCAGACTTGACACAACTTGACTTAACTTGGTCTCTACTGATGCATTTCATTGTTATAATTACATGATGTGTGGCACTTGAGTGCATGCATGCGTGACTTCGAAGGGTTTATTTTAATTACAAGTTAATGTGTTTGTAACACATGTGCATGTGCACTTGTGAATGGAGTTTAATTTACAAAAATTAAGTGGGTTGCAAAGGTGTACATGCAATGGCGGGGTTCCTTTTATAATTAATGTCTAGTTTGTTTTAATTATAATTTTATTATGTGCATTCTATTAATTGGGTGTGTGCAATGGTCAATGGATTTTATTTGCAATTAATGGTGTGTTATGGTGCAAGTGAGAGAGGGAAAAAAGAAAGGAACCTGGCAATGTGTGGGTGGACACTCGCAAGGTCTGAAACCACGTCCTCAAAAATGGAGTGTGCAATCCATGCAAATCCACAAAAATGAACAAAAGGTCGACTGACAATAGGCGTGCTGTTAGATAGAAAAAAATAAAAACTAACTAACACCTTGACTAAACAAAAACAATGATACACATGACCAAAATAAAAGAGAAAATATGGATTTGAATTTTAGTGGGATATTTTGATTTGTGTGGTTTTCTTGTTTTTATTTAGTGTTGTTATATATATATATATAATTTGTTGTTTTGTTTTGTTTTTTAACTAATAAATAAATAAAAATGAGGGTTTGTTTTTGTTTGTTTCGTTGGTTTAGTTTGTGTTGTTTTTATTTATTTTGGTATGTTTTTGTTTTTGTTTTTTTTTTAATAATAACCAAGAAACCAAGTGTCCCATTATGAGAGTTGAAAACCATTCTGCTTCAATGTGATGGAAATGTTCTTATCATGTTTGGGAGTTTCAAAAGATGTGTTTAGGATAATTACATTGTCATAAGATTAAAAATATATATATTTTTTTTCTAGAAAATATTTTCTAAAAAATATTTTAATAAATTTTCATTTCAAAAAAATCAAAAATGGAAAAAAATTAAACTCGATTTTTTAAAAAAAATTCTTTGATTTTTAGGTAGAATTTTTATCAATTTCCATCATTTTGTGAATAATTTTAGGCAATTTGGAAATTTCAGTAATTAATTAATTGCATTTTTCATGGAAAAAAATGAAATTGTGAAAAAAAGTTTTAGCAATTTTTTTGTAAATTTTTAGATTTTTTAAATGTTTTATGTTATTTTGTTTTTTTTTATATTTTTTTTTAAATTTGGAATTATATTCGGGATTTCAAAAATGAATACCCGGACGCACGGGTGAACAGTTGCGTGTCAACAACAACAACGACACACGCCCATGAACGAGTTTGACGCACATCCTCACGCATGAACCCCCGGAAAGACCATAGACTCCACGACCACGCACAGCTACATGTGAACTACTGTGACAAAGATCCGCAACCCGCACAAAAGAAACTCTACTGATGTACGCGAAGAGGGTCTTAAGAGGGGGTAGGAGTAGGGGGGCTTAACAAGGGGTAGGGGAAGGGGGCTTGGGTAGGGGTATAGGAAAGGGGGGGAGGAGGTGGGGAAGGAGTAGGTAGGTGGTGGAGGAGGAGGTGGGAGGAGGTGGTGGAGGAGGGGGAGGAAGAGGTGGAAGGAGATGGCGGTGCCACAAGGCGGTGGACACCAGGGTGTGGGTGGGTGGTGCTGGTGGTTGAAGTAGTTGGCTATGATGGCGAAAGGCGGCGATCTCCTCGACAGTGGGCGACCTCGTCAACAGGGGCGGCCGTCACAAGCATACGAGTGGTGGGCGAGCCACAATGTGGCAACAGCGGGGAGTACGTCTACGGCAGGTGCTACGTGAGTGGCAGGGAGGGAGCAACAACGATTCCAAGTGGCTAGGGTGCATCCTCGTCGCTGCAGGCGGCATCCGGGGGTAGAGGGTGGCTGCGAGGCCGAGAAGTGATTGTGCTGTCCAAGGCGGAAAGGGGCAAAGGAGAGGAGGGAGAGGGGAGGATGGAGGAGAAAGAAGGAGGAGGAGGAGGAGGAGGAGGAGGAAGAGGAGAAGGAGGAGGAGAGCAGTTGGTCGTATGGGGGGGCCAACCGTTTTTTTTTTGTTTAATAATAAAAAAAATTTCGCGGTTTTGTTTTTTAATTAACGTTTTTTGGTTTTTTTGTTGTGGTTATTTTATAATTAATTTATTATTTTTAATTTTGTTTTTTTTAGTTGTTTTTTTTTAAGGATAATGAATTTTTTTAAAATAGTTTTTTATTTTTATTATGTTTTTGTTTGTTTGGTTGGTTATTTGTTTTGTGTTTTTTAAATAAAAAATTTGTGGTTGGGTGTATTGAATTTTTTTAAATTTATTTTGAATTTGGTTTTGTTGTTTTATGATTTTGGTGTTTTGTTTGTGAAATTAAAACAATGATTGGGGGGGAGAATCAATGTAAAAAGAGGGGAGATCAAATTAAAGTAATAAAATAAAAGCCTAAAAAAGGGAAGCACGCCCCCGTCCCGTGCGTATGCACCCGGGGGGGGGGGGGGGGGGGGATAAAAGAATTTTGCATTGACGGGATGAAACACGACTAAGACGTTGGTACGAAAGGGCGCGAAGGCGACGGGCGTTGTGAGGCGCATAAATTCAAAAATGTGTGTGTTCACGCGCAAGGCGAAGCAAGCGGAAACACAGGAACAAGGAAAATTGTGAGAAAAGTCATATCGGATATGTTTATCATGTTAGAACACGTTCACATGGAAAAACCCAAAAATCAACCCCGAAACAGGATACATAAATTAATATAAAAATATTTGGTCACCTGAACAAAGGGCACTAAAAATGAAAAATGTCAGCAGGAAGGGGATTTATAGGCCTGTCACATCAACGCGTAGTTCTGGGGGAATTATGAGGGGTTCAAATGCAAAAAACACAAAAAAGACACCCGAAAATACATGGAAAAATTAATAACTAAAAGCTCGATAGTCAGAATAGGGGGAGAAAAAGGGAAAAATGTGGGGAAATGTTGGGATAGGACTTTAGGGAATTTATTAAGAGCAAGCATCATTTTATGGTTCCATTAAATCACAATGTCAATCTATTCATTTGTCTCAATAGTATGGGGATGTAGATACCTATTGAAGCCTAAAATAATTTATGGGAATCTTGAGTACTTCAGATGTTGATCTCAAAAGATCTATTTTGGGGATACATGTCTCAACACTAGTTCTTAAAGTAGGAATTTGGTACTTGTTGTTGTTGCTCTCCTACATCTAGGACTGATTCCTGCATATACTTTACATTAGTGAGTCACATACTTGGTCAATCATGGCATACATACATAATCAACTTGAGGCATATGCAGGGGGCATGCATCATAGACGTGCAGGGACGCATCCCCACACTTAAAACCTTAACGGACAGAGTAAAATGCATAAAGATAACCTAAGACTCGTCAACTGACTAGACTCTAACTTCCCCACACTAAAAACATTACAGACATTAGCAATCATAAAGATAAGGATAGAAAAACTTGGCTCATTTCACCAAGCATTGCAGTTGATGGTGGATGTCACGTCCTGTGTCGCAATCGGCTCTGCAAGAGGTACCAAGGTGTCTTCACAACATATATCCAATGCGGCAGGGACCACACAACAACACCCAAGGAGGTAGCTAATTGATAACACCCGTCTGGTAGGTGTCGTGGATAAAGGATAATCTCTCAGCTCGCACCACTCAGATGGGAATGAATGAACAATCACTCGCCCCATTACTAACATCACTCGAGATAGTATTGATGGTAACCCAAATCTCACACTCGGTTTAGAAATTGACAAGGGAAATGGTGTAGAGAGAGTATGCGAGGGTGCATAGTTGATGGTGCATTAGTGCTTCCAACCCTGTTTGGCATAGGTGCAAGCAGGAAGGCCAGGGAGCCTTGTAGTGCAGTGTACAGAATAGGGTGACGTGTCCTGTGATGGTGGTAGAGACCCATCCCGTGTGTGCATTGGGAAACAGAAACGTACCTGACTCCAATTTTCATAATATCCCTCAATCTCACCTATTGGAATTGATTGAGGAGAAACACCAGTCACACTCTTAGCCCACCCTCTATCTCACACTCTGCTGAAAGATACAGAGGGCAACCCATTCCTAAAACCCATTGATGTAATCCTCACATTCACTTGTGCAGAGGTTGTATGCCTTATGCACATTTGATGGTGCAACAGTGCATCCCGCCCTGTGTCGGTATACAGTGCAAGAAGGAAGGCCAAGGAGCCTTATGATACAGTGCACAGGAATAGATCGTGCGTTGTGCATTGAGAAACCCAACCCGTGCATGCAATGCTCCATTCACCATCTCACCTCTCATTTGATTTGAAGGGAAAGACTGGTCACTCACCTCACCCTCTGTCTCATACTCTTTTGATAGATACAGAGGGCAACCCATTGTCATGTCCCCATCCTATTAGGATGAAAGCTCGCATCACTCAAGGGGTTGGTGATGACGATCGTGTCAGTTGTTATTGTCATCAGAGTGTTGAAGATTGTGCGTACCCAGGGAGGTAGCTGACACATCTGATACTTCAATGATTTTTATGAAATATCGTCTTTTAAGGAGGGCAAACAGACTGATATTGCAGAGACAGCATACCAAGGGAGGTGGCTTCAAATTGCTTCTGGAAAGGTTTTGCTAGTGAATCAGCTATCCTGAACTACGGGGTGTTACCACCTTTTCCATAGTCAGTTTCTAGCCCAAGGGTGTATCCACCTTTTCTTGGAACGAGGCCTGCTATGACAGGGAATTTCTTCCTTTTCTCCCATAATAGTTTTCTTTCTTTTTTTTTCTTAACCTATTCCTGAGGGTGTCTCCATCTTTTCTCAAAGAAATAGGCCGGCATGGCAGGGACTACAGTCCTTTTCTCCCATAACCATTATATATACATATATATATATACATACATTCTCTTTTGTTTTATTTTGCTTTTTGTTTTTTGTTTTTTTGCTTTCAAAAGGGAAATGGTAGAAACACCATTTGTCAGAACCATCCTCTCCACCGCAGCTGATTGAAAATAGAGGATAAGAGATCAGGGACAGGACTTGGACAATCTTTTGCAATATGGCATTCTCCTTTGCATCGGCTGCACAAGGGCTTGTAATCCACAGATCTTCTAGGGTTTGGACAATTTGGGGAGATATGACCATTTTCTCCACATCTGTAACATTCCACCTCGGATCTTTGACCGTCGTCCTCTGTAACTTTGAGAGGGAAACCTCCTTGGACCAAATTAGGACCAAACTCCCTAGGCTTTGGTTCAATGTCCTGCGTTGTCATTTTGGATTCTAGCAAGTTGAATCTTGTGTTTTCATCTTTCTGTCTTCGTTCATGCATCTTTTTCATAGAGTAGATATCCTCTATATGGTTCTTCCTCAAACAGTAGGAATAGAAGGCTTCAGGAATGGTTGGTTTTCAAGTACATTCAGTGGCTAAATTTCCCGCTTGATGGCACTTTTCGCACCATGTATTAGAACGCATCACATCTCTCCCACCTCCTGCAGGAGTGGATATATTGGCGGTATTCACCTTTACAGTCTATAACTGCTCTATAATCACATCCATAAGCCCTTTCTTAATACTTGCGACTGAGTTGGATAAGTAGTCCTTTAGATTTTCACTTCCTGGAGTACTTGTAGTAGGGTTTTGGGAAGCTTCTGTAATTATTGCATATACATGTTGGGTTGATCTGAAGGGTCCTCTGTTTTGGTTCTGATTCAGAGCTCCTGTTGAGACTTGGGGTTGTTGATTCCAGTTTGTAGGGTTCCACTGTTGTTGAGTCACCATTGGAGGAACTCTTTGAGGCCACTGTTGTTATGGTCAAACCATCATTGGAGACATTGTTGTTTGTGGCCATTGTGGATTAGGTGCATTGTACTGTGGCACTGTTTGCATCTGGAAATATGTGTAGGGAACCGTCCCTGGGATTGCATTTGGGGGGTATACCATTCCTGGCATGGGAGGAGGTAAAACTCCTCTTCCTGGAGTCATTGATAGCCTTGCTTCAACTTCGGCATACAATCTTGCACCTTCCACTGCAGCTTGCAGATTGACTGGTTTTCTCAATTCCATGAACTTGCAAACTTTTGGTTGTAGGTCTCTAAGGAACGCTCCTTTTTGGATCTCTTCATCATAGTCCATCTCTTCAGGATGGATTCCATTCGCGAGACATAAGCTTCCACTCTTTCTCTAGAGGACTGACTTAAGTTCATGAACTCCTCTCGCATTCGCTCTTCAAAACCTTCACACTTGAATTTAGTGAGGAAGGCCAATTTTAGGTTGTCCCATGTGCCAAAAGTTCCTGCTGCTTGTCTCTCATGCCAATGAAATGTCATGCCCTTGAAAGTGGCGGGGAATATTGCTAACCAATGCTCAAGGGTTCTGGCATTGCTAGCCACACATGCTACCATAAATTCTGCTACATGAAGATCGGGGTCTTCATTATACTCTCCCTTAAAAATTGGCAATGGGACTACATTTGCTGGCATGTCATCAATATTTCAAGGACAAATCTGACTAGGAAGGGGACCTTGAGTTTCCATGGGGACTTCTGTAAAGAGTTCTTTTAGGGTGCCAAAGGAGGCTTCTGCTGCAAGCTCATTCTCAGCCTTGATTCTTGCCTTCTCTCTTATCACGTACCTCTGGACTCGTTCTAACGCTTGCCTCTTGATTGCATTATTCATCAAGGGGTTGGCTCCAACCAGTTGGTTTGTACTCAACATAATAGAATTAGAGAGAGCTTCAGTCTCTAGAGAATTCTCTGGCCAACATCTCTTTTACTTCCTTCTTTTCAACATCTCTGAATTCAGCTTTCAAACCACTACAAAGGGGGATATATTCCGTTCTGAAAGTATCAAAACTCATTCTTCTTAAGATCGTTCTTATGCCATCATCATAATAATGCCAGCTTTTGAGGGTTTCAACAGTGTATGTTATAAATAACACTTTGTCTACCAACTTCTAGTGGGTTGCTAATTGGACAAACAAAAGATTCTCAGAACACCAAGCATCCCACATATCTTGTTGTTGAGCATCCACGAACAAATTCCAACTCTTTTCTTTCTTATTTTCATGAACCTCCACTGACTACGACTCCTGAAGCTTCTTCACGATCTCCCACTTGATGATGTCTAGAAATTTCTCAATGAATGCCAAATCTTCCATGGATGGTCATTCTCTTTGTTTCTACCCTTCAGTTTGTTCCCAAACAATTTGCCACCAAGATGCATGTCTCTATTGCTTCAACAAGAAGAGAAAATAGTCCACCACATAGAGCTTGCATCATGATGGTAATATGTTTCTACCATTGTGTAATGAAATTCTTGTAGAAAGTGGCCTTTACAATAAGAATCTCTAACTCTTCAGTGGAAGAAGGAATTTTGCAAGCGTCCATTGAATTTTCCTCTTCTTGGCAATGTTATTTCCTTCATTTTCAACCTCTTCTAATGCTTGTTGATGGCAAGATTCCCCAGTTGCGCACCAAAAACATAGAACCCCAAAAGGACCACCAAGGAAAAATGGTTTCTAATGCAAGAAAATATATATTGTAACATCAACAAGCTTTTGTTTCATTCTTTTGAGAACCACAACAAGGAAAAGAACAAATCTTCACGCAACATCATAGTAGATATCTCCCACGGATTTAATAGAATCAAACATAATATTCAATATCTTCATAGAATACATCAATAGAACAAGAAACACAAAAGAATACACCAATTTTGAATGGAAATCAATCATATAGTATTCATCTTCAATGTCTTCATAGTTCTTTCTCTATCTCTCATAGTAGATACATTGTTTTTTAGGCATAGAACTGAGTTTCTCTCACTTCTCTCTCTCTCATACTCTTACTCTCTCAATAATAAATTATAGTCTCACTAAAATACTCAAGAATGACACTCAATTCTCATATCTTGGTCATGGATAAACCTCCCAAAAGGTATGTCTGATGTGAAGAGGCACCAAAGACATCATAGTGTCCTATGAGATCTGGATTCTGTCATTGTTCTTTTGTAACCCTCTATGAATCTTCAACAACTACTTCTTCACTTCAATTAGCTTGAATAGAGCTTCCATTCATCCTTTCCTTAAAAAAAACACTTCCCAAAACATCCATACATCCAACATAACACTCAATAGAAACGAACAGAATAGACCATAGAGCAACAGAACTACAGAACCTTATAGAAGATCAACAGAGACCATAAAAACCAAACCAAAACCAATTCAATCTTTAATAGAACTTTTAACGCAACATCAAACATCTCTCAAAACATTCATTCAACCATCTCAACTACCAAAATAGAAGCAAAATAGAAGAAAACAGAAGAAAGTCAGACCTTATAGAACCAAACAGAAAAATTACAGAACCCTATAGAACAACATATCCTCATCAAAAACCATCATAAACCCTTCAAACATACTCAAACCATTCGAAAAACTTCAAAACATCTTCAAATTCAAACAATCCATCACCAAAAATAGACATTCAGCAACAAAAACAACAAAAAATTAGCCAAAAAACATATCATTTCAGCACTCAACACTGAACTAGTAGAAGGTCTTCGCCTAAGGCACTTGGTATACAAGTGTGTGATCCCAAACTCAGGGCATCTTAGGTCAGGGCCTTGTCTCGATTCGCTTGCTCCCTTTTAGGGTATCGAGATGATATGTGTCCTAGGTGACCACAAGGTCAGCATGTGATGAGTTCCTTGTTGTAGAAGATTGAGAGTCTAGCACATGCTCCATTGAGGATGTGTAGGTTTGGAGGTTGTGGATATCATGCGACTTTATATCTATGTTGTGGATGTCATGTGACTTTATGTCTATGTTATGAAACTATAAGAGAAGTCATATCTTTATGCTTTCAGTTGTATGCATGCAAGTCAAATTGTGAGTTATTTTGGAATACAAGTTTTACAAGATGAAGAGCTATTGCATTAACTTGTTTGCATGACTATTGACAAGTTTGAAGCTTGGAAGCAAAAAGACTAAGAGGGAGGCCATAAGTGAATCACTAACTAGGATTTTAGTGGCATGTGACCTTGTGTAGGAGATAGGGAGGGAAACTTATGGGATCTAGGGAAAGGGAAGAAAGTGGAGAAAAGAGCGGGAGTTTGGGGCAACATTTCCATATTGAAAAACATGTACAAACTATAGGAGAGGGCTGCTCTCAGTTGGGAAGGGAAAGGAAAGAAAAGCTCATGCAAGATTGAAGTGAAGGTATGAATAAACATGGCTAAAGCTTCTCTAATGTGAAATGGTGACCCTTGGCCAAGAAAAGATGAGTTTTGAATCTTATTTTGTCTATCCTAAATAGGGAACTAGAGGTTATGCAGTAAGGTAGTTGCTATCCGTAGGGATTTGGACTTCTTCCATTGGCTTCAGAAGCATGTATTCTAGATATCTCACTCTCTAATGATAGGGGCTACTTTGTACCTATCAAAGACTTACCTTGAGAGGGTTTGGAAAAAGTATTTTATTTTTCTATAATACATAGGAAAAATAAGATTGAAGCATTAAAATTAGGTCAATACAAGGTTTTTTTAATCTTCAACTATTTCTACCGATTGGTATTGCTTCTGGGTGGTTTAGAAAATGTTTTGTACTTGTCATTCACATAGTTTGGAGAGATTTTGGAGCAACTTAAGAGAAATTTAGTCCTAACATAAAACAAAGTAAAACATGACTAAAGTATAAAAATAAGGCCCATATAGGGTTTGATGCATCATTAACCATGTCCATCAATTGATATTGCTTTTGGGTGATGGGGTTGACCTTTCCCCATAAAAAATTAACACACTTGTATTGAGATTTAATGATTTTTCTATTGGATAAACCTATGCATAGTAGGATTTGAATATTTTTTAATTCAAAACCAGGGTTTATGTTGGGCTATTGATTTTGAGTTAGTCAATTGTCTCAACAACAAGGGTTGGATTGATCTAGCACTATTGTTCTTGACTATAATACAAAGACTTGGCTTCATTCTAATTTGGTGTGTGATTTGCTTCATCTTTCTCTCTTATTCTTCTCTTTAACCACTACTCTTTGCATCCTTATTTTTGAAATCCTTGTGGTTCTGTCTTTCATCCCTTTATCCATCAAGAACACCTTTTGGCTAATTCGAGTAGTCATTTGCCACCACTACCTTCATTGACAACCATAGTAGGTTTGTATCTATGTGAAAGCTAGTGTTTTATGCTTGTAATAAGAACATTGAGGTGCATTATCATTATGTTGGGGAGAGACTCTCTGTAATAGGAGAGATCACCTTGGTGTATGTGCCACCATAGCTGTTAAATTATGCGAGCTCACACCATCTTTGCATTAAGGTGTAAATAAATATTTTGGCATAGCAAAGCTCAAGGATGATGTTATGATAGAAAGATAAATGTAAAAGAATGTGCCTAAATTTACACAATTGACCTATGAGTGCACTTTTAATAATACACAACATGTCAGTATTATGGATAGAAGAAAATATCCTTCAATTAAAGAGAAACTTTTGGTATTGGCCTATGAGTGCACTTTTGTTGTAAGTCATTTTGTAGAGATCCAACCATGAGTTTTAGGAGGAGTAAAAAGATAAAATGTTCATAGTTTTATACAATATGGCAGCTTGACCTTTGGGATTTTCTAGATCCAATCTCTAGATAATGTAACATAAAACCATAGAGTTAGGTAGCCACCTACTAATAGGAATCTCGATTGCACCTATGTGCGTGCCTACCTAGAGGGCTGAATATCTAATGCTGCAACCATTATCTCATGTTAAGCATCCACCTACCAAAGGGTTGCTTGAGATTCACTCAAAGTAAGAATTTATATCAACTATTTTGAGCAACTAGATTCTCATCCTAGCACTATCTTAGACAGACTATGAAAGTGATAATAGACAATAAACACTATGGGGGTGTAGTATATGAAGAGAAAGAGGGGTGTGAGTGTAGCCCCCACACCATCAACATTGTGCCTATCCTTGTTTCAGAGTTGATTGAGTTCATGACTACTAGTTTTGGATTTGGGAATCAACCCATCACTTGTACTTGGCAGGCATAGGTCCGCTTGTGTATTGAATAAAAGTTTGGTACTATTGAAATCAATCTTATGTTTTCCATACATTGTAGATTTTATTGTATAAATTAAGACTTGCATTAGTACCTTGCTCTCATCTCGGTACATTATACTACTAGTTTTTACTAAATAATTAATTGTATAATAAATAACTAGTATAGTGAGAGTGCTTTTAAATGTAAAGCATTATACAAGTATTATCAAAGCACTATACAAGCACTATTGAAACACTCTACAAGTGATAAAAATGTACTAATAAAGTATTGTGATAGCACTAACCATTTTGCTTAATTGAACCTCTTACCATCTATGTTTTTTCTCATGGTATCAAAGCAAAGATCACTGATATTGGCTAATGTGAGCTTTGTTTATGTGGAAATCCCTCGCGGAAGTTACTACATGTATGCCCTCTACATCACGTGCGTTCAAGGCCTATTTATAAATATCCTTATCTATGAATTTTTCTTGAATAAAACGTAACCCTTATCTATTCAATTTGTAAATAAACCCTTTATATTACACCCTTTCATATGTAAAAATGTAAAAAAATGGTATTTTAAAAATACCTTATTTTGAACCCACGTGATGCACACATATATTCATAAGGAACTTACCCAAGGGAAATCCCCATTCATTGCATGGTGTGCTTGAAGTTGGAAATGGCACCTAGTTTGCATAATCTACATTTGAAGGTAGTCGAAAAGCTCAATTTCACAAACTATGGCACTTGGAATGTGAAAATAAAGCCACTCCTCTTCTTCCAAGCTTTATAGGAGCTGGTCCCAATGGATAAACTAAGACCAACTAAGGTCAACACAGAAGGGTTGGCCAAACGGGACAAGAAGGCCATGATTTTCACATGATGAAGCTAAGTGTCAAGGATTATTTTCTCAGTCATCTAATGGACATTAAAACTCCCAAGAAATCTTGGAAGAACTTGAAGAACGTTTATGAGTCCAACAATACACCAAGGCAAATAGCTTTGAGATTTGAGCTTACCAATACAAAGAGAAATAAAGGAGAGACTACCATAAAGTTCAAGATTCAATGATCCATATTAGCAATTGATTATTGTGTGAGATAAAATGATAGAAAATGATCTCTCTACAATCATTGTTTATGGTTTGAAGGAAGATATGCAGAACTTGTACAAGGCCTCATAATTTTGATGCAATGACACTCACTTGATGAGATGGAACACATTCTTAGTGATGAAGATCAAAGGTAAAAAGCTATGAAGAACATTCATAATGATATTGTAAAATATTACACGGCGCAGTGAACAGAATCTGAGAAAGAGATAGAGAGTACACAACAGATAAGAGGAGAATCAGTAAATTCTTTAACTCCAAACAATTGATACAAAGATGGCTCTGTCCACCCGTGCGCTTCCACTGTGTGAAGCTTAGATGGCGATCTAGACAGAAGATAGGTGAAGAGCTTAAGGCTAGCTGGAACAACAACTCTGACTGGGTGAAAGATGAGTCCGTGATGGCTGCGAAGGGGTTTAGCTTTTATAGCCTGCGAAGGTCGTTAGGTCGGCCTGCTGACCTAACGATGACCGACCTACCATATGAGCCTCCACTAGTCGGCCAGGGAATATTCCAATATTCCCTTTACCATCGGGCTGGGGGCGCTAGCCCCGGACCCCCGCCAGGGGGGCCGCTGGCCCCCCTGGGACCCCCCAGCCAGGGGCCGCTTCCACGGCCCCTGGACCCCACAATAGGGGCCCCTTTTAACTCCCTTACACCGCAACTCGATGCAATGCGCCTCGAGTTGCTACCAGCTTAACCACTCTGTCTAACCTAAATATTAGTCCCACAATGGTCACCTTTTTTCCATCCGGTCACATAGACCTCATCTGATATACAAGTCAGGACTCCACCAATGTTCGGGCTCACACTTGGCTTCTCCTCATAATGGGGGCCTTACAACTTTGAGCACCATGGATCATTGGTAGCACCTAATGAGGGTGGGGCATTGATCATATCTAACAGATATCTCTATAAGCACCTCTACAAGCATAACTAATAAAGCCCTTTTGCAAGAAAGATAAAGAAAGATCCAAGAATCAAAGAGAAAGAGGAAGACAACAACCACAACAATGATCAACTACATCAATAAGGTACTCAATCTTCTTATGGGGGAAAAGGAGAATATTCCTAAAGAGGTAGAGATAGAGACTATAATAACTTAGTTCAATGTTTTTATTGTCAAAATAATGGACATTTGGAGAAATATTGCATGTAAAAGCAAGCTAATTGGAAGGGAAAAATAGTTAGCTTTTTTAATGGAGAAAGAAGCTCTCAATACTTCTCTCAAGAAAACTCTCTATGAGAAGACTATAAAAGCCTAAATAGTGTTGACTTTGGTATTAAAGAAGAGCCATGGTAGATTGAGAGTGGTAAAAGCACCCACGTGACCTTTCATGCTGGACATTTCACAAAGTTAGATTCTATTCACAATTTAGTGTGTTTATTGGATATAATAGTGTAAATAAAGGTTACAAGTTGTACGAACTATATGAAAGGAAATTTTTGTATCAAGGATGTATCATTTAATGAGAATGATAGCTAGAAATCAACTCAATCCTTAGATTTGGACATGTGCTCTTTCACACCTCTCAAAGTGTAGAGATGAAAAACATCAAGAAGCTGTAAGAAGGTCTACAAGGTATAGGAGGACATCCCAAAGACTAAAGTATCAAAGATGTACAAATGGGACTTTGAATGATGTAAATTTTCTCTTTTCATCTTATAGCATAATGAACCTAGAAGATACAGGATGCATGTGTGGTAAAAAGGAATGCAAGGATGCTATGAATAAAGAAATGTCTACATTGCATAGGAATGATTATTGGGATCTAATATCATGTGCCAAGGTGATGGAAAAATTATATGTAGGGTAAAGCTCACAACTAAGATTATGGCTCATGTTTTTTGTTTGCCATTGAGTGACAATGCTACTTCATGGAAATGTGTTGAGCACAAATGCATGCCACCTTTGGCAATCCTTGTGGACCCAAGGATATCTATATCTTGAAGCAGATGGACACTAGTAGAATTGCACCTTGTATGATTTGTGGAGAGGTTCATGTTATTTATTGAGGATTTTATTTTTGCAAGCTTTCATTTTTTATTCTTTTGAAATCAATCATTTTTTTTCGAGCTTTTTTGTGCAACGTACTGATTCTACATATAAATATCTCTATGCAACATACCCCCACATGGAAGTATCCTAGGTCATACATGATTTTCATGCATATATTCATAGCACAATTACTAATTCATGATCATACAACTATAGACATGAAGTGACACAAAAAGAAAATAGTAATTCTTCATTGTTATTAAAAGAGTATGACGCTTTGCATTTAAATGAACACACATCAAGAAAAAAAAACCAACATAGCATATTCTCAACATGAACAACCAAATCAAATATTCTTATGCATGAAATCTCTTAGGAAGAGTCTCCTTTATGCTAGCAACATTTTTTAGTGCAATATATCAACCACCCTCACTTGGGCTTCCACATGGAATTTAAAGAAAAGTAATGATAGGGAAAGAAAAACCAATATAGTCACATGCCAACCACATAGTTACATGGTATGATATCAATGCAACCAATCACAAAGCAAAATATCAGACTAAATAACATAGAAAGGTTGCATGGCATACTCCCAACTATATAATCACATGGCGTAGCTCATCGATCAAACTCTAGTCACATAGTACATGATAAACATATAAAAGTAGCAATAAAATGAAATGCCCAAAGTCTCTTTTAAAAAAAAAAACTCTCTCCCTCTTCATGGTACTGCTCCATATGCAATGGTGGACAAACACTCCCTATAGAGCACATTGTGTAGTTGTAGACACATGTAATATCTCATATCCTTTGCACCAGCCCATGCCAAACCACTGCACCTCACAAACACATCTAAAACATAGTCCTACTGCTCTGTAAACATAGCCTAAACCACCTAACCATATCACCAATCAAGATTATACAAAACATTTTAGACCATGCAAGTAGAAGCAATGAAAAAACCATATAAGGCAACTTGAGAGAAAAAACATACAAGACTACTTACCAATAGAAAACATGAGAGCCACCCTGCCTCTAACAATGTACGTGAAAAAGGCACAATCATCTAGCATGTACCTTGAAATATTCTCCCTAGCCTCTTTGTTGTAGCAAGGCACAACATGATCAGTACGATGCCAAAGGCACATGATAAAATAAAGTGCCTATTCACGAGTGGAAATAGAATAAGTGATCCAAGTTTATGTGTAAACCATGCAATAGAAACCTTTTACATCACTCAATAATATATTCAAAGCACTCAACTTTGTTATCTTACTGCCTTTCTAGTAAGATGGTGCCAATAAGCCGTGGAATAACACATGAGGTACTCTCCCCCTCCATCTGATCTCAAGAGCTTCACTTTTAATATTGTTTCTGTTTCAACATCTGCCTTAAAAGATTTAAAGTGCTCAAATACATCACTCTTTTCCTTCATGAAATATACCCATAACTTCCTTGAATAGTCATCAATAAATGTGACAAAGTATTTGCTGCCACCAAGTGATACATTCTTTGTAGGCCCCCAAACATCTGTATGCATTACATCAAGTATTTTTCTACTCACTTCTCTGTCATGCCAGAAGGGTTGTCTTGCCTGCTTATCAAACTGGCATGCTTCATAGACTTTATGCAATTCTGCAACTCTAAATGAAGGCAGCCCTGTAACCAATCATCTGGACTGCATTAATTTCAACATTTGCACATTTGCATGTCCAATACGTTTATGCCATATTTCAATGTCTGCAACTACTCTTTTTCCTTTAGCATACATAGCAATATCCATTGCAGAAATTCTAGCATCTAAAGTGAACATGCGGCCAACTCTACTTCCTTTTGCTACAAACCTACACTTATCATTAAAGACTTCTACAAAACAACCTTTTGCATTGAATCAGACCTACAACCCCTGCTCTACCATTTGGCCAACAGACAATAGATTCTTTGTAATTGATGGCACATGTAACACATATGTCAGACTCTTTGTCTGGCCATCATACAAGAACAAGGGAACCTTTCCAATGTGTGAAATTGGGTGGCATGAATCATCACCCGACTGCACATAACTTGGATTTTGTAAGTCATGCATCTCTCCAAACCATTCAACATGACTGATCATATGATTAGATGCACCTGAATCAACATACCATACATTATCATGTGTCCCCTTTCCTGTAATTGCATTCATCATATGCTGCATAACAAACAGACGCTCATTTTTGTCTTCATTCTGTCGTGAAGACGATGCATAGTTTCCTTGCTGCAATTTACCACTACAAATATCATCCTTCCTAGCATAACAATGGGCTATAATATGGCCTATTTTGCCACAATAATGGCAAACAATAGCAAAATTTCCAAACCTCTATTCTGCCATCCACCCATTCCTCTAGAGCTCCCCATGTCCCTAAAGTTTCCTTGGCCTCCTAAAACTTGCATTTCACCAAATTGTTGATTGAACCTATTTTGCTGGTTATCACCAGCACATCCCATACCATGGCCTCTCGAAGAGGATCTACCACGTCCCCTCCCTGAACTTGAGTAAAATGCTTGAACTTGTTCACCATTTTTTTCATATGAGTCACCCTGCATATTGATCTCTTCGGTAATCATGAGAGAGATCAACTCATTAAAATCTGGAAATGGCTTCCGTACATATACTGAAGTAACAAATAATTTCCATGCCTTCTCATTGTTAAGGCCACTCAACGTGGATGAAACCAAATCATGATCATCAAGCATTGCATCAATTGCTGCTAAAGCATCTACAATGCTCCTCACCTTGAACACATACTCATTAACAGACATTTTTCCTTCAAGGCATTCAACTCTTACTTAAGTTGAATCTTTCGTGCTTTTGTATTTATTGAAAACATGTTCTCAAAAATTGTCCAAGCTGCATGTGAAGTTTCTGCATTCTTGATATGTCCCAACATCATATTATCAATGACTGCAAATAACTAGTATATCACCTTTTTATCTTTCACATTCCATTCTTTCCATGCTTTTAATTCATCTGTGAGAGATGATTTTTTATACCGAGAAGTGTTTAAAAATAGCCAAAAATTACGAATATTAGGGAAAAATAGACTTCTTCGAAGGCGACGGTGGCAATCAGTATGATTTTAAGTGGCAAGTCTCTAAAGCGCTAGTGCTAATTCTCATGGAAATCAAACGGTACAGATGGCCGAGTTGGAGTTTTTCTAGATGCAAAATGACATCAGGAATCTAACGCAAGTCTCAGATCTCCATTCCGAGGTCGTTTGATCCCCCATTTAATCCCCGCAAGGTTTGGGGTTGTGAAGCGGCTACTGGATCTGAAAGTCGAGAAGAGCGTGACAAGGCCTAGCTTTGTAGATTTCGATGCCATGGAACCTATCCAGATGGATCTCGAATCCGATGTCGTTTGCCTCTCCAAAAGCGAAAAAGCCACTTATCGAAAGTGTGAAAGCAAAAGGCATGAACTAGATAAGTTGATTAAGAGCTTAAAAGCTCTTAACAAAGAGCTTAGCAATCAAAAAACTCACGAAATGAAACGTTGGGGGGGGGGTCAGTTTTTTGCACCCCATTTTTTCCCCCAATTATTATCATTTTCTGATCGGTGGAGGCAGGAGAAATCCTCCTGGCCTTGAGATGCTTCTATCCTTCGCCCTCCATTGCCAAAAACGGATCAAGGAATGATGCATTGAGCAAAGAGATAAAAAACCAATCTTTCTCTCTCCTCCCTCTCTCTCTTGCATAGAGGGGCTGAAGAGCGCTTGTTGCTCCAAGATAAAGAGGAGGTTGAGGAAAGAGGTTCATCACTGAAGAATGATTGCTGATTGGTCTATGGGCTGCCCAAAATAATTATTAAAAAACCCACAATACGCAAGACATGCGGTATGCTCCAATTTTATGAAGAAATTTGCTTGTTTTTGTTGTTTCATCATCCAAATGTTGTTCATATGTAATGAATTTTTGTTTGAACCTTGTTTGGATCATGTTTGAGGGCTGTAACTACAAAAATGCAGAATCCGTAATGATTTAGAGCTGTTATTAATTCTTTAAAACCCGCAAAATGTCATTTTTAATGAAAATTAATGGTTTTTTTCGATTTTGATTTTGAGTTGGACAAATTCTGATTTCCCTCTTTGTTCATAGCATTTAGGGATCATTCCATAATTAAATATAGGCGACTAGTAGCACAGAAGTTCCGGTGCTAGTCCCTAAAGCAACGCAACACGTAATACTTAGTTAAAATTCATGAAATGGCTATTTTCCGCACCTCACATGGCTAGTTTTTTAATCATAAAATGGTTGTGCACAATCGTCATACACCTTGCATCAAGCATGCTATGTGGTAACTCCTGGAACGCATTGTAATTGATTGATAAACTTTGACTAACGCTGAGAGGACAGGAAACCTAAGCTGTTGGTTAGATGGGTGCTTCCGTTGGGGAAATTTTTGTGAGGCAAATCAAGATCTCATAGAACACTGAATTATGAAAGAGTGGAGTTTGTGTAAATATTATATGTATTAGCGATGCATCTTGGGGCCAATCTTCGAGGTGTAGGGGAGTCGCAGTGGAGTTGTGGCAATTAGCTAAGAGGTGCTTCCCTATGTGTGTATTACGAGGCATTATGCCTATATGTTATGGGATCTCCTCTGAGGAGAAGGAAATGTGAACGTTGGACTACATATTGGATACAAATGCAAAATCATCATAAGCATTTAGTGCAAACTGAGTTTTAGACGCTCCTGGCCCGCGAGGCCGTGTGGTGGGGTTGTTTGTCGTATGCATGAGGTCCGCCTAGTGCCATAGCCAATGCCGACCCATTTTAGGTCCCATCAATCTGCACTCAGAGGGATACTTAGCTCTAGATCCTTTTCTTCACCTGAAACAAACTCATAAGGACCCTTTCCAATGAGGAAGTTCATCACATGGAACTTCTATGAAGGGTAGTTGTTCTTGTCGAGCTTCTCAATAATGGGATTTCCACTGTTCTCTTCCATTATCACAAACAAGGATACAACACAGCAAGCTAGTCTTCTACAATCTTTCACAACACGTACACAACAATACACCAAGCAACCTTTTTCACTGATTGCTCAATAGTACATGTAATCTGGCAACCTATTTGCAGATAAACCTTATGTTTGCTTCTTGCAAGCACATGAAAAATTACAGATGCAAAATCTATAACCTATGCACCCACTTTTGGTCAATACAGCCAAAATCACAGTGTACCTTGAAACTACTGTCCACAACCTTGTGGCTCTAAAATGAGGCCTGAAACGGCCTCAAACGCCAAATCCCATAGCAATTTGAGATTTTCGCTCTACTCTACTTCCGGTTGCCTTCACAGGGACTATCCAAGAGAGAGGTGGAAGAATGGGAGAGCTTCTTACCCATTGCTTGTTTGCTTAAACCTTGCTTCTTCTCCTTCACTTCAGCCTTCAAAATCAACCTCTCTCAATGGTGCGACTCTAATACCATGTCAAGAATCACGTGATGGGGGGATTTACTTGAGCTTCTGCGCCAAACACACACTGTATATACAAGAGGAAGATCACTCAAGAACACAAGAAGAGAGATGGAGGCCAAAACATTTTCTTGCTAATTTGTTTTCTTCTTCCACACACTATACAATGTACACAAAGTATAGATAAGATACAACATAAAGGAAAGTGATCTTTTAAGTCAAACAGTGCATAACCGACTACACTAATCGATTGGCGCTATATCTTTGCCAATTGTAGGTAGGTGTAACAAACTAAATATAATAAGTGATGAGTCAGTGGCCATGTGAGTGTCATAATGACCACTAATGTGCTAAGTGTAGATATGCGGACCCATCTAGCCAAGCGGTCTATCATCAATGTCCGCACATGTTGAGATTTTCATCTCAACACTCATACCCTCTCCACTGTTAGGAAGACCTTGGCTTTTTGAAGCAAGAGCCAGGATGGACTGGTTCAAAGGCACCCTAACCCTAGGCAGAGGACCCAATAAAGTGGCGTTGAAATTGTATGGATCGCAAAAAGGCAATGGATCCACATCCATTGAAGTCATAACAAACTCCTCCAATGAAGTAACATATGGTACATTAGGAAACGAAGAGGTTGTCAAATAGATCTTTCCCAAGAAAACAAAGGCACAATCCCTAATAGTGGGCACTGTAAGCCAACTATCGAAAGAAGTAAAGTCATTGTCCATGGGAGAATACCTCCTGTCTCAACTCAAATTGACTTTTGAAATCACCTCTGATAGTGAAATAGAAGCGTGGATGTACTATTCTCCCTGCTACATAGCAGTCGCAGAGACAGAGACAGAGGCAGAACTAGGAAGCAGACACAGAGACGGAGAACCTGTCCTTCTTCTACAGAGTCTCTACAGAAACAACGACATAGCCTCTAGAGGAAGATGATGAAAATGATGAGGAAGAAAAAGAAGCAAGTTATGAAAGTGCAATTGAAGAAGTTCCTCTGATAGCGGATGATCTTGTTGATGTCCCTACAGAGACCTCAGAGGCCGAGGATCTCGAGGTGTTGGATGGAATGACCATGGTTCCATTTGGGTTGACCAATGGACCACAAAGTATGTAGAACTTGCATTAAAAATGGATCAAAGGTATAAAAATTAAGTTCACCAATGGCTCCTTTTGCCCTTACCATTCATTCTGGAGAAAATATGATGATGATGTCCCTTGTCAACAGAAGCCAGAGCCATCAAAGCCATGGCTTACAGAAGGTCCGTGCTATATTGCATTTCTAGACACATCCTCTGAAGATGAATCCCCAAGTCTAGAAGGAATTACCACTCAAACAGAAGCAAACAAAGCTCTGATGTCCGTAGGACCTTCATCAGAGAAGTGGAAGGTGAGAAGCAATTGATCTTTGTTGATGTAGACGGCAATGAATGCCACTTGAAAGTGGGAAGCAATCTCCTTGAAAAGGAGCTAGTGACCCTATAAGACCTTCTAAAGATAACTTAGACGTGTTTTCTTGGTCGTACAAAGACCTAAAGAAAGGGATTGACCCTACAGTTTGTCAACATCACATCGACCTTGAACCAAATGTCAAACTAGTAAGGCAACGTCACAGCAGGCAAATGAACCCAAATTACTCAGTCTTGGTGAAGACACAGTTGTTGAAGCTCCTAGAGGCAGAGTTCATCTACCTAGTTGCCGACAATGAATGGGTTTCACCCATTGTGGTCGTGCCCAAGAAGAATGGAAAACTTCGAATATATGTGGACTTTCGAAAGTTGAACTCGCAGGCGAAGAAGGATCATTTCCCTATCCCCTTCACAGACCAACTGTTGGACACAGTGGCAGGTCATGAGTTGTATTCCCTCTTGGATGGATTCAACAGATATAGCCAAGTCCAAATCGCAGAATAAGATCAATCCAAAACAACCTTCACAACAGAATGGGGAACCTATTCTTACAAAGTGATACCATAATGCTCCTACTACCTTCGAAGAGTAA
This sequence comes from Lygodium microphyllum, assembly GCF_053477565.2. Classification (NCBI taxonomy): domain Eukaryota; kingdom Viridiplantae; phylum Streptophyta; class Polypodiopsida; order Schizaeales; family Lygodiaceae; genus Lygodium; species Lygodium microphyllum. Next base: position 78,965,011 of record NC_141144.1, read on the forward strand.
TGATAGCTGCCTTCCAAAACCATCTACATGATTTCATTGAGGTGTATCTCAATGAGTCCTGTGTCTATAGCCTAATCTGTGAGCATTGGAAACACTTAGAGCAATGTTTTGACAGATGCTAAGAGTATGGGATCTCTCTCAACCCCAACAAATGTGTCTTTGGCGTCTCATTAGGAGTTCTTCTGGGCCATATTGTCTCTACACAAGGGATCGCAATAGACTCGGTGAAGAATATTACAGCCTTGACAACACCAACAAACCTCAAGCAATTGAGAGGATTTCATGACCATGTGGGATATTACAAAAGATTTATTGCACATTTTGCAACCAAGGCAGTCCCTCTACACAAGCTCCTAAGGAAAGATGTGGATTTCCTTGGGACTAATGACTGCAAAGAAGCCTTCAATACCCTAAAACAGTGCCTCATCAAAGCACCTATCTTGCAACCTCCTAACTGGACGAAGGAATTCCATGTGCACACAGATGAATCATTTCAAGGGCTAGGTGTTGTCTTATGTCAAAAGGGCCCCTCTAAATTAGATCAACCAATCTATTATGAAAGTCAAAAAGTAAGACTAAGAGCGGAACTACACAGTGACAGAGCTTGAGTGCTTGGTAATGGTGTTTACATTGGAGAAGTTTCGACACTATCTATTGTCGATGCATTTCAAGTTCTACGTGGACCGTGAAGCCCTATCCTTTCCTGATGAAGAAAGAAGATGTCAAAGGGCGGCTGGTGAGATGGTTGCTCATATTCCAAGAGTTTGATTTTGAAGTGGTCACTAAGCCTGGCCATTCCTATGTCCTAGTCGATTATCTGTCACAGATCCCTCAAACTGCAAAAGAGGAATAGGATAATCCGGACCTCCTTGATGCTTCCTTATTCTTAGTTGAAACAGTTACCCTATGGTACACAGACATAGACAACCTCCTGGCAACCCAACAGTATTCCCTTGGCATCTTGAGCCATGAGAAGAAGAAGCTTCTATTGGAATCGCCCCCCTACACCTTGCTAGGCAGTGCATTATACAAGAAAGGCAAAGATAAAGTGTTGCATAGATTTGTTGCAGGAGACGAAATTGGCATAGTATTGAAAGCATGCCATGAGGAGCCATGTGGTGGACACTTTGCAAGAGAAGCAATAGCCAAAAAGGTTCTGCTTGCAAGATATTGGTGGCCAACCCTCCATAAGGATGCCTATGACTACTATAAGAGATGTGATGCTTGTCAGCAAATGGGGAAACCTACCAAGACCAGTGCCATGCCACTGCAACCTATCCTTCCCCTAAAAATGTTCGAGAAGTGGGGGATTGATTTTGTGGGTCCCATTGATCCACCCACCAGACGAAAGTAGAATAGATACATCTTGGTATGTATGGATTATGTCACAAAGTGGTGTAAAGCTGATGCTAGGAGGCATATTCCACGATGGATTCCGTGAGGTTTTGTGGTGGATTCCGTAAAATTTTATTGCCGGGGCTCATACACAAGGTGGATTCCTTGTGCAAAAAGTCGATGGGGATGCTTATCATTTTTGGGCGTCTTGTTAATTTAATGTGCAAGTGAGTGATTCCATAGCGGGTGATTCCACAAAATACATATTTAAATTAATAGATGTTTATGAGTTTAGAGTGCGCACTCGTAATAAATTAAGGTTAGGATTGAGTTCTAACCAATTTATTTATTTTGTAGCTGAAGACTGCTAGGTATTCACTTTTGTCGGTGTCAAAGAGTTTACTGTTCATGATATAAATCATGGGATTCTTATGAACACAGAAGAGTTTCACTGGAAGTTATATGAGATATTTGCATATAAAATTTAGGCTTTGTTATCCAATAACCACCTTAGTTATACAAGTTTTTTTGTATTTATAATATAATTTTCAGTTATACCATGTGTTATGAAAAATAAGTCTATGGGAACCTACAACTTGGACATTCGGAAGTAATTGACAGTCTGCAGGATAAATCACATTAATTCAGGTACAAAAATATGGTCAAAATCCAAAAATGATACAAAAAACGGTCAAAAGTCCACTAGGTCCACATGGGACCAGAAGTAACTGACTTAAGTGACTAGCAAGTGACATAGGCTGGTCAAAAAGTGACCAGGGACTGAGCAGAGAGCAGCCCAAGTTTTTCAGCGCAAAATGCGGGCTACACTGTCTAAGGCAAACTGGAGAGAGCTAGAGCTATGGTGCATGAAATGGAGCATGAAAACTGAAGATTAACAGGCCCAACTACTGAAGATGTAAACATGGTTAGAGCTCCACTTCTCTGCCTCTTTGGTCTGATGAAAATGCATGTTGAAACAATCTATAAAAGAGGGAAATTTGAGATAAGAGTATTCAGCCTGCTCTTATGCACGACTTCTCTCATCTTCTTTATCTTATTCTTGGTCCAATGAAGCCCAACTTGTACCCAAGTACTTGAATGACTTTGGGGCAAGCAAAGGGTGAGGATATTGAAGACTTATGGACTGTTATGGTTAATAACCAGTCATAAACAGGGCAGCCCAGATGATCAAAAGTGTTTCTTCCTTGAGTTTATGCACTCATTTTGAACTTGATTATGGGTTGGAATTTTCTGTTTTAAAATAGAGCTGAAGCTAAAATTATATTTTTCAATTCATTTCATGTATCTTTGGCCCAAATCTTGGATGCATTTGAATCTATCAACAATATACTTGTTCCAAAGGGTTGAAATTCATCTATGTACATGAAATAAATGCCATTAGAGCTTGCATTTGACATTCATAAATGAATTGAGAATCTGAAAATATCCTTTATGATATGATGTATGTATCTTGAGGCATTTGATGTAATCAAGTTAGTCTTATTCCTTCTGTTCATGTATGCTAAGTACATAGTGAGAAGGCTTGAACTCTTCTTTCGTACCTAAATCATTTCTAAATCCCGGATCTTATTAAACCTCAATCCATTGTCCCTTTCCGAATCTTGAATCCTAAACTCTTCTTCTGCACTAAAAGCCCTCGTGGTAGACCTTCAACACTTAACAGGATGACATCGGTTTAATTTTATTATTTTCTAACAATTGCGAATGCTTCAGTTGATGTGTAGAGCAAGCAACAGTGGCATTGGGAAGCACTGGAGGATAGCGTGTATTCAAATCATTATCATTTTTTATGGGCGTGCATCTTAGGCATGGCGCCAATATTTTAACACGCTTATTTATTGAAGCGCTTGACATTTATTTATTATTTTTTGTATGCGCATGGATGCACGATTTAAATATTTGTATTGAACATTGTATTTGGGTACCGCCCGACTCCTTGGGCACCCAATAGCTTTAATTCTTTAGTGGGACAAAAGCAAACACAAAAGCTAAAGCATGCTAATTGTAAATTGGGTTATTTTTTGAGCTTGGAGTTGAATAATATATCAAATACATGCTTTGTGGAGTGCTCACGCAAGGCATGGGGGAAAATTGTACCCAATTAGTCTCTTGTTTCATGTCATGCAAGCTTTCTTCCTTGTTCTTTGTGAAAAAGTAGAGTTTTTTTGTTCTTGGGGACCTTCCAGCACTCAGTACGTGTGCATACAGTGTCCCTTGGTGCACTGGATCAATAGTCTCATTCAAAGGATTGATTCCCTACAAAAGACTACCTTTTCCAAAGACGACATGCTTTACAGATAAAATCAAGTTCGGATCTGTTGGCTACCTCCTTGGGTATGCCTCTTCATCAACAGATGCAGTGATCTTCATCAGTAACCCCCTGAGTGATGTGAGTTTTCATCCTAACCGGATGGGGATGTGAGTATGGTCTACCCTCTGTATCTATCAGTGAGTGTGAGACAAAGGGTGGGGTGAGTGACCAGTCCTTTCCCTTCAATTCAAATGAGAGATGCAATGTGTGAATGGAGTGTTGCATGCACGGGATATGCCTCTCAATGCACAAAGCACGATCTATTCATGTGCAATGCACTATAAGATTCCATGGCCTTCTTTCTCGCACTGTATGTCGGCACAGGGTGGGATGCACAGTTGCACCATCAAATGTGCACAAGGCATACAACAATTCTACACAAGTGAATGTGAGGATTACATCAATGGGTGTAAGAAACGGGCTACCCTCTTGTATTCTCCAACAAAGCATGAGACAGAGGGTGGTGGGCTGAGTGTGACTGGTGTTTCTCCTCAATCAATTCCGAGAGGTAAGGTTGAGGAATGTTACAACAATTGGAGGTAGGCATGTTTTCGTTTCCCTCTACACACACGAGACGGATCTCTACCATGATCACAGGACATGTGAGTGCTTGGGAGAGTGACTATTCTCTCATTTCCAACATGAGTGATTGTGACAGAGTGCTCTATCCTTCGCCATCGACGGCTTCCCTCACCTTCATCAGCAATGCGACATCCCTAGATGATACTGCATGGTCCCTACCATGTTGGACGCATCTGTTGCAGCAAGCTCTGGTACCTCCTGTAGACGATTGTGACCCAATGCGTGCCATCGACAATTACTCTCAACTATCTGCAAAATGGGCTAAGTTTTTCTAACTCTCCCTTCTTTTGTTCACTAGTGGCATGTTGGTCGACAAGTCCGAGGCCGTGTGGGGATGCTAGCGTCCAGTCATATCATCCCCACACTGGACACTAGCATCCCCACACTGGATAGAGCTCTAGTCCCCTTCCCCCTAACATTTTTCCTTTTTATTGCCCTTCATTCTAGTGACTAGATCTTTTTATATTAATTTCTACATCCCGTTTCGAGGTTGATTTTTTGGTTTTTTTCCATGTAGATGGATCTTATCTCCATTGGAACTACGTTCTGACATGATAGGCATGTCCGACATGACTTTTCTCACAATTTTCATTTTTCCCGTGTTTTATTTCGGCGGACGGATTTTTTTGCTATTAATCGTCAAATGCATTTTCAAGCCCGATTTTTTTGTTTTTCCCATGTGAATGCCTTGAATTGTTTTTAGATACCCCGTTGCCCTTTTCCATGGTCTTCCCTTCGTTGTCCGACCCATTTTTCCTTTTTACGAAATTTTGTTCCGATGCACGGTTTGCATGTTTTTAATTTTTTTTGTTTTGTTCCGCTCCTCGTGCACCTCGCCTCGCACGTGAACACGCGTGTTTTTGCTTTTACGAGCCTCGCGACGCCCCCGTGGCATCTGCACATTCCCCATCACCGTCTCGGCCCTCATTGCTTTCCGCCACTGCAAATTTTTTTACCTCGCCTTGCACTTATGCGCGAGACAAGGGGGGGCTTCCATATTTTTCCTTTTTGTTAAAAAAGAACATTAATATTAATATTATTATTATTATTTATCTTCCTTTTTTATTTTAACAAAATACCTCCCCCCGACAAGTTTCGTCCCCCTTCCCTTCTCCTCTCTCTCTCTCTTCTTCTTTCTCTCTCTCCCTCTCTTTCTCTCTCCTTGACTTCTTCTTCTTCCTCATTCTTTTCCTTTTTCTTCTTCTTCTTCTTCTTCTTCTTCCTCCTCCTCCTCCTCCTTTTCCTCCTCCTCTTCTTCTTCTTCCTCCTTCTCTTCCTCCCCCTCCCCCTTATTCTCCTCCTTTTCCTTCTCTTCTTCTTCCTCCTCCTCTTCTTTCTCCTCCTCTTCCTCCCCCTTCTCCTCCTCCTTCTTCTTCTTCTTCTTCTTCTTCTTTCCTCTTTCTTCTCCTCCTCTCTTCCGCCACCCACGCCCTCCTCCTCCCTCTTCTCCTCCCCTTCCCCTCTTGTCCTCCTTGGCCCGGCCACCGCTCCATCATGTTGTCTTCCTTGACCGCGCTGCCCCGCCATGCTGCCTGGCCGCGTGGCCGCCGCCCCCAGTCCCTATTCGCTGCCACTTGCACCTATTAGTCCCCCCTTTTAAACCTTACCCCCCCAATTACCCTTTTCTCCGTCCCCCCCCCCCCCCCCCCCCCCCCCCCCCCCCCCTCCTTTTTAACTTTATCCACCCTCCCATTACCCTTTCTCCCCCTTTTTAACCTTACCCACCCCCCCATTACCCTTCCCCCCCCCCCCCCCTCCCCCCCTTTTCACCTTACCCCACCCCCCAATTACCTTTTTTTCACCTTACCCCAACCCCCATTTATCCTTACCCCCCATTACCAATTACCCTCCTCCTATTGATCCCTGCCCCCCTCTCCTACCCGCCCGGTCGTCTCATTAACCCCACCCCCCATCTTTATCAACCCCACCCTCATTCCCCTCCAATTAAGCCCCCCTTCCCATCCTCTCAACCCCCCCTTTGCCCCCTTCGTTTGTGGGCATTCGCGTGTCTGGCAGGAGTTGTACGCGGTTGTTTGCGTGCCGACACGTGTTTGTGTTCATGTGCTCCTTCATGCGTTGCTTCGCGGGTGTTCATGCACGGGGACGCATGTCCACTTTGTTCGTGGGTGGGCGCAACTACTGTTCACACACAACCCGAGTATCTTCTTTTATTTTTGAAAAACCCATTAACACCTGAAAAAAAATACCTAAAACCCTTTTAAAAAGCATAAAATTTCAATTAAAAAAATATAAAAATAGAAGAAATTTTCCTTACCAAATTGGAAATTTTTTTGGTTTATCTTGCTAGTTACAATGCTGAGAATTAATTGCAGAAAATTAACAATCCTTAAAATCCTTCAAAATTCATTGAAAATTGAGAAAATTTCATTAAAAATCCATAAAAATCAGAATTAAATTCAAAAAAATCTTAGAAATTTCCATCAATACATTTGACTACTTTTGGAAAATTCCATCAATGCAGAAAACACCTTGACACATGATCAGCCTATTATTTTAAGGCCAAAATGTTAAACTTTTACCTAAATTCATAGAAATTTTATTTTAAATTCCAAAAATAGGTTGAAAAAAATACCAAAAAATACAAATCCATTTTTGAAGCATGATGGTTCAATTCTCACTTAAGGTTGATTGCCAAAATCTAGTTATTATTATTTTTGTAAAAACAACATAATAAATCAAACATAAAAACTTTAAAAAAACACAAACTATGAGAAAAAAAACACATGAATTGCAATAAAAATGATAACAACACCCAAACACTAATCTGAATTAACTAAACCAATATGACCCAACTAATCTTGCCTTCATATTTCTGTTTTAAAAAAATAATGTGGTTCATTTTTTTCAGTAGTGGCTTTTGCTTTTTTCTTGGACTCATTGCACCTTCGGATTCATTCATGCGCCTTTAGTCTCTTGCATAAGCACCCTTGCTACATATTTATATTTTTTACTTTATTTATTTTTTGTCACCCCTTAACCACGGTTAATTGTTAAAATAAATTTAAATCACCCACTTTTCCACGCCCACTCTCACCAAACACACATTTTTCTAAACAAATTAAAAATGAACCAGCCGTTCACTTAGCATGTGCTTCGTGAACTACGAATACATCTAAGTTTATTAAAAATGAACCCGCTGCCACAAGTGCACGTACTACACAAAAAGTGCTAAACACACACTTAATTTTTAATCAATGAATTTAGAGACTTGAGTCTTGATATCGAAGCACACGATCTGTTTAAAGTACCATTTTACCCTAATAATTTGTAATTAATATTGTAAGAAGGAACCGTCTTATTCTTCTTAAGATTTACAACCTAATAAAATTTCACCCATTTTTAATAATTTATGAAAATGAACCCTTCACTAAAATCATTCCCCTCACTGCACTTTTTTCCATTTTTAATAAATGTGTTTCGTGGGATGGGCACGTGTAGTCTTTCAAGCTGTCATTGCTTATAGAAGTTTTGGTTATGTCCTGAGTGGGTTATTAATGTATTATGGTTTGATTGCATGATACAATTACGGGTGCGGTCTGTAGTTTTCTTTTTTGCCTAATACATGGTCTCGAGTGCATGTGAGTTGCATAGCATGAAGCTTTTGGTTGCATATGTATAGAGGTCATGCCGGATTTTTCCTAAGATGTGGATTTTTTGGGATGGTTGGTCGGTTAGTCATGTATGTGTGTGCTTATTCTAGTCAGATTTTTTTTAATGGATATTCTATTGTTTTGTAGGCATTCACTCTGATTGTCTGTGTGTGTGGTGTGTGTGCAATCTATCTGAATGGCACCTAAAGCTCCTCCTCTAGTCCAGTACGTCCCATTGGTCTCTCACGATTATTCTTTATTATTGAAGTCTGAACTTATTGACAAAGCAGGCTTAGCCAAGTTCATCGCACTCTCATTACCACTCATCCCATGAGATACTGATACTTGTGATCAATTTCTAGCCTCTTACAGTAACAAGTTTGGTCCTATCAAAGTAACAGTTGTCCAATTGACGCCTAAAAGTTTGGATAAGGCTCTGTCGTTACCCTGTCAGGGAGACTCTTTCCCTACTGCTAGACAATTGTTCTCGAATGAGGATATCCTTAAATTTTTGCAGAAACAGACACAGGATGTGTTGGATCCCAAGAAGTTTCTTACCACTTCTAGCATCAGTGTCTCTATGATCTCCAATCATGTGTGGAAGCAGCTATGCTAGTTCCTTTAAGATAGGTTCATGTCTGCCAAGACACCCTCTAATTACCTTTCAAAGGAGTTGTTTACAGCTTCTAGAATAGTGTTGAAAGGCATAACAATTGATTGGAGTTCCTACCTTTTGTCCAAAATGGATCAACACTTTGTCAAAGCTACCAGGGGTAATGTAACTAATGTTACATTTGGTTCCTACCTTTCTGTCTTTTTAGCATATGTCACCCCTTTGAAGGACGTTCCTACCTTGATAGTTGATCCAGTAGATGTTCCTCCCCCTATTGAACACTGTGATGTCATCATTGAGGATCTTGATTCTATCTCTCCTATGGTAGTTTAGAGGAAACGCTTAAAACGAGTGGCTGAATCAACCCCAGCTCCTCCTCCAGTCTCCATTCTTGATAAATCTAGCAGTCACCTATCAATTTTCCTCACAACATCGAATCTTTTCAGAGCACATCATGAGGGTACTCTGGAGATTTCCATCCCGTTAGTGCAACGCTTGGTAACTGGAGATGCAATTCCCTTCCTATGTCAAGATGTTCAGTGTTCTATTAAGCTCTCAGTGAGACTGCATGTATCCAGTAGCTCTATTCCTCTTGCTATGATGAAGTCCAATAGACCAAAGAATGACAAAAGCAAATGTCGAGCTAGCTTCTGCTCGTGAACGCTTTTTTGATCTTTGTACCCAAATGGAGCAACACACTAAGATCATTGATGCTCAGAAAATGGAAATTTCTAGTTTGCACACTCAATTGGCTGAGACTACAACCCAAGTGATTAATGTAACTAAGGAACGAGATAGATTGTTAATGAAATCTCACGAGCTTCAGGCTTTGTTAACCACCCAGATAGAGGAGCTTAAGATAGAAAATACCACCTTAGACCAGAGCAAAAACCAAATTCAACACCTTAACGAGCAACTGGTCCAGTCACATTGTTCTTCACAGAGCCCTATTGTACATCCAGTTCCTTCTTTGACCTCTGCGGACTTGGCAATTCTCCAGAGACAAGCCACGTTATGTCTGTTGTTTCAAGTTAAAGTGGAAAGATTGAGGTCCAAGATGGATCTATTATGGTCTACATTTGAGCAATTCCAGGAGTATGTTCCTCCCGACCATTCCTTTTTTTTCCACTATCAATTGCTGAAGTTGGCTTTTATATTAAGCTCTTAACGATGGATCTAGCTCTTCCAGAGGATGATTGGAGTGGAGCATGGTCTTCTAATTTGCTAATAGAAGTTGTCCGTATGGTCTTTGAAGATTCTGTGACGTTGGATACAATGCTCATGTCTTATATGTATCTACAAGGTGATTTGTTAATTCCAGATGATGTAGATATGTCAACCATTTGGAGTTGAGGATAGATGAAATGTTTCAGTGCTATTCTTTCAAAGTGGTTGCTTGCCCTGACACTTTATGACATTCAATGATTGATTCTGTAGTCCTGAAACTGAATAAAGCCTCTACTCATGTGCAGAACACTAACCAATTGAGGGTGGATCTTTCAAAGTGGTTGCTTGCCCTGACACTTTATGACATTCAATGATTGATTGTGTAGTCCTAAAATTGAATAAAGCCTCTACTCATGTGCAGAACACTAACCAATTGAGGCTAGAACTTTTAGCTTATCTTTCCAAGAACCATCCATTTGATTCATGCTTTTTTAATGCCTACCATCGACAATCTATTTTAGGTACCTTTGTTCCTAGCTTATTTTATTATTGACAAATGGCCCATCGTTATGATGCTTATTTTTCCCTTTATCAATCCAACTCAACAGCCATCTTACCTCTCCTTTTCCAACCTCAAGGTGCTCCTCAAATTCCAATCTTTACTTATTGTTCTTTCATTGAAGATCTAGTTTTTCCCCCTTCTCCGCCTTGTTCTTCCCCATCTATTCATATACCTTCCACTTTTCCTGCTTATCAATTAACACATTTCTTAACTAATTCACCTAATCCTTCTTTAGCTTATTCCTCATTTTATGATTTTTCCTACCCATCTCTTCATCATCTTTTACTCATTCCTCTTCCATCTCCTTCCACTTCTATTTTCCAACCCCCTTAGTTGGTTAGTGGGTATGAAGGATTTGATCAGCAGATTCCCAAAAGAAGAGGATGGAGCTCAACTAATTCTCTTACGAGACCACAGATTAATTGGTCATTAATTCTAGGGGACTATACAACTGCTACTCAAGCATACCAAAATTATCTCCATTTTTTCCAACAATATTCACAATCTCTAGATCCTTCGGTGAGATTGACAGCCTATTTTGCTTGGTACCAAGCATATATGCATACGCATTCGCATAATGATCAAAAGGCCATTCCCAAGATTTGTATGAATGTCAATGTGAACATTGATTCCCAACAACTGGATGTCCTATATTTTCATGCCCTTTGTCTCCCTAGTAGATACATTGTTTTGCTCGAAAGGATGTGCTGCCTTCAATTCTTTCAAAATCGTCCAAAATATTTTATAGATGAAACCTTATCCATGGATCGCTTTTGTAATCATCAAGTTTTCAAGAGAGATCATCTTCACTAATACCCTTGGATGTATCTTTTATGTTTCTTAATGATATATCTCTCTTTTGGAGGTGCCATTCAAATGGTTGTCTTGTGTTTGTGATGTATTAATTTTTATGTGATAAGTTTGTGCTGGTTGAATAATGGATTTGTTCGAGAGCTCTCTTTTCGATTATGACACTAATGGTGATGGTGGATGGAAAACCTATGATGCAACACTGAGGAACCTCTTATATACTTTACAAATTTGTCATGACTTTTTATTGTTCATAAGATGTGTTATTGGATAATGGTGTTTTCCTTTAGTTGTATTCTTTCTTAGACCCAGGTGATATGTTGGGGTCGTGGTTAAGTGGATTATTGAATATGCTAAAAAATATCGAATTGAGCTCTTAACTGAACTTATATTCTTCTTTTCCTTAGGTTGTGAGGACGCTTCCTTTCTAAGTGTGGGGATATGTTGAATGTTGAAATGACTAGATTTTTGGTTGATTTTTGTTGTTTTTGAGGTTTGAATGGTTGATTATTGATGGATTTTGAGTGATGATTGGTTGTTTTGGAAGTGTTTGAAAGTGTTTTGGATTATATTGATTATGTTTTGGAGTCTCATGATGATTTTCAGTATAAATATGAGGCTCTGTGATGTTCTGATAGGTTCTATTGAGGTTCTGATTAGTTCTGATACCTTCTGTTTAGCTTTTATTTTGTTTTGATTTTCTTATGTATATGAAGCATGGATTGATTATTGATGAAGGTTGAGATATTTTAAAAGCTTATTGAATAGTTTTTGATAGTTTGGGATGGTTTTAGTATGAGTTATGAGGTTTTGATGTTCTCTGATAACCTTCTATAACTCTCTATTGATCTTCTGTAGACCTTCTGTAGAGCCTTTGTTCCTCCTCTGTTTTGTTTTGTTCTATTCTATAGATCATATGTAAGTATTCTGTGGAATGTATGTGTGACTTTGGGAAAGTTTTCTAACTTTTGGAAAGGATAAATCTAAGTTCAAAAGAGCTAAAACAAATGGAAGAAGCAGCTGTCTGCTGAAGACTGAAGAAAATACTGAAGTGAAGTGACAGTAGTGAGCTATGAAGAGACACTGTAGTGGCTTTGGTGCCCTTTCATACCTCCCATGCCTCTCGAGAGGTGCATCCACGACCTAAGAGGGATGATTATGAATGATTATTGAGCATTGTAGTGAGGAGATTATGTACTATTGATTGATTAATTGAGAGAGAGAGAGAGAGAGTGTGTGTGTGTGTGTGTGTGTAAGTGAGTGAGAGAGAGTAAAAGATAGTCAATTCTATCAAAACAATATATCTATCTATGAGAGATTGAGGGAGAGAACTATGAAGACAATGAAGATGAATCATATGTGATTATTTCCATTCAAAAATGGTGTATTCTTTTGTGTTTCTTGTTCTATTGATGGATTCTATGAAGATGTTGAAGATTATGGTTGATTCTATTAAATCCGTGGGAGATATCTACTATGATGTTGCGTGAAGATTTGTTATTTTCCTTGTTGTGGTTCTCAAAATAATGAAACAAAAGCTTGTTGATGTTACAAGATAGATTTTATTGCAGACAGTAGAAACCCTTTTTCATTGGTGTTCCTCTTGGGGCTCCAGCATTCTAGCTCAATTAGGCATTCCGTCCATGCCTCCTTTCCCATCCCATCTCTCTTGAAGTGCTATCCTTAGGCTAGGAATGAAGAACTCTAAGGATAGAATTGCCTTAGTTCCGTAGGTCAACCTAAAGGGAGTCTGACCCACATTTGTTTTATAAGCCGTGTGTCATCAACTAGTTATCCCAGTCACTACGCGAAGTAGAGACTACCTTGGTCAGGACATTCACCATGATTTTATATGTGGATTGAGCTTGACTATTTGCCTAAGGGTAATAAGGCGAAGATTTCCTATTGATAATTAGGAAGGTGGATAGGAGATGAGCTATCACTTTGTTGATATAGTGTGTGCCTTGGTCACTAATAAGTTTGATGGGGTAGCCGAATTGTGAGATCACTTGCTCCCATAAGAATTTGCCAATAGTCATGGTGTTCTTTTTTATTGTAGCTCGTGCTTCTACCCATTTCGTAGATAGTTGGTGGCTACAATTATGTATTTAGCTTGTGAATACTGTGTCGTGGGACTAATGGGCCCGATGGACTCAATTTCCCATTTCTCAAAGGGTTGTCATACAACGATTGGGGTTAGCTCCATGTGATCCTTACGAAAAGGGACCTTGGTCCGTTGGAACTCATCACAATGCTTCACAAATTATGCTGCATCTTGAAAAAGAGTAGGTGACTGCAATTGGGACTGCAGCACCTTACGGGTTGTCATGTCTCCATTGAGGTATCTCCCTATGATTCCATCATGTGCCTTTATGAGTATGTCATGCATCTCATACTCACACATGCATCTATGCAGCAATCCGTCTTGCCCTAACCTATAAAGTTGGCCTGCTATCAAACTGATAGGGTTGGATCTTTAAGATGAGTCACCTAAGTCAGGCCTTTTCTATTGGTCATTCAGGTAGTCCGTGCTCAAACACTTGGACTATGTCATCTACCTAATACAGCATCATGTCGGCAGCTCTAAAAAAACTCTTTCATTGGATAAGCAGAATAGATGCACGTCTGGCAGTTCATCTACAATGCCTTGTCCATCAGCTTCTCCTATGGGGATGTGAGACATATGGTTAGTAATGTACTATTGCTTCCCTTTACATACCACTACGAAGAAGTCAAATTCTAAAAGCAGAAGTAGCCATCGAGTGATGCGTCTTGTAGCACAAGGTTTATTAACAAGATATAACAGAGCCTGACAGTCAACAAAGAAGGTAAAAGTCGTAGCCAAAAGATAATGCCAAAATTTCTTTACAACAAATACCATGGCCAAGCCCTCTCTCTCCGTTGTTGAGTAATTTATTTCGATCTTAGTGAGTTGTTTGCTAGCAAAGCTCACTAGGTAATCTAGGTTGTGTTCACCAGGCTGGTACAACACACCTCCTACGAAGAATTTTGAAGTGTCTATGTATACATGGAACATGAGTGTCCAATCTAGGGCTCGTAGAATTGGTGTCATTTTCAAAGCTTTTTTCAATTTCTCATATGCATGTTGGCATTCCTCGGTCCATTCAAATATGATCAGCATCTTATATAGAGGTCTAGCAATCAATGCATAGTTCAACACAAGCCACTGATAATACCTTGTATGGCCTAGGAAGCACTGAATGCCCTTGTAATCAGCTGAGGGTGGAAGATTGACACTGATCGTGACCTTTGAGAAGTCTGTGGGAATGTCGTTCTTTGACACCACGTGCCCTAATATGCATCCGTGCTTTACCCAAAACTGGCACTTCAAGGGGTTCAGCGAGATACGATATAGCTGACACCATTCAAAGACCGCTCTGAGTTTGTCTAATTGTTTTCTCCAAGTAGATTGAACACACAAGTCATCTACGAAGGCCTCTAACTCCTTCCTAAGCATGTCATTGAATATAGTACATATAAGTTGTTGGGAAGTAGCTGGCATGGTGGTCAACCTAAAAGGCATGACTATGTAGGCAAAGACGTCCCACTCAGTGACGAATGTCGTCTTATGCCTATCATTAAGATGTACTTGCACCTGATTATATTTAGAGAAGCCGTCCAAAAAACTATAGGCCTCTTTGCCAGCCATTCTCTCGAGCATGTGCTTAGTGTACAACAATGGATAGTTATCTCTCTTTGTAGCAGTGTTTACTTTCTTGTAATTGATGCACACTCTAATCTTTCCATTCTTCTTCAATACTATGACTATGGGTGAAACCCAATCCGTGTGCTCAATTTCATAAATGAATCCTACTGTCATTAGCTTGTTAATTTCTTCCTTGATGGCATGGGCATCCCTTGGATTCATGGGATATGGTCGCTGCTTGACTGGCATTGCATCGGGTCTCATGGGTATGTTGTGAGTCACTACACTCGGGTAGTCTTTGAGCTCTTCTAGGGACCAAGCAAAGACATCTATATACTCTCATAAGAGAGCAATGAGACTTGCTTCCTCTTTCTCAGTCAAGTCATCGGCTATAAAGACAAGTCAGTTTGTCTCCCCTTCACTAGCTAGATTAACCTCCTTGACCTTGGTGGATTCTTTGATTGGTTCACTTGCTTTCCCTTGTCATTTGGCTCTCAGCAAGATCACTACCCTATCCCCTTTTTTGAATTTTGTGAATCACTTTGGTAGGTCTTGTGGTTTTCGCTGCTTCCCTGCATGTGTTTCCTTAGGCACAACTTCCGTCATTCCTCCCTTAGCCATCAGCGCCTTAGGTGGATGGGTAGGTCCCCCTTGGTGCATCTAGCTCTAGAAGGTTGAGGAATCTCAGAATCACTATCTAAGATAACTTCCAACATAGAATCAAACTTCCCATCCTCACTAGAAGAGGGAGTCTCTCCTGGTGGTCATAGCTTGGAAGGTGAGTATGTTCTTAGCAGTGGCATGTCACTTGGTTGGGCTAGGCCTGTCTACTCGTAGTCAATTGCACCCATGTGCTCCAACCAAGTTCGATCGCAATCCATTTGTATGGATCCTTTCTCTACCCTAAAGGCGTTCTGCTTGCGTGGTCTGGAGTTAACTCATATTTGTTCAATTTCATGCCCCCCAATGTTGTATTCTATAGTGTATACTTCCCTTTCACTCTCATCACTGAAGGAATAGCAGTCTTCATATTTGTCGTTAGAGCTATTCATATCTGACTATTCATCATTTTGCAAGTTTTGATACGTCTCTTCTTGTTGGTTGGGGATTAGGGCCCAATTGTACATCAAGTTTAGATCGTGCACCTTGGACTAACGCCATTCAGGCTCATCCAAGAGATCTTGGAGTGGCTTGAGATTCATTACCGGATTGGTGGCTAACTTGTCAATCAAATATCCTAGGATCTCAAGGAGCTCTCGTCTAGTACTTGGGACTTAGAATGTGACAGGGTTGGGTCTTCCGCCGTGTACAACCATCATGTAGACTGGTATTGAGGGCGTGTCCTTGGGCTTTCCAATCATTTTGATGGCTTTCTTATACTCCTCATTGTTAGTTAATGGTAGGTTGATGGTAGCAAGAACATGCATCTAGTCTCGCTCATCCTCAAGACATAGGATATACTTGGTTACGGGCCCATAGGATTTCCCAATCTGGCTAACATTGCCCTTCAACATAGTGGAGATGGCATCTAGGTCAACCGGCATGGCCTTTCACGTGTCCATCTCTACCCTTACAACCTTTGTTCAATCACCTAGGAAGATAAGATTGTTGCCCCAATCTTTTATGACTCTTGCATTGCGCATCCAGGGTCAGGCCTAGCAGGATGTCATAGTCCACTCCCTTTATGACTATAAAGTCAACAAAGAATTGGATTCTTGCGATCTTCATTGGCCAATTTTTTAATAGTCCGAATGGTTTCACCTTCATTCCATTAGCTAGTGTGATGTTAAACCTAGCAGTCTCGACCAGTGGGTTACCCCAAGTTTGGAGTATTGCATGGCTTAGCACACTCACTCCCACCCCCGTGTCTATGATTCCCTTTATTGTGACACTTCCAAACCTAAGACTAGACCTAAGACTGCTGGCAGGATTGCATTCATCTCTGTGCCTTCCCAAAAAGCACTGACGTGCAAGGATTTATGCATGGAGTGTAGCATCAGACTCTAGCGCATTTGATTCTTTGACCCACTGTTTCAGGTCTTGCCATAGTGTTGGATGCCTAAGCAGGTCGCCTAAGCTTAGAGTCACAGGAGTGGTCACCAATGTATTAAGGAGGTTGATAGCTGCTTTTCTTTCTCCTAACTCTGCAGTTCTTGGCCAACGGCCCTAACTGGTTTGCTAGCCCATAGCATTTAGATTGTGTCTAAGTGGCATTGCTTGTGGTGCCATCACATCCCTCATTTTTTGTCATGGGGAAGAAACTGGCATGCTTATACTTGAGAGATCATCGATCTCCTCTTCTAGTATGGGCTTAGCATCTTTTAGGTACTCTTGGGCTTCCTTCACCTACTCCTTTACCTTCTCAATGGCTTTGAGTTGGCACTTCGGGTTGGGGTACTCCCCAACCTTAGCACTTCCCTTTTCAGCTATCCATGGAGCTGACATTTCTACCTCTACATCAATGACTTTCTTTCCAGTAGGTAGTGTCATGGCACTTTCAATTTTGAGAGTGACCTTAGCGTCTAACCTTTTCTTCCTCTGTCTCCAACTCTTCTTTCCGACTGAGGTTGTATCAAGGTTGCTAGGCCTTGACAATGATATCCTGGCGTGCTTTGTTTGCATGTGGATCATGACATGCAATGGGATAGGCATGGCCTACCCATCAAGTGTCTCGAAACCAAACAACCCCAATGGAACCGATGGCTCATTTGCCAAACTAGAGGATGTATTCTGTCTAGGGCAATTGACAAAGAGATGAGTGATTCCACACTCAACGCATCTTAGGTCAACCTTATCTCTATTTGCTTTCTCCCTCTCGAGGCAGCTCAAAGAAATGTGTCTTGGGTGATTGCAAGTCCAACACACAATTGGCTCTTGGGTCTACCCTCCTAGGCCTCTGCCTCTCCCTTTACCTAATGCTATCACCAACACTAGTTAGTATTCTATAAGGACTGCATTGCCTTCTTTGTCATACGATACATAAGCGTGTCCATAAGGGTCATCATCGTTTGGCTCCTCCACATATGGTCGGTGGATGGGTTACATAGGGTCTAGGAAGTCTAGGGATGCATATAGGGTTTATCTCCATCGTAGGAATGGCTAGCTTAGTGTCATTAGGTGCTGGGAGGGCCAATGGGGCTCCCCTTCCAAGGAAGTTTGGTGGCCTATTCATAAGTTAGGGTAGACTGTAAGACTGCGAGTATGGGAATCTCCAAGGTAATGGACAATGCATGGCGTCATGGCCAAACATACTGCAATTGGCACACAAGGTCATGTGACCAAGGTTCCTGACACTCGGCTACCAGGTGGTTTCTGCCACAATACATGCATTGGATGTGCGTGCGTGCGGACGCGTCATCATCTCCTACAATTTGGTTATGTCCAACTTCATCTCTGCTAGCTCTTGCACTGAATCAATGCCCTTCCCTCTATCCTGAGCGCTCAAGCTTGATCTCTTGGTTGATGTTGAAGATCTCTTGGAATTCCTAGCACTAGACTCTTCTTGATTAGAGCTCTTGGATCTTCTCTCCTTAAGTTGGTCATCCACTCTAATAGCTTCCTCAAAGACCCTTACCAACGCATCTCATTGCAGGCTTAATTTGCCTGCCAAGGCTTTGTAGAGCTCTTCACTTCATATTCCATTAATGAATATTGTGGACACCACTCTTTTGGTTGGTCTCTCGTCCATAGGGATTCTCTTGAAGAGGCTCTTCACATGGGTTACGTAATCTTGGATGTCCTCTTTCTCTCTCTGTTTGATGTTCATGAGTCGCATTAGCAAGTTGTTGGAGTATCCTGGTTCAGAGAATCTCTTAATGAAGAGACTCTTCAGGCCATTGAAATTGGTTCACTCAACATAGACTCGTGTACCAGGTTCTACCCTTATCACCTAACCATAGGCCAAAAGCTTACGAGTGTTGAGTGAGATCCGTGAGGTCATTGACCTCGCAAAACTTTTCGAACTGCTCCACAAAGCTGTACATTTTTTGTTGGAATTTTTCTAGTTACTTCACTACCATGGGAGTTTTTGATTGGCTCTTAAAGCCTTGGTTGACTCCTAGCCCTACCAGTAACAATGTTGCTAATGCTGCGGCACTTTGCTCTATTGTTGTGTTGTCTAGTAGCTGCTTTGTCATTAGAAGCTCACTCAACATGAGGTCTCCTTCTAGCACTCTCTTGCTCTCTATCCAAATTCATCCTATAGCTAGCACTCGTTGGATCTCTCGCATTTCCATACTCTGGTGTAAACTCCTAGTCTATTGATCCTGGTTGTATGAGACTATGCCTTGCAAAGACTTACGCGCTAGCTTTCTCTCCTCCTCAAGATCCGTTATGATGTCCTTTGCAGGCCTGCCACAGTGTTCTAGCCAAATTTGAGTATCATATTTACTCACTATCTGCTGGATCGCCTCAGGAAAGTCTCTTAGGTCAAGTTCTTTGTTGCTTCTATGGCCTGAGCTACCCTCTTCCATCCCTAAGATTTCCTATTCTGCCAAGTTGTCAATTAGGTTGATGAGATCTGGTAGATCCACTTCACCGATAGTGTTGGTCCTTGCTGTGTTAGGCTTTCCAGTCGTGTTTTTCGCTTGGTCGTACCTTTGGGGATTCGATCGCTTGTCTATGTCTTGGAATCTTCTCTTAGTAGTGGGTTCCTTCAAGTTTTTATGTTTGAGTGAGTTTCTTGTTAATTACAAATAGTCCTCAACTTACCCTCACTGTGTGTGTGTGTGTGTGCGCGCGCGCGCGCGTGCACGCGCGCATACTCCTTTCTATGCACTGTGCTCAATTAGGCTTTCGGCTCTTTCCAAGTGGATCTCAAGTGCTGGAAAATAGTGTAGTGCAAAGACAAGATGACTATTTAGCTTCTGCACTCCTGCTTGTGCTTGTGGCCTAATGTGCACTAAGCTCCGTTCCTACCCTTCCTTGCCACTCGTTAGGGTCTACGTTATGTCATTCAGCTTATTCAGGGTCAATTTGGGGTCTTACAATCAACCTATAGCACTAAGCACGTCAAGGTTGTGGAAATGTGCTGTCGTATGATTCCTAGCTGTTCGGCCTAGATTTCTAGGCCTATAACTGTCTATAAGGAATTGGGTGAGTTCTTCCGGTGTGGGTTACACTCTTCATTGGTTGGGGTTTGTGAAATTTCTAGATTTTCTCTCTCAGGCTATGTGTGATTTACCAAAGTCTGATTTTAAAAATTGGACGTCTAATTTACCATTGTCTAATTCTAGGAATCGGACAGGGTCATGTCCGATTGTCACAATCGGACAAGGTGTGTCCGATTGGGACAGCGTGGGTTGGTCTCATTTGAATAATTCTGATTCTAGGAATTGGATAGGGGGGGTGTCTGATTGTCGTGATCGGATGGGTCATTAGACAAGGTGATGTGTCCTACTTCCTCTTGTCTAATTCTCGGAATCAGACAGGGGTGGGTTGTCTAAGCGGTGACATGGCAAGTCCAATCCTAAGTGTCTGATTTTTTGAATCGGACAAGAACTTTGGTCTGAGCATCTGATTCCACAGAATCGGACATTTGATTCTGGGAATCGGACACTAGGAAGCTTGTCCGATTCCGCTGGCTAAAACACACATTGACTACAATTTGACAAAAATCTCCACACTCAAGCTAAGATCACCTACAAGACCTTCAAAGTTCAATCAAGGGTGTAGGCCAAGGATCTCATATACCTGAATCTCGTAGAAAACTCCAGCATGCTCCAATCGATCCAATGTAAGCTCATGGCCTGCAAGCTTTCTCTCTCACACACACTGACACAAAGCTAAGATTGCAAATGAGGCTTTCCCTTGCCTCCCAGGGTCTTATGTTGGACATAACCTTAATCTTCTCGATCACTCCTCTTGTGATTCCAACACATCTAAGCACTCCTTTTTTCCATTTTTTCCCTGTTTGGGCACGTTTTACAACAGTGAACTCTAAGCTTTCCACTCCGATTTCTCGATCCTATCCTACTCTAAATGCAACAAAAATCAAAAGCAAAGCATTGAAATGATTTCTCCTACTCAACTAATCATCAAAAACCAAAAATACTTGTAGCATGGATTAAAAACCCAAAACCTCCTATCTATCTCAAGCTTCGGTTTGGGAATGAAACCCTTACTTCGATGCTCAATTTGAAGTACGCAAGCGCTCAAGCTTGAATCGATGGTCCCGGCAACGGAACTAAAATGTAGAGGCGAGCTCACGCTCAATTTCCAAGACCCACAGATTGCTTATTGCTCAAGCGTTTCAAGCGAGTACTAATGGCTACCTCTCACATAGCCAACTCGCCTTCGATCCTATTGGGGTGTAGTGAGCTTACCTCGATGTTGCCTCCTCCCTCAAGCACACCGGTAGCTCCATGATTCTTGATGCAAGCTCAAGCATTCATCTCCAAGCTCCATCCTCCATAGCCGCACATGAGACAAGAGAAGAGAAGAGAAGAGAAGAAGAATAGAGGAGATGGTGGAGAGCTTAAAATCATTGATCCCTCACTGTCACACATTCACTCCCTCACCATCTCACACTCCCTCTCTCAAGCACACACAAGCAATAAAGCAAGGAGAAGAGAAGATGAGAAAAAGAAGAGTCTCTTGTTGCCACACACCAAAGAATGAGCTTTCATTCACTTTATATACATGCCCTAAAATTCCATGGGCAGTCATCCCCTTTTTTACATGACCGTCCATTGTGGCATGGCCCTCTTTTCCATTCCCTCTACTTGGCCTATTTCTTTAGCCTATGCCCGTCTACCCTTTTATAATTTACACAGGAGGGAGCTTGGCACTCTTTTACAAAATTTTGGGGTACCTTTCACTTAAAAATTCACTTTTGCCGTTAACTTAATTTTGGAGGCTTAGAGGCCATCCTTGCGCCTTTGCTTGTTCTTTGACTTGTTTCTTCCATCTCGAGCTAGGTTTAACAATGAGTATGAAGGGCCTATCATATCAAACATGGAGAGCTCCTTTATATTTACCATTCCCAAATATTTGTCCTTGCCAATGAATTTTCTTGGTTGTGTGGTAAACATTGATTTTATTGAGGAGGAAGTTGTAACATGGATACACCCTTATACACCATGTCCATTCTTGGCCATAAATTTTGTGATAATGTACCCTATTTTTTAATCAAGGATTAAGTTGTAGCATGGACATGCCCTTATACACGATGTATATTCTTGGCCATTAAGTTTGTGATGCTATACCCTATTTTTTACTATAAGATGCCGTGAGTGCATATATGAATTTTGTTTATGAACATTGACACCTTTCCATCCTTTCTTACCTTGAGGTATTTAGGTTTTGCACTAGTTTGGATTTTTTGTTGACTTGAGTCTTAGGTAGTGTTCTATTCTCTTTCTCTTTCTCTTTCTCTTTCAGTTTCACAACGTAGGTGCACCCAATATGAACACTAGTAAGTATTAATGATCAAATTTATTTCTTAGCCCTTTCTATTGCATGTATCCATTGAGAATATAGTTTCTCTTCTCTCTCTAATATTGTGATATACCAAAATAAAGGAAAAAATTGGCTAGTTATCACTTTATAACAAAGAAGCAAATTAGGGTAGTGTGAGAGTGTAGAAATAAAATCCCTATTTTATTTTTGTATCCATAATTAAAATAGACGAGAAAATCTCTTAGCTTATATATATTTCAAGGGAGGTATGAGCTCTAATATGTACTTATTTTATACCTTCACATAACAATATTTAAGCACTTCAAGATAAACTTAAAATAACCTAAATCTAAAACCCCAAGATCAAGGTCTAGTGAGGATACCATGAGATCATTTCAAATAGGGAGGCAAGGAATTATGAGACTATGGAAATAAAAATCCTAGTTTGTTTGCCCATCCATGATTGTAGAAATAAAATCTTGAGAGATTGTATAATTAAAATAGACGAGAAAATCTCTTAGCTTATATATATTTTCTTTTTATCATCACAATCAAAATTGGACAACCAGGTTGTACTTGTCCTAAGCATAACTTGGTTGTCTTATGGGCAATCACCATTAGGAAACAACACTCTCTTTTTGGCCTTAAAAATAATATAATTTTAGAGGTGGTCTATCTTTATGGTTTAATAGAAAGTCAGAATGGTCACATTTATGTCAACTAGATTTCTCTCTCCAAATCTTGGGTTTCAAGTTTTTTAAAAAGAACATAAAAGAGATGTCTTTGATCTAAAACTTGGGTGAATGATGTATTGCAAGTCCCCCCCCCCCCCCCCCCCAAGTTTTACCCCCATTTTTGTGGGTCTCTAATTTTGATTTTTCTCCCTTGTGTTTTTTAATCTCAAAATTCCATACCACAATCCTCCTTATCTCTTATCTTTGCTCCTAAATTTTGATTGTTCTACTTAGCTATATAATTTCTTCTACTCATAGTAATACAATTTGTGCAAAACTAAAACCCTATCCTCTCTCCTATAACTCTTCCACATGCAGCTTTTTATTGTTTTTTTATCAAGCTTTTGAGATTGATCCTCAATTCTTTAGTTTATATTGAGTTTCTTGATTTGTATTGCATGAAAGCCTTGATATAAGGGCATGTTGGAGCCCTTACCTCTCTTGAAGATTCCTTTGCTCATGTAAGTTTTCATCTTTCTACAATCATGGATGGGCAAACAAACTAGAATTTTTATTTCCATAGTCTCATAATTCCTTGCCTCCCTATTTGAAATGATCACATGGTATCCTCACTAGACCTTGATCTTGGGGTTTCAGATTTAGGTTATTTTAAGTTTATCTTGAAGTGCTTAATTATTGTTATGTGAAGGTATAAAATAAGTACATATTGGAGCTCATACCTCCCTTGAAATATATATAAGTTAAGAGATTTTCTCATCTATTTTAATTATGGATACAAAAATAAAATAGGGATTTTATTTCTACACTCTCACACTACCCTAATTTTCTTCTTAGTTATAAAGTGATAACTTGATCCAAGCAAGACTAAATTAGACCCATATGAGGTCAACATATTCATGTTGTGTTTTATGTTTTCTTTAGTTATGAAAATGTGTAGAAACAACTTTGCTTGGTAGGACTTTGAGGTCTAAGGTGAATTTCAAGGTTGGCTATGTGGAAGAGAAAATTTTCCTAAACTTGCCCGATGTCAAAATCATTATAACATTCATTCAAATGAAGAAAAGCAACCATGCCACCCACTAAACCCATGGTTTCATGTAGCAATAGAGTTAAGGACTTGGTCACCAATCAATTGGATATCCAATAGAATAATCTTAGACTTATGAGCCAACCCAGACCTCATTCAAAATCCATCAAATGCTAAATAGTCACCAAACAATGCTACAAAAAAGGTACCATCTCTTCCCAAAGGTACCAATTCCCATGTAGCATTTGCTTCCAAGGCATCCATTTCTTCATCCATGGCTTTCTCCCATTTTTCTTTTCCCATGGCTTGCTCAAAAGAAGTGGGTTCTGGTTCTTGTATCACTTTGACCATATAGGCATAGTGAATGGCTATAAATCCATCATATTTTAGCCTACCCATAGGATACCTAGCTCTGGTAGACATACGCAAAGTAGGTTCACTCCCAGATGCTCTCTAAAAGTCCCTGGTCTTCCTTACTCTAGGTGTAACAATAGAAGGAATACCCAACTCATCATCAATGCTCTGTTCTGAGCCACTGGATTCACCATCTACATAAGAGTGGCCTGCATTCACATCAAACATGGGCTAATCTACCTTCTCTTTTCCTTTTCGTAAAACCTGCATACCACTATCTGCATTATTTTGAGGAGATTCTCCTGATCTCAATCTGCTTGTCCATGGCGAAGAATGTGAACCACTGCTAGAGGACACTTCAGGTCCACTAATATTTTGTGACTGCTGTTGTGAATTCTGTGCAGCATTACTATTTTGTGCATCTACATTATCAATCACATTTACTAGTTTATACCAGCTATTTATCTCATCAAAAACAACATCTCTGCTCACTGTAAACTTACAAGTAGAGGGGTTATAGCATCTATACCCTTTCTGCTGTAGAGAGTAACCAATAAAGATGCACTTCTCAGATTTTGGATCCAACTTGGATCTCAACTCATCTGGCACATGAACATAGGCAATGCAACAAAAAATTTTCAAATGAGAAATATCTGGTTTCCTACCAGTATACCTCTCCTCTGGAGTCATCCCATGTATTGCTGCAGTGGGAGTCCTGTTCATTATGTAGACTGCTGTAGCAACTGCCTCAGCCCAGTAAAAATCTGGTAGGTCTTTTTCATTGAGCATAGCATGAGATACCTCTCCAATATGCCTGTTTTTTCTTTCTGCAATTCCATTTTGCTGTGGGGTATGACTACATGAATATTGCTACTTTATGCCATGCTCTTGCAAGAACCTTGCAAACTCATTTGAGAGGTACTCTCTCCCTCCATCTGACCTTAGGCATTTTATTTGCAAGCTTGTTTCTTTTTCAACCATAGCTTTAAGAGTTTTGAAATGCCCAAAAACTTCACTTTTCTTTTTCATAAAATACACCCAAACTTTTCTGCTATAGTCATCAATAAAAGTGACAAAATAATGACAGCCTCCAATAGATGCAGCTTTAGGAGTCCACACATCAGAGTGGATTAATTCCAATGGCTTCTTACTCTCTTGAACATGTCTAGGAAATGGTTTCCTTTCCTGTTTTCCAAATTGACAGGCTTCACATACCTTATGCATTTCTGCAACCTTGAATTTAGGCAATCCTGCAACAATATTTTGGGCTTGCATTGATTTAAGTCATTGTACATTAACATGACCAATGCATTCATGCTAGATATCAATATCTGCAACTACACTGGTCCCATGTGCAAACATTGCTGCACTCAATTTAGGCATGTCTGCATCCAACGTAAACATTCTGCCTTACTTCTTTCCTTTTGATATCAAGCGACCTTTATTTTTCATATCCTCAACAAAGCATCCATGAGAATTAAATTTGACCTGCAAGCCCTGCTCAACCATTTGACCAACAGAAACCAGGTTCTTGGTGATATTCGGGACATAAAATACATCCGACAGGTATTTCTTTTTCCCATCTTGCATAGACAAAGGAATTTTTCCAATCTGCACAATAGGATGTGCAGTATCATCACCAGCCTCCACAAATCTTGGTTTTTCCATTTTCCTTGCATCTTGCATCCATTCTGCATGACCTGTCATGTGGTTTGATGCACCTGAGTCAACATACCACACATCGTTGCTTTCTTCTACAATTGTCATAGAATTGGTCATGTGCTGCACCATAAACAAATGCTCATTTCTGTCATCACCATGCCTACTAGAAGATGCATAATTCCCTTGTTGCAATTTTCCATTCATGATGTCATTCTGCTTTTTACAGCAGTCTTTAGCCATATGACCCATTTTACCACAGTAGTAGCATTCAACATTGCTGTTTGCATTTTGGTCTCTTTGCCATCCACCACGACCTCTTTGGCTCCCCCTGCCTCTAGAGTTACCACATCCTTCTCCATAGGACTGGTTTTCTTGAGTTTGCTGCATATTCTGATTTCTACCATGGCCTCCAAATCAGCCTCCTCTACCTCTGCCTCTACCTCTTCCAGCATTTGAGTAGAAGACAGCTTCTTTTGAAGTTCTTCCTGAAGAAGATGCACTACCATTTCTTTGCTCCTCAGAAATTAGAAGAGCAATCAACTCCTCAAAATCAGGAAATCTTTCATGGACGGAAATGGATGTTCAGAACTGTGCATAATCCTTTCCTAAATCATTCAAGGTCACAGAAACTAAATCATCATCTTCCATTGGCGACCCAATGGAAGCAAGTGCATCTGCAATCTTCTTCACCTTCATGTGGTAGTCATTGATGCTCATACTTTCTCTTTGCACATTGTGCAACTCTTTCTTGAGTTGCATTTTCCTGGCTTGCGTATTTGTGCTATACATTTTTGACAAAGTATCCCATGCCTCTTTTGGCGTACTTGCATCTTGAATATGCACAATCATAGAGTTTGAAATACTGATAGACAGCCATTATATAACTTTTCTGGCTCTCTCATGCCATCCTTTAAAAGTTGCTGTTGACTGGGAACATCAGGAAGAACTAGTTCTTCTTTATTTCCTGCAATGAATTCCCAATATCCTTTTCCCATAAGGAAATTCGTCATTCTAAACTTCCATGCTTGAAAGTTGTTCTTGTCAAGCTTTTCAGTGACAATCTATGAAAGAGAATCAGATGCCATAACAGAACACTGCAAAGAATTTTGTCACTGCAAAAAAGCACAGCTTCAGCCTCACAAGGGCAAATTTGCAAAACTAACAAAGTGGTATTTGACCACAAAGTCACTTCCTAATGACGATTTTGCATCAACAGGCAACAAGGATGATTCTGTAACTCCCAATGTCTCTGCGCACACGTATACGATGCAATTTCTATGATAACTTTTCATTGGCATGTAGAACAGTGGTTGCACAACAAAAAACAGGGCCTTATCCTGAGTGCGTGCGGAAAACTTCCACCTCCAAAACAAGCCCCGAAATGGCTTCGAATCAAAAAAACAGGGCAACTAAGGGCTAAAGCCCTTACCCGCACCATACATTTCCCTCTTGCTACACCGCGAAGGGCATCTCAATCTAAGACAATGCACTCTTGCACTTTCCGGCTGTGCTACATGCAGAGACTTGCTCCCAAACTCGAAAAATGAAAGCAACACTGGTCCTCTTACCAAAACACCACGAACTTGGTTTGCTTTCTTGAGCTCCTTACCATGAACCAGGCTCTGATACCATGTCAAGATTGTGGGAGAGAATGAAGGAGTCTCACTTGTAGCTTTCTCACTTACACAATGGGAGAATACACACAAAGGTGGAGGCTAAAAACAGTTTTTCTGTTCTTAGTTGCGTAATCCAAAAGAACTCAAGTACAGAGAAATAGAAGAACCCTATATATGGGTCTCAAACCAAACTCAACTAACTAAGGTGGCATACTAACTAAGCCACGAACTAGAGTAGATAAGGATAGATATCATCTAGCTATTATTCATGGGTGGTGTACCAACCGCATTTGCAGCTAACAAGTGAGTGACATAAATGCACAACGGTCACCTTGGCATATCATGAGTGGAGCTCGATATCTCAACAAGCACTTCATGGGTGCACATGTAATAGTTGAAACAGATTTCCTTCCACTTTTGGACATGATTGCCAACTGTTCCATTCTCGACATAGCTATGCTAAGATGAATAGCATATATTAAATCCTTAAATCCTGTTTTGAAACATATTGCAGGAAGAGATAATCCAGTTTACTGACATGCTTTCGCGTGCCAGATATAAGGATGAAGAAGAAATGATGGATGAAGAAGAATCAGAGTCTATAAATGATGCTGTAAATGCAGGTACAAATCTGAAAACAACAAGTACATTTGAATCTAATGATGATTCAGTAGTTTAAAATGCAGGTACAATAATAATTATAGCAAGTACAACAGGCTCAGCTGCTAAAATAAATTTTACATCAACAAGGAAGGATGAAACAACCAAAAAAGGACAGTGGGCAGCTGGTAGACATCATGCTCAATGTTTTGTTATGGTTTGTTCTTTTTGCGATCCATACAGCTTTAGCACCACTTTGCTGGGTCCTTTGCTTAAGATTAGGGTTCCTTTGAACCAGTCCATCCTAGCTCTTGCTTCAAAAAGCCAAGGTCTTTCCAACATCAGAGGGTATGAGGTCCCATAAGAATTTAGTTTGACCACTAGATATGCCAGCCAATAGTCTCTTCCTGCAAGGGTTGTGTTTACGTATGGGAGGATGCCCAATGGTTTAATTCTGCTTTGGTCTGCCAATCTGATAAGCCACTGTGTAGGTTGAATTCCTTGCAGCCCTAAGTCCTTCATTGTCACATCCGTCATTCTGTTTACTGATGAACCTCCATCAATCAATGCATCTGAAATAAAACATCCTTCAATCCATACACTAATCTCTGGGGTTCCAGGATCTAGGAAGGTGTTAGCCACATCTACTTCCTTTATAGGCTCTGGGGCCTTATTGGTCTTGGTCACTGTTGAAGGAGCGATCCTTAATCCCTGTCTTCTTGTCAAGATACTTTTGAATTTCTTTCAACAGCTGGGAGACATCATCAGCAACTAAGAAAATGTTAAGTTTGGTTTAAATGTGTCTAGGTCATTGACCAAGTCATAATCTTTGATAGGATCCACAGACTTCTCCAACCAGTTGGGGAATGGGACTACACCCATTTTCATCTTTCCTTTTTCTTCTAATAATTGCAACATTGGCACTTCTTCTGTTTCTAGAAGTGTTTCTATCTCATCTATCTCCTAGACCTCTGATCTTGTTTCTGGGAACTGTCTCTGTAACTCTTTGTGGCATTGCAGTGCTCTGTAGTGCATTGTTCTATTCTCTACTGCTCTGTCCCTCTATTGTGGGAGATTGAACTTTACAGTCTTGGCAAGAGAGTTATTTTTGTTCTAAACAACTGGTTCCTTTTTCTTGGTGCACGTAACAACAGAAACTTCCAACTCTACCAAATTGGAGGCAAGCTCTTGTGCCTTCTGTTGGCTATCAGTGCCATTGGCCTTTACAGGGGCTGGGCTTGGACAGTCCTTTGCAGTGTGGCCTTCACCTTTGCATCGACTGCATAAGGGCTTGTAATCCACAGATCATCTAGGGTTTGGACAATTTGGGGAGATATGACCCTTTTCGCCACACCTTGAACATTCCATCTCTGATCTCTGACCACTGCCAGACTGTCGGCCTCTGTAACTTTGAGAGGGAAACCTCCTTGGACCAAAAATTAGGACCAAACTCCTTAGGCTTTGGTCCAATGTCCTGTGTTGTCATTTTAGATTCTAGCAAGTTGAATCTTACATTTTCATCCTTCTGTCTTCATTCATGCATCTCTTTCAGAGAGCAAATATCCTCTGTATGGTTCTTCCGCAAACAGTAAGAACAAAAGGTCCCAGGAATGGTTGGTTTTCGGGTACATTCAGTGGCTAAATGTCCCGCTCGATGACACTTTCTGCACCATGTATTAGAGTGCATCACATCTCTTCCAGCTCCCACAAGAGTGGATATATTGGTGGTATTCACCTTCAGCGTCTGTAACTGCTCTGTAATCACATCCAGAAGCTCTTTCTTTATACTTGCAACTAAGTTGGATAAGTAATCATTCAGATTTTCACCTCCTGAAGTACTTGTGATAGGGTTTTGGAAAGCTTCTATAATTACTGCATACACTGGTTGGGTTGATCCAGAGGGTCCTCTATTCTGATTCTGATTCAGAGCTCCTATTGAGACTTGGGGTTGTTGATTCCAGTTGGTAGGATTCCACTATTGTTGAGTTGCCATTGGAGAAACTATTTGAGGCCACTATTGTTGTGGTTGAACTATCATTTGAGGTATTGTCGTCTGCGGCGACCATCATGGATTAGATGCTTTATATTGCGGCACTATTTGCATCTTGGGATAGGGATAGGAAACTGTCCCTGGGACTACATTTGGTGCCCATTCCTGGCATGGGAGGAGGTAAGACTCCTCTTCCTAGAGTCATTGACAGCCTTACTTCAACTTCGTCATACAATCTTGCACCTTCCACCACAGCTTGCAGATTGACTGGTCTTCTCAATTCCATGAACTTGCAAACTTCTAGTTGTAGGCTTCTGAGAAATACTCCTTTCTGGATACCTTTGTCCAAATGATGGTTAGTCCATCTCTTTAGGATGGATTCCATTCGCGAGACATAAGCTTCTACTCTTTCTCCAGAGGACTGACTTAGGCTCATGAACTCCTC
Source organism: Lygodium microphyllum (assembly GCF_053477565.2). Taxonomy (NCBI): domain Eukaryota; kingdom Viridiplantae; phylum Streptophyta; class Polypodiopsida; order Schizaeales; family Lygodiaceae; genus Lygodium; species Lygodium microphyllum. The sequence goes on from NC_141144.1 coordinate 78,995,477, forward strand.
TCGCATCTGCTCTTCAAAACCTTCACGCCCGAATTTAGTGAGGAATGCCAACTTCAGGTCGTCCCAAGTGCCAAAATTTTATGCTGCTTGTCTCTCATACCACTGAAACTCCACGCCCTTGAAAGTGGCGGGAAATATTGCTAACCAATGCTCAGGGGTTTTGGCATTGTTAGCCACACATGCTACCATGAACTCTGCTACATGTAGATCGGGGTCTTCATTATACTCTCCCTTAAAAATTGGAAACGGAACTACATTTGCTGGCCTGTCATCAATATCTCCTGGATGAATCTGACTAGGAAGGGGACCTTGAGTCGCCATGGGGACTTTTGTAAAGAGTGCTTTTAGGACGTCAAAGGAGGCTTCTACTACGAGCTCATTCTCAGCTTTGATTTTTGCCTTCTCTCTTCTCACGTACCTCTGGACTCATTCTAACGCTTGCCTCTTAATTGAGTCATTCATCAGGGGGTTGGCTCCAACTAATTGGTCTGTACTCAACATGATAGTATCAGAGAGGGCTTCAGTCTCTGGGGGATTCTTTGGCCAACATCTCCTCTACTTCCTTCTTTTCAACATCTTTGAATTCGGCTTTCAAACCACTACAGAGGGGGAGATATTCCGTTCTGAAAGTATCAAAACTCATTCTTCTTAGGATCGTTGTTGTGCCACCATAATAATGCCAGCTTTTGAGGGTTTCAACAGTGTATGTTGTGAAAAACACACTATCTATCAACTTCCAGTAGGTTGCTAATTGGACAAAAAGAAGATTGTCAGTACACCAAGCATCCCACATATCTTGCTATTGAGCATCCACGAACAAATTCCAACTCTTTTCCTTCTTGTTTTCGTGAACCTCCACAGACCACGACTCCTGAAGCTTCTTCACAATCTCCCATTTGATGATGTCTAGAAACTTCTCAATGAATGTCAAATCTTCCATGGGTGGTCATTCTCTCTGTTTTTGCTCTTCAGTTTGTTCCCAAACAGTTTTCCACCAAGATGCAAGTTTCTACTACTTCAATAGGAAGAGGAAACAGTCTACCACATAGAGCATGCATCATGATGGTGATATGTTTCTGCCATTGTGGGATGAACTTCTTGTGGAAAGTGGCTTTGATAATGAGAAATTCCAACTCTTCAGTGGAAGAAGGAACTTTGCAAACTTCCATTGAATTCTCCTCTTCTTGACAATGCCATTTCCTTCATTTTCAGCCTCTTCTAATGCTCGTTGATGGCAAGTATTCCCCCGCTGCACACAAAAAACATGCAGCCCCAAGAGGAACACCAAGGAAAAGGGGATTCTACTACAGGAAAATCTATCTTTTAACATCAACAAGCTTTTATTTCATTCTTTTGATCATCAAAACAAAGAAAACAGCAAATCTTCACCGCGCAACATCATAGTAGATTTATTCCACATATTTAATAGAATCAACCATAATCTTCAACATCTTCATAAAATCCATCAATAGAACAAAGAACGTAGAAGGATACACCATCTTTGAATGGAAATCAATCACATATTATCCTTATTCAATGTCTTCATAGTTCTCTCTCTCAATCTCTCATATACAGATACACTGTTTTGATAGAATTGACTATCTCTAGCTCTCTCTCTCTCTCTATTAATAGTACATCATCTCCTCACTACAATACTCTCATAATAACTCTCAATAATCCTTCTTAGGTCGTGGATGCACCTCCCAAGAGGTATGTCTGATATGAAGGGTCACCAGAGCCACTACAGTGTCTCTTCACAGCTCACTAGTGTCACTGTTTCTTCAGTCTTCTCTTCAGTCTTCAGCAGCTGCTTCTTCCATTTGTTTTAGCTCTTTTGAACTTAGATTCATCCTTTCCAAAAGTTAGAAAACTTTCCCAAAGTCACACATACATTCTAGAGAACACTTACAGAAGATCTATAGAACAGTACAGTACAGTACCAGAGTAGCTACAGAACAGTTACAGAGCAGAGACAGAGGCTCTACAGAAGGTTTACAGAGGGTTACAGAAGGTCATTAGAACCTCATAAACTCATATTAAAACCATTCCAAACTATCAAAAACTATTCAATAAGCTTCCAAAAGATCTCAACCTTCATCAATCATCAATCCATGCTTCATACAGAAGAAAATCAAAACAAAACAGAAACTATACAGAAGGTATACAAAACCAATCAGAACCTATCAGAACATCATAGAGCTTCATATCTCCACTGAGAATCAACGTGAACTTTCAAAACATAATCAATATCATCCAAAACACTCTCAAACACTTCCTTTATCAACCATACATCACTCTAAATCCATAAAAAATCAATCATTCAGATCTCAAAAATAACAAAAATCAGTCAAAAATTCAGTGTTTTTTCACTCTCAACATATCATCATTGCATGCTACTTTAACAACATTGGGACAAATATTTTCTCAAGCATACTCTTATCTTATTAAGTTATTAACATACTCATTTCTTTATTTCTTAAGATAAGACACACCCAAATGCCCACAAGGATATGTCTTATGTCTAAAGATTTTGGCAAGAGAGCAGGCAATGCTCATCCACATTGGCATTTTTCCTTTACAAAGATAGGATAGCTTACAAGCTGAATGAGCAACAAATCTTCAGCAAACTACGACCCTCTTACTTGATAATCCTACGAACCTCAAACGACTGTTTGAGTTGACAAGAACGTGGCTTACATCTCCATGTGAACATTGGTGTCCAACCAAGGGATGCAACGCATTCATCATGACATGATCTCACTATCTGTGTTGATGAGGAGATTACTAAATTGCTAGGCCATTTTCTTTCGGACACATCTTACTAAACTGCTAGGCCATTTTCTTTCGAACACATCTTACTACTATATTATTTTAGCTATAGGTTCAGAAAGCCTCAAACCTCCAGAAGGCTTCTCGAACCTACCCCCTTTTCCAAACCTCCCTCCTTTTCCCCTCCCCTCTTTCTCTTCCCCCTTCCTTTTTTCATTAAAGCCTCCCCTCCCCCTCCCTCACCTCCCTTTTTAAAATTAAAACCCCTTCCCCTCTCTCTCACTTATAATGTCTCTATTTCTTTTTCCTCTCCCCTTTTTAATTAAGTTCCTCCTCTCTCTCTCTCTCTCTCTCTCTCTCTCATGTGTAGGGCCTATGTTCTCTCTCTCTCTCTCTCTCTCTCTCTCTCTCTCTCTCTCTCTCTCTCTTAGATTAAACTTTTAAATGTAAAATTTTTGTTTAATTAAAATAAAGAGAGACATAGAGAGAGAGAGAGAGAGAGAGAGAGAGAAATATACAAAGAGCAAAAAAGAAAGAAGAGAAGAGGAAGGGAGGGAGAAAGAAGGGGAACAGAGAGAAAGAGAATTATAGAGAGAGGAAATATAAAATTTAAGAAAGAAAAAGAGAGAAAAAAAAAGAAAAAAAGAGGAAAGAGGGGGAAGAGAGATAGAGAGAAGAAAATGAGAGAGAGAGAGAGAGAGAAAATAAAATGAAGAAGAGAAAAAATTTGAACACAGTGAGAGAATCATAGAGAGAGGAAAGATAAAATTTAAAAGAAAGAAAGAGAATTATAGAGAGATGAAATATAAAATTTAAGAGAGAAAGAGAGAGAGGAAAAGAAAAAAAGAAAAGAGAGGAGAGAGGGAGGAAAGAGATACAGAGAAGAAAATGAGAGAGAGAAAATAAGAAGAAGAAGAGAAAGATTTTGGACACAGAGAGAGAATTCTAGAGAGAGAAAAGTTAAAAAATAGAAAATAAAAAATTTTTAAGAGAGAAAAAAAGAAAAAAAGATGGGAGAGAAGGAAAAGAGAGGAGAGGGGAGAGAAGGAAAAGAGAAAGAAAGAGGGAGAAGAAGAAAGAGAAGAGCGATGGGGAAAAAGAGAAAAGAGAAAAGCATTTTTAAGATTTAAATATTTTTTGAGAAAGAGAGGAAGGAAGAAAGAAGAAGGAGAGAGAGAGAGAGAGAGAGAGAGAGAGAGAGAGAGAGAGAGAGAGAGAGAGAGAGAGAGAGAGAGAGAATATATAATTTAAAAGAGAGAGAAGGAGATAAGAAAATGATAAAACTAAAAAGAGAGAGGGAGAGAAGAAAAAATGAAAATAAAGAGAAATGGGAGAAGAAGAAAAGGAGAGAGAGAGAGAGAGAGAGAGAGAGAGAGAGAGAGGGGAGAAGAAAAGAGAATATAAACATAAAGAGAGAATTATATATAGGGAAAAGATAAAATTACATATTTAAGAGAGACTGATTGGGGAGGGAAGAAAGTGAAAGAAGAAAAAGAAGAAGAAGAAGGAGAAGGAGAAGAAGAAGAGAGAGAGAGAGAGAGAGAAAACATGTAGAGAGAATTATAGAGAGAAAAAATAAAATAGAGGAGAAACAGAGAAGGAAAAGAGAGGAGAGAGAGAGAAGAAAAGCACAAAGAGAAGAAAAGGTGAGAGAGAGAGAGAGAAAAGAAAAAATTTAAAAAGAGAATGAAGAGAGAGAGAGATAATAAGAAAAGAAAAAGGAAAAAAGAGGAGAGGGAGAGAATAAAGAGAGAGAGAAAGAGAAGAAAAGCGGGGAGAGAAAAAAGGAGAGAGAGAGAACCATGAGAGGAGAAAAATAAACTAAAATATCTTACTACTATATTATTTTAGCTATAGCTTCGGAAAGCACCAAACCTCTAGAGGGCTTCCTAAACCTACCCCTTTTCTGGTGCGCAGATCGGTCGCAGATAGCTCATGTAGTGAATCCCTGAAGGTCCCCAAGAACAATGAACTCTACCTTTTTGCACAAAAACAATGTAAAAACTTGAACAACAAGAGACAAATTGGGTTCAATCTCCCCCATGCCTTGTGTGAGCACTTCACAAAGCATGTATTTTATGTATATTTCAATCTTCATGCTCAATAATAGCCCAATTTACAAAAATATGACAAGCTTTTTAGCTTTTGAGTTTGCTTTCTACAAAAATAGGAAAATAAAGCTAATGGACGATGCCCATAGAGTCTGGTACGCCCAATCTCAATGTCCAAATAGAAATAACATATCCGGGCGCATAGGCGCATACAAAATAATAATCAATAATCAATGTCTCAATAGACATAACAAAATATAGGTGTGGCACCTATCAAAATATAGTCCAAAGGTCGAATACTCGCTAGACTCCAATGCTTTCCTCCGCCACTGCTGTTATCTCTACACATCAACTGAAGCATTCACAATCGTTAGTAAAATAATACAATTAAACCGACAAAAGTGAATACCTAGCAGTCTTCAGCTACATAAATAAATCAACTGGTTAGAAATAAATCCTAACCTTAATTTATTACGAGTGCGCACTCTAAACTCATAAACGTTTATTAATTTAATATGCATTTTGCAGAATCACTCGCTATGGAATCACCCATGTACACACTAAATTAATGAAACGCCCGAAAAGGACAGGCGTCCCCATCAACTTCTCGCACAAAGAATCCTCTTTGTGTATGAGCCCCGGTCATCTAAGTTTACGGAATCCATCGTAAAACCTCACGGAATCCACCGTGGAATATGCCTCCTGGCATCATACCCCCGGGGTGGGATAGCAATTGACCTCAATTGCTATTAGCTCAATGTGGAGCTAACAGAGTGGGGAAAGCATTTAAGTCTCTAGCGTGTATCCATTGTGCTTCCTCTACAGGATGGTTCTTGAATTTTACTAGATATCTAGAATACCTTCGGCCAGTTCTAGTGGTCATGTAGTGTGTGTCTATGATGGCTTCTGGTTCAAGTATTTCAGTCTCTTCCTCTAGTAAAGGTGGGTTTTCATAAACAGGGTGGATAGGTAATTGGCCTCTAAATGGTCTCAGTAAACTAATGTGAAATGTATTGTGAATTCTCCAATGAGATGGCAATTCTAATTTGAAAGCATTGTCATTAATCTTATGAATGATTCTAAATGGTCCATAAAATCTAGGAGCTAATTTGACAACTGGATGTCTGTCCACACTTTGCAGTCTACGCTTTTCTATTCTAAGCCATACATAATCATCAAATTTGAAATTCATAGCTTGTCTTTTCTTGTTGGCTTGTTTGGTATATGATTGTTGGGCTTTAGCAATCATATCCTTAACCTCATCAAAAATACTGTTGTGCATAGTAGCAATATCATCAGCACTCTGAATTCTATTAGACAAAGATGCAACAGGTGTAGATAATCTATATCCATAAATGACTTCAAAATGTGCTTTCTTTGTAGATGTATGCAGTGTATTGTTATATGCAAACTGTAATAAATGCAAATGAGTATCCCATGTCTGAGGTTTAGAGATAGTATATGCACGTAAAAGATCTAGAATGGTGCTATTTGTGGCTTCTGTTTGTCCATTTGTTTCTGGATGAAATGTAGATGAGAAATCAATCTTTGTGCCTAGATTTGCAAATAGTGTAATCCAAAAATTGTTACAAAATCTAGAATCACGATCTGAAATAATCACTTTTGGCAATCCATGTTTAGTAAAAACAGTTTTCAAAAATAATTGTGCTGCTTGTGATGCTGTTAAAGTTTTTTTACATGCAATGAAATATGCTTGCTTACTAAATCTATCTACAATTGTCCAAATCATGTCATGGTTAGATTTAGTATTTTGTAAACCAGTAATGAAATCCATAGAAATATGTTCCCAAGGTTTAGATGGAATAGACAAAGGCATTAGTAATCCATACTGTTTACCATGATATCTCTTTATTCTTTGACAAATCAAACATTTAGAAACGAAATTAGATACATCTGCATCCATATGCGGCCAATAAAAATTTTCAGTTAACATGCGTAATGTAGATATGATACCTCTATGACCTTGATATGGGGGACAATGAATTTCATTCAAAACAAAAGATCAGAATGGAATAGTAACACACAGTCTCTTTTCAAAGAACATAAATCCATCATTATATGACAATGAATCAATAGGAATGAAATTATTTTGAACTAATTTTTGCCAATCAGAATGAAAAGTAATATCCTGGTGATATGTATGTTTCATAGCAATCAAAGAATCAAAAGATATGATAGAAATATTATGAATTGCAGGTCTTCTACTCAATACATCAGCAACTACATTTTCTTTTCCAGGTTGGTATTGAATGATAGGATGAAAACTTTGAATGAAGGAAGTCCATTTGATATGACGGTCAGAGATTTGGGGTTGGCTAAGTAGATGTCTAATGCTTTGTTGGTCAGTCTTTATCATGAATTCTGAACCCATTAAATAGTGCTTCCACTGTTTTAATGCTTGAACAACTGCTAATAGTTCTTTGTCATAAGTGGAATATTTGAGCTCAGAGGGTTTCAGCTTAGAACTAGAATGTGCTATGGGATGATTGTCTTGCATTAATACGGCTCCTATTCCTGATCCGCTAGCATCGGTCACAACTAGAAAGAATGGTCTGTTAAAGTCAGGTAACTGTAGTACAGGGGCATTAGTTAATGCACGTTTCAGTAAGTCAAAGGATTTCTGCTGAGTTTCAGTCCATTGATAAACAATTCCTTTCTTAAGAAGTTTTGTTAATGGTAAAGCAAGTAATGAGAAATTACGTACAAACTTCCTATAGAAACTAGCAAGACCAAGGAATGAGCGTAATTCATGTACATTTTTAGGAATAGGCCAATGCAATATTGCTTCAATTTTCTTAGGATCAACTTTTATTCCTTCTTTTGATACAATATGACCCAAATATTCTATTTCTGTCTTAAAGAATTCACTCTTTTCAGGATTTACAAACAATTGATTTTCTTTCAATAATTGAAAAACTAATGATAAATGTTCATAATGCTCTTTTTCACTTTGACTAAACACCAAAATATCATCAAAGAAAACAATCACACAATACTGATATTTCAGAAAGATACAGTTCATCATTCTACTGAAAGTAGCAGGTGCATTAGTCAATCCGAATGGCATGACTAAGAATTTGTAATGGCCAAACTGTGTTCTGAATGCAGTCTTAAATATGTCGGCTTTATCTAACCTCACCTGATGATATCCAGATTTAAGGTCAATTTTACTAAATATAGAAGATCCTTGCAGTTTGTCCATAAGGTCATCAACTCTAGGTATAGGATACCTATTCTTTACAGTGATCTTATTTAATGCTCGGTAGTCAATACACATACGATAGGTATTATTCTTTTTCTTGACTAAGAGTACAGGTGCACCGAATGGAGAACTGCTAGGTCGAATTAAGCCTCTATTTAGTAGTTCTTCAACTTGACTCTGGATTTCTTTTTGCTCTATTTGATTGTGCCTATATGGTGCTTTGCAAGGTGGTTGTGTGCCAGGTATTAGATCAATCTTATGGTCTTCTGGACGTGATGGTGGTAAACCTGGTGGTAGGTCTTCTGCAAAACAGTCCTTAAAATATGCAAGAAATTCCTTATGCCTAGGGTGCATATGATTTTCCTTTGCGTGCAATTCATTCACCCAAATGAGATATGATTTAGTATTCTTGCATAGTGCACGTTTTGCTTGAGTATGCGAAAGCAGTGGAAAAATATTAGATGCATGCATACCATATAATGTAATAGATTTTCCTTGAAAATTAATATTCATTGTGTGCGTGGAATAATCTATATTTGGATTATGCTGGTGTCTCCAAGGCATTCCTAGAATAATGTCGCTTGACTGTAATGGGACAACTAAGAAATTTCTTCTTTCAATGTATGTACCAATTTGAATTTCTAAATCTTGTACTTCTTGTGTGCCATTGTACCTAGTGCCTAAAAATGCAGCTTTTATGCGATAATGCGTAGGTACTGTATGTAATTTCAATTCCTTTACCAATTTTGCTGAAATAAAGTCATGAGTACTACCGTCATCATGCAAGATAGTTCTTTCATTTCCATGTACCAAACATTTCATAGTCAACAATGAATGTGGAGTAGGCATACCTGGTAAAGTGTCGGAAGTAGTAGTAGGATCATCCTCATCTTCACTGAAATCCGGCATATCCTCATGCTCGTCTTCGTCCATGGCTCCAAGATAGTTGATATGTGCTGGTGGCTTCTTTGAATGACAATTTGCTGCGAGATGCCCTGGTTGGTGACATTTATAGCATACTATTGGCTTGGCTTTGGTTACATTATTTGCAATGGCCGGAAGTCTGGGTACATTTGGATTTGCTTGTGGAATAAGCTTTGGATTTGGATTGACATTGGAGGGTAATGCAGGTGGTTTAGGCCAATTCTTGCGGAAAGATGGTGATGAGAAACGACCTGGATTAAACCTTCTAAAATTGGAATTGAATTGTTTAGATCCATAATTACCGTTGGCTTGGAATTGCTGTGGTTGTCTGTCTCTTCCGCGTAACTTGTCTTCAGTGTCGTGAGCTAAGGAGATGGCGTCTTCAAGGGTAGCAGGCTTGAACATGTTCACTTCAGCGTAGTAATATCCAAGAAGTCCAGACATATACTTCCGCTTATGTGTCGTCTCTGGTACATCTTCAAGCATGCGTAGCTGTAGGAGTGCATTCCAAAAACGCTCTGTATACTGTGGAATAGGCTCACAATCTCGCTGTTGAAGTAAATCCCATTGCTTGATAGCCTTCTCATGAAATTGCGGTGGAAGGAAATTCTGCATGAACTTCTTCTTGAAATCTTCCCATGTAGCAGGACATTCTATGCTCTTGCGGACTACAGTCCACCAAAGTGATGCTCTGTCTATCAGATGGTTAGTAACACACTTGATTTTATCTTTTTTTGGATAAGTTTCCTCATGGAAATAGTCATCAAACTGGCTAATGAATGATAAAACAGTCTTTCCTTCTCGTATGCCATTGAAAGTGCGAAACTTGAAACTTCGTTTACTTATCTTTGATTCCTTGCGAATGGTTTGTGCTTCAAGAGTGGCGTCGATGGTACGGCGAATCAAATCTTCAGCTTGTGGTTCTTCTTTATCGGTGGATGCTCTTTGTAATTTTGTCAATTGCGCTTGTAGTGCTTGCCTAGCCCTTCGCTCTTCTTCCAATTGCAGCATGATTAGATCCAGCTTTTGTTCCATGGTAGGCTCAGGTAAGTCGTCTTCAGCCATAGGATCATCCATATGTGGGATCGTCATCCTGTAAAACTCAATAAACCTTTCTCACTCAAAATCAGGTTAGCGGGATGAGCGTGGCTCAAATTTGGGGTTACAAGGCTATGTAATTTTATTTTATTTTTTTGTATTTCTTTCTCAATTTTCAGAAAAATCTGTAATATTTCTGTCTTCGTTTGCTGAAAGTACTTCAACGAACTTGTAGATAGGTAGAACACCTTGCCACGAACAACTTTCCAGTTCAGAGTTTTTGCATATGAACAAGTCTTCTAGGAGTTTTAAGCACTAGTCAGTTCTGATTTAGTCTGACTTGCAGAGTTGTAGACTTAGCAGACTTGCAGAGTTGCTGACTTGTTGAACTTAGAGAACTTGTAGAACTTAGGCCAACTTATGAAACTTGCAGTACTTCAACTTGATAAACTTGCCAAATCTGACTGAATGTGTGTGACCTGTGTAGCTTGTGACTTAGTTTGATTATGGAACTTATGGCTTAGTAAGCCCAATGTGGATTTGAGGTATCGCGGTATGTTGACGTCGCCATTGAACCCGGCGAGAAGATACTGACGCCGCCTGAGATTGAATTTGTGAGGCTAAGCTTATTAAAGCTTAAAACTAAGCTTTATAACTTTTGATTTTTTTTTAAAGCTTTTAGGCTTATAGTCATGAAACTTAGCTCTGGTTTTTGACGACTTGTATGTGAGGATGTAGGAGTGGTCCTCCGCCTGCAGAGCCTGGTCCTTCGCGATCTGACAGTAGAAACAGGGGTTCTTGATCGCCAGAAGTCTGCCTATATCAACGGTTCACGACGAGATTGACTGTAGAGCCCGTTTGTTCCTGGAGCTCCGCCTTCGCCCGAGATTGGTAGCGATTGGAAGCTCTTGATCTCTGCTCCGCTCTGATACCACTGGTGCGCAGATCGGTCGCAGATAGCTCACGTAGTGAATCCCTAAAGGTCCCCAAGAACAATGAACTCTACCTTTTTGCACAAAAAACAATGTAAAAACTTGAACGACAAGAGACAAATTGGGTTCAATCTCCCCCATGCCTTGTGTGAGCACTTCACAAAGCATGTATTTTATGTATATTTCAATCTTCATGCTCAATAATAGCCCAATTTACAAAAATATGACAAGCTTTTTAGCTTTTGAGTTTGCTTTCTACAAAAATAGGAAAATAAAGCTAATGGACGATGCCCATAGAGTCTGGCACGCCCAATCTCAATGTCCAAATAGAAATAACATATCCGGGCGCATAGGCGCATACAAAATAATAATCAATAATCAATGTCTCAATAGACATAACAAAATATAGGCGTGGCGCCTATCAAAATATAGCCCAAAGGTCGAATACTCGCTAGACTCCAATGCTTTCCTCCGTCACTGCTGTTATCTCTACACATCAACTGAAGCATTCACAAACGTTAGTAAAATAATACAATTAAACCGACAAAAGTGAATACCTAGCAGTCTTCAGCTACATAAATAAATCAACTGGTTAGAAATAAATCCTAACCTTAATTTATTACGAGTGCGCACTCTAAACTCATAAACGTTTATTAATTTAATATGCATTTTGCGGAATCACCCGCTATGGAATCACCCATGTACACACTAAATTAATGAAACGCCCGAAAAGGACAGGCGTCCCCATCAACTTCTCGCACAAAGAATCCTCTTTGTGTATGAGCCCCAGTCATCTAAGTTTACGGAATCCACCGTAAAACCTCACGGAATCCACCGTGGAATACGCCTCATGGCATCATTTTCCAAACCTCCCTCGCTTTTCCCTCCCCTCTTTCTCACGTGTAATATCTTATTTTCTCTTCCCCCTCCCTTTTTTTATTAAAGTCTCCCCTCCCCCCCCCCCTCCCCCAACTCCCTTTTTTTAATTAAAACCCCCTTCTTTCTCTCTCACTTATAATCTCTCTCTTTCTTTTCCCCCTCCCCTTTTTAATTAAATTCCTCCCCTCTCTCTCACACTTATGTGTAGGGCCTAGGTTCTCTCTCTCTCTCTCTCAGATTAAACTTTTAAATGTAACTTTTTTATTTAATTGCAATAAAGAGAGAGATTAAACTTTTAAATGTAAACTTTTTGTTTAATTAAAATAAAGAGAGAGAGAGAGAGAGAGAGAGAGAGAAATATACAAAGAGCAAAAAAGAAAAAAGATAAGAGGGAGGGGGGAGAGAGAAGGTGAACAGAGAGAAAGAGAATTATAGAGAGAGAAAATATAAAATTTAAGAGAGAGAGAGAGAAAAAAGAGGAAAGAGGGGGAAGAAAGACACACACACACACACACACACACACACAGAGAAAGAAAATAATATGAAGAAGAGAAAGAATTTGAACACAATGAGAGAATTATAGAGAGAGAAAATATAAAATTTAAAAGAAAGAAATAAAATTATAGAGAGATGAAATATAAAATTTAAGAGAGAGAGAGAGAGGGGAAAAGAAAAAAATAAAAGAGAGGAGAGAGGGGGGAAAGAGATAGAGAGAAGAAAGTGAGAGAGAAAGAAGAAGAAGAAGAAGAGAAAGAATTTAAACATAGAGAGAAAATTTAAAAGAAAGAGAAAAGAGGGAGGGAGGGAGAGACAAGGGGAACAAAGAGAAAGAGAATTATAGAAAGAGGAAATATAAAATTTAAGAAAGAGAGAGAGAAAGAAAAATAAAAGAAAAGAGAGACAAAGAGAAGAAAATGTGTGAGAGAGAGAGAGAGAATAAGATGAAAAAAAGAAAGAATTTAAACACAGTGAGAGAATCATAGAGAGAGGAAAGATAAAATTTAAAATAAAGAAAGAAAATTATACAGAGATGAAATATAAAATTTAAGAGAGAGAGGAAAAGAAAAAAAGAAAAGAGAGGAGAGGGGGGAAGAGATAGAGAGAAGAAAATGAGAGAGAAAATAAGAAGAGAAAGAATTTGAACACAAAGAGAGAATTATAGAGAGATAAAATTTAAAGGAAAGAGAAAATAAAAAAATTTAAATAGATAAAAAAAGAAAAAAAGATGAGAGAGAAGGAAAACAGAGGAGAGAGGAGAGAAGGAAAAGAGAGAAAGAAAGAGAGATAAGAAGAAAAAGAAAAAGAAAGAGGAAGCGCGATGGGGAAAAAGAAAAAAGAGTAAAGTATTTTTAAGATTTAAATATTTTTTGAGAAAGAGAGGAAGGGAGAAAGAAGAAGGAGAGAGGGGGAAAAGAAAGAGAGAGAGAATATATAGTTTAAAAGAGAAAAGGAGAGAAGAAAAAGATAAAATTTAAAAGAGAGCGAGGGAGAGAAGAAAAAATAAAAATAAAGAGAAAGGAAAAGAAAAGAGAGAATTATATATAGGAAAAAGATAAAATTTACATATTTAAGAGAGACTGAGGGGGAGAGGAAAGACAGTGAAAGAAAAAGAAGAAGAAGAAGAAGGAGAGAGAGAGAGAGAGAGAGAGAGAGAGAACATATAGAGAGAATTATAAATTGAGAAAAGATAAAATAGAGGAGGAAGAGAGAAGGAAAAGAGAGAAGAAAAGCGCAAAGAGAAGAAAATGAGAGAGAGAGAGAGAGAGAGAAAAGAAAAATTTTAAAAAGAAAATGAAGAGAGAGAGAGAGAGAATAATAAGAAAAAAAAGGAAAAAAGAGAGGGAGAGAGAGGGAAGAGAATAAAGAGAGAGAAAGAGAGAAAAAAACGGGGAGAGAAAAAAAGGAGAGAGAGAGAATCATGAGGAGAAAAATAAACTAAAATATCTTACTACTATATTATTTTAGCTATAGGTTCGGAAAGCCCCGAACCTCTAGAGGGCTTCTCGAACCTACCCCCTTTTTCAAACCTCCCTCCCTTTCCCCTCCCCTCTTTCTCACGTGTAATATCTTATTTTCTCTTTCCCCTCCCCTTTTTATTAAAATCTCCCCTCTCTCCCCCTCTTTTTTAAATTAAAACCCCCTCCTCTCTCTCTCTCTCACACATACTTATAATCTCTCTCTTTCTTCCCCCCTCCCTTTTTAATTAAATTCCTTCCCCCTTCCCCCTCTCTCTCTCATGTGTAGGGCCTAGGTTCTCTCTCTCTCTCTCTCTCTCTCTCTCTCTCTCCTTATTTTAATTAAACAAACAGTTTACGTTTAAAAGTTTAATCTAAGAGCTCTCTCTTTATTTTAATTAAACGAAAAGTTTACATTTAAAAGTTTAATCTAAGAGAGAGAGAGAGAGAGAGAGAGAGAGAGAGAAATATACAAAGAGCAAAAAAGAAAGAAGAGAAGAGAGAGGGGGAACAGAGAGAAAGAGAATTATAGAGAGAGGAAATATAAAATGTGAGAGAGAGAGAGAAAGAAAAGAGGGGAAAGAGAAACAAAGAGAAGAAAATGAGAGAGAGAAAGAGAAAATAAGAAGAAGAGAAAGAATTTGAACACAGTGGGAATTATAGAGAGATGCCGAAAAATAAAATTTAAATGAAAGAAAGAGAATTATAGAGAGATGAAATATAAAATTTAAGAGAGAAAAGAAAAAAAGAGGAGAAGGGGAGAGAGAGATAGAGAGAAAATAAGAAGAAGAAAAAGAATTTGAACACAGAGAGAGAGAGTTATAGAGAGAAAATATAAATTTAAAAGAAGAAAATAAAAAATTAAAGAGAAAAAAAAGAAAAAATAACTACTTTCTTTTTAATTAAAATAAGAGAGAAATATACAAAGAGCAAAAAAGAAAGAAGATGAGAGGGAGGGAGAGAGGGGAAACAGAGAGAAAGAGAATCATAGAGAGAGGAATATAAAATTTAAGAGAGGAGAGAGAGGGAAAAGAAAAACGAAAAGAGAGGAGAAAGGGGGAGAGACATAGAGAAGAAAATGTGAGAGAGAAAGTAGAAAAGAGAGAATTTGAACACAGAGAGAATTATAGAGAGAAAATTTAAAAGAAATAGAAGAAAAAAATTTAAGGAGAGAAAAAAAGGAAAAAAGGGGAGTGAGAAGAGAGAGAGAGAGAGAGAGAGAGAGAAAGAGAGAGAGAGAGAGAATAATAATAATAATAAAAAGAAGAGAGAGGAAAAGGGATGGAGTTTTGAATTGTTTACTATATTGTATACTTGATCAAGATGGTTGTTTGCACCTCCATCCTTTCCAAGATTTCAAGCTTTTCTTTTCGGCAAGCTTTTACCCTTTAAATTTTTCGACCGCTTTGCTTACACGCACAACTCGTTTCATAAGAGTTGGAGGCTATCTACATTTCATGAAGTTGTAGTGTTTCCTTTGGGGAGCATTATCGTCAGGTGCAGGGGTATTCGATGTCGTTCTCTGTTTATAGAAGCGTATTAACACAAATTCACGTTCCAATCGTAAGAGATTAACCCGATTATTCAAAAGTAATTAACTGTGTCAGCCTTATGTGACTGCCGGAGGACGACGTCCATCGGGTAAAAACGAGAGATAAAGCCGTCAGTTACAGTCGTAAGGTAGGGCTAATGCAACTATGGGGGGGCTATCAGGCGCATATATGCTAACCATGATCCTGCGCTAGATACCACTCCATGGGACTGCAAGGATTTGCCAAAGACGACATGTCGACTCCCAATCAGCCCAAAAAGAATTTCATTAGAAGAACGTCTTTCGACTGATTCACAGCTCACATTAAAGCCATGTTACATGGCATTGTTAATGCTCCGGCGATGATTTTAGGCGGCAGTTCAAGGAAGAGAGCGATCATGTGGGGGCAAAATTCTGAAGTTTGAGTGTCTGGGTGGGGAGAAAGAGGATGGATGAGGAGTGGGGAAATTATGACGAGGCGACGACGGAAGGATGGATGGATGGATGGATGTGAGATGATGATCAGGGCTTGTGGACGAGGAAGCCGCTGACCTGTACCTGGCGCTTGCGGTCGAAGCCCAGCACGCGGATGAAGGCCTTGGGGTAGGCCTTGCGGCACTCCTGGATCTCGTTCAGCACCAGCGACGCGTCCGTGCACCCGAACATCGGCAGCTTCCACATCGTCCAGTACCGCCCGTCGTAGTACCCGCTCCCGTGGAAGTGCTCCCGGTACACGCTCCCCATCTGTTATTATACATATAATGAATATCGATGCAATCACCGCCACATGGAGAGACACAACCATCTACACACTTCTTCTTGTCACTGCCGGATTAGTTCTATGAACCCCGCAAGTGCACATCAATTCTCAACTCTGATATATTATGTATTCTTTTTAGCTTAGTTTTTCACGTACGTTGGAGAATTCCAGGCACGGGATCCAGCCCTTCTTGGTGATGTAGTCCACCTGCTTCGCCACCTGGTCACTGCTCAGTGCTGGCAGGTACGACAGCGTCTCGTATTTCTTGTTGTCGTACGGGGTCCACACCTGCCAGTCATACATATATATATTAACCTCCCATTACATGATCACTAATCCATTGACGCAGTCATTAATGTTAGATCACTCCATCCATTAATCCAATCAGCTGATCATCGCAAATGCAGGCAGAAATCCGAGACACAGAGAAAGAGAGAAAGAGTGAGAGAGAGAACCCTCCGTTCATCCCATCGATGCTCACCAGCATGCAGTGCAGCCGGCTCCCGTTCGACACAGCTCCCTTGGAAGCCAGCGACGCCACCTGCTGCCCAGAAAACGGGGCTGACCCATTCGTGCGCTTGAGGCCTGAGAAGCTGCTCGTGGAGAGTAGCTCCATGGAGGCGGACGCTGTTGCCATGACGACACAGAGCGCGAAAAACCTTCTGTCCTTCTTGTCACGCGAAAGCAGAGAAGGATTTGGCTTCCTTTCCTTTGCGCTGGTGCCCCGTTTATATTCCGATACCGAGAGCGCCTGTCACCACACGATAGCCTATCTCAACCTATCCTGAGTCCTGACCCTTCGTATTCCGTATCTCCACGTCATAGAATACTGACCACAGCCCCTTGGACCCTTCGTATAACACTGCTTTCTCCCACGGTGACCGGGGAGGGTTCATTTTTGAAGATTGCACAGCCCTTCCGGGCCATTATTGACATGCTGGAGAATCCCAAAATATTGCAAGCAATGCATTTGAAAGACAAAGTAGAAGGGCAAAATTTCCCTAGCTTTGCATTGGAAGGGTACTTTTTTTCCTTAAAAATTTAGTATACTTTATTATGAATAAATTTATTAATTTAATTACTCAATACCTAGTTGCTAAGGCAAGCACAATCAATTGTGAAAGGGGATTCTCCAAGATGAACCATATCAAGTCAAATGACCGCAATCGATTGAGCTTAGAGAATGTTAACAAGCTTATATTTCTTTCTTACAATGGCACACGAGATCCAAGAGAGGTAGATTGGGATGCGATCTACTCTACTTGGGATAGCTTAATATTCATTGAGGCTAGATAGTAAAAGCTATATCAATGATTCATAATAGAGTTCATTAAATTGAATATGCATAATATAAATTGAATGGAAATGTTATCTTACACATGAATTAGAATTTTATCGTTAAGTGATTTTGATTAAAAAACTTCCTTGCACAAAGTTTAGATCTTCAAAGGTAGTATTTATTGCACACATAATTCAAAGGCCATATTTTGAAAAGTGACCTTCAAGTGGAAGGGCAAGATCATAGAGAGACCTTCAGGAGAAAATATGGACTAGTTCTTAGAATCGTGCCACGACACATGCAAGTTGATTTCATTTGTGTTGGTTGTGATGGTTGAAACTTGGCTTGGTTCATGTGGGGATGCATATTGACTTTAACCACAAATTTTCAATCGACAGATTGCCCTTGATAAGAGTCAAGACACGTGCAAGTTCCTAGACGTGTACATGGTTAACATGCCCTAGGCGCCAATGTAAAAATTAGGAGGAAATTTTAGCCCAAAGGCTATTTTATGGAGGTTTTATTAGTCATTTGGCTAATTTCGAAGGCTTGAAAACTCAAAAAATGGTCTATATATCCATATATGCACATGCTATCTAGGAACTTGCATAATTAGCAAGCACCATAAGTAGTAAGTGCCATCTATAGACTAAAGCTCAAAGGGATGCCTTATTTTTTACCCTGGGCCCTGCATAAGTAGTAAGCACCATAAGAGCCCTACCAAGCCTAAGAACATGCACTTGGTGTCGAGGGGCTTTGGCAATAGAAGCCTACAACCATGCTAGAGTTCATACTTTCGTGGACCCTGTCTTAGAGCACACAAACCTTGCAGGATAGTATGATTTAAAACATGAAAAAATGCTTGAAAAAGTATTGAGAGAGAGAGAGAGAGAGAGAGATATTTGTATGGTGTTACATATGCAGACTTGAGGAAGCTCATGTAGTCATTTAAAAATGAAGGGACTATAAAGACCGGGTGAAGTAGTGAGAAAAGAGCTGATGAGTGGTCCTTGGAGCTTTAAGAAGTGAAGTATTGCTTCCCCATTGGCAAATATGAGGATTTTCTAAACTTGCCTAAGTCTCAACTCCTAGACATGGCCCAAATCTAACCACACAATCAAGTGTCTGAAAGCATTGAAAAGAGAGAGAGAGAGAGAGAGAGAGAGAGAGAGAGAGCACCTAAATTCGAAAAGAGAGAAAGTCAAGTTAATGAAAGAGAGAATGCAATGTGCAAGAGAACATGATGCACAACCACTGGATACATCACCATCATATGACTTTAGAGGGTACTCTATTCACTTCCTTGAGTCTTGTATTTCATGAAAACAAAGAAAAATCAAATCAAGAGGTGAAAATAAGAAATGGGATAAGAAAGCCATCACAAAAAATATAGGACTTACAAAATCTTGGTCATATGGTCATTACTCCCAAGGTGATGCAGGACTTCTGCCTCTAGTCATGCCCTTACTACCTCCCACTACTACCACCATTGTTGTGAAGAGAAAGCATCCTCCTCTTTTGGGCTTCCTCCAATCCTTCTGATCTAACCACACATGCTTCTTTGTGTCATTCTTTATTGCCTTTTCATACATCGCATCATTTATGGAAAATGTAGGCACACGTTTGCTTCATCATCCATCCTATGGAGAAATGATTAGCTATAGAAGGTATTGGGAACTCCTCATACAAGGATGCTCTTACATTGTCCTTGCTAGCCTTCGGCACATTTTTAGTTATCCAATATCTTGTGCCAAAAGACTTGATAGCACAACTCGAGCATGCATGCTATGAGTCTTTTCCCCTCATAATTTATATACACAATGCTAGTGAATGTCTCTATCAAGTACCCATAGTCTAGTAGGATACATCTAATATGTATTCTCTCCCACTTGGGAGCACGATCCTAAGCATAACTAAGAGATCCTTGTACATCTTGTATACCTATAGGAGTGGCACCTACAAGAGTGCCACCATAGGCAATTGAGTAAATCCAAGTATCACATAAGTGGAAGTGCCTATTGTATAGCCACCATGGGAGACAAACATGACAGACATCCACTTGATCAATGTTGAGATGTCAAGCACTATATTAGCTAGCATCCACTACATGCCTTGGTAATGTGGCAGGATATTACTCACTCATATGTTAAGTGACTAACATGAGAATATGCTAGTGATTCTACAACTGAACTACAGCTACCTAATCCACCCTTGATTATGCCACACTTATTGTGCCACCTCTTCTTTCCTTAGTGGGTTCACACTTGATGGCTGCCCTGGGGAGTCCACATATAAGAAATCATCTATATAATGTGTGTTCGAAGGATATTAAGAAATACCCTTTCTTTACATGCTATAAGGCCTTAAAACTATCCCTTTTACTTTACTATTCTTATGGATTTTTCTCAAATTGTAATTAAAAAATCCTTTTGTAAATATAATCTTGTAAATTTATGAAATATAATACCCTTTCTTTTAAACTCACATGGTATCTTACATGTTTTATGAAGTGGACCCCCTAGGGTGGCCCCGTGTACTTATATTGTGGCACTTTCATTATAGTATTTTATCATATTGTAGACTTTGTTCTTTTTGTGTGGAAGAAGAAGGAAGAAGAAGAAGAAGAAGAAATTTCAGCCCTATCTCTCTGTGTGCTCAATTCTTCGTTGCTTTTATGTGTATGCTCTTGGTCTCTTCACCTCTCTTTCCTCTTCTTTGTTTTCATGGTATTAGAGCAACTCCATGACTGCGTGGAGCTCGATTGAAGGTTGAGGTGAAGGCGTTGGAGCACGATAGTAAGCAAGCAAACAATGGGTAAGAAGCTCTTCCACCGTGCTCGATTTATCTTAGGTTATAATAGAAGGCTCTTGAGGCTAGCAGAGTTGCAGTATTCGATTGCAATGAAACTTGGTGAGTAGGAAGAATAGTATATATACCACAAATCAAACATTTAGGACTGTCTTGCTGTGATTTTTGGCATCTAAGGTAATTTCTACCTCCATTTTGGACCTCAACTAATCCGTGACATCTATTTTTGGAAATATTGCAGTTTTGGCTATATAGGTCGTTTATAAAGGCACATGTACACAAGTTACAGATCTTGAATCTATAAGGTTTCAGGTGTTTACTAGGTTGCAAATATAGAAGGCATCTGCATATAGATTGTAGATTGTCGTTTTACTATTGTGCAATTAGTGAAAAAAGGCTATGTATTTAGTTATAGTGTACCTGGTATCAATTGGCTATAAACTTGATAACAACAATTATCCTGCATGGAAGTTTAGGATGACAAATGTCTTGAAGGGCAAAGGTGTTTGGAATTACATTGACTTAGACATGGAAGTAGCACCTTAAGTTTGTGCACGAAATGCTACTATACAGAACAAGTAAAGGCTAATAAAGATTGGGAGCAGACACAAAGTAAAGTCATGTTTTGGTTGTCTATCAGTGTTAGAGATTGCATGATGGGCTATTTACATGAATTTGATACCCCTACTATTACAAGGAAGAATCTGGCAAGGTTCTTTGAAGTAAACACAAAGACCAGAAAGTTGCAGCTCAAGTTAGAGCTGAACCAAGTAAAAAGAGGAAACATGTCTATTAATGATTATGCCTTGAAGATCAAGAGTATTGTGGAAGCTCTTGGATCTATCAGTGTGGTAGTTGATGATGATGTTGTGCATGCATGATTAGATGGACTTGGAGATGAATATAAGAGCTTCATGTTATCTATGAATACAAGGAATGATCTCCATTATTTTGCAGACTTGATTTCTATGCTTATACTTGAGGAGAAGAACCTTGGCTTGGATTTCTTTTCTTCTGAAAGCAAGAACAAGTTTGAACATGTATTTTACTCTACTAGAAGAGGTAGAGGTCATGGTGGAGGCCAAGTTAGTGGCTGTGGTTAAAGTTATGATGCACAACAAAATCGAGACAGAGGAAGAGGGGGTCAAAGAGGCCAAGTTATAGATCCTAATAGGCAATAGAAATTTGGTGATAGTAGGGAGTATTGGCATTGATGTAAAAAAGGCCACATCTCTAAAATTTACTTGTAAAAGAAGCGTGAAATTAGAAATGGAGAAAAGCAACAAGGCAATTATGCATCCAGCACAACAGAAACAATGATGATAGAAATGAACACTTGTTTGTCATGTAGCATTTTATGAATACTATGATTGCTTATGGTTTGTCAAAGAAGATGTATGGTATGTAGATCTAGGTGCCCCTAACCACATGACTTCTTATGTAGAGTGGTCTAGAGAAATGTGCAGTCCAAATTCTTCGAACTATATGGAGTGGGGAATTATACAACTCACCCCATTACTCATGTTTCATTTGAGCATGTAGGATCACAAAACTAAGTACTTGATTGATGTGTTGTATGTACCAAATATTACAAAAAACTTGGTTTTTATTGGTTAGATGGTAGAATAATGTCAGAAAGAAACTTGCCTCATTATTATTGGGATAAAGTAGTTGCTACTAATGTACACATTACAAACATGACACCCACTATTATTGTACATGGTATGGCACTCAAAGAGAAGTTTACAAGTAGAAAGCCATCTCTCCCATTTTGAAAGTATTTGGATGTGTTGCTTATGTGCATATTCCTGATGAGTGATGCCAAAGTAGAAAAATATGCATTTTGTGGAATATGCTCTTGAGCAAAAGGAATTTAAATGTTACAATCTTGTTACATGTGAGCTGAGAGTTAGCAAGGATATTGTTTTTTATGAAATGAATAGCTGGTATAGTCCTGTGCATAATGTAGTTGGGGTTGATAAGCATGAGAGTGCAGTAGTATAGAAAACATGTCAAAAGGCAGTCATAGACATTGAATGGACCACAAGAGTCTCCTAGTCATGGTTTTATTGATAGACCTTGAAGTAGCAAATAGAGGTCATAGGTTACTCCACCAAGCACATAACAGATATCAAGAAAATATAACGAAAAGGTTGGGGACTCACCTATTATGATAGATGCATCATCAAGGTTCTCTTATATTGTTGTTGATTCAAATGGCTCTAAGCAGAGCTTGGATGAGGAGTTTGGGATTCCATCTATTAAAACACCTTGTGTCCGAAAGGCACAAGAGGATGTTGAAGCATCTAGTAGTGATCTAGGTCTACACAAGTAAAGTAAAGTAAAAAAGCCAACACAACGATTGATATATAACATCTATGTACCTCATCACTATATGCATTCATGGCTAAGGTTGTGCGGGATGTGGAATCCACTTGTTTTGGGGATGTGGTGGATAATGAGTATTGGAATTGTGCTATAAATGAAGAAATGGATGCATTTATAGATATAATTCCCCATAGAATTTGTTACCTCTACTTGAAGGCAAGAAAGCTAGTCAGGCATAAGTTAGCTGATAGATCTATTGAGCACTATAAGATAGATTGGTTGCCAAAGGTATGTGTAGACTCATGGTCTTGATTATGAGGAGACTTTTGATCCAGTGGCTAAAATGGCCACTATAAGGGATGCCATAGCAATGGCTAAATCAAAAGGTTGAATCATGCATAAAATAGATGTTAAGAATACCTTCATGTCGAGAGAGTTATAAGGAATTTTATGTGGAGTAGCCACCTAGTTATGTGTAGCAGAATCATCCAAATTATATATGGAGGCTTTGTAAGACTTTGTATAGGTTGAAGCAAGTAACTAGGGCATGGCATGACACGATTGCAGAATACCTTGTTGCAGAGCACATGTTGATCACTCACTCTATGTATGTGAGAGTGATGCAAGTACTATAGTTATTACTATATATGTTGATGATTTGATCATTTTGAAGGGTCTTCTCAAGATTGAATTTGAGATGAAGAATTTGAAAGAACTATGCTATTTTCTAGGTATAGAGATAATCACAACTCTAGAGGGTATATGGTTGTCACATTGATGGTATGTATCAAATATGTTAAAGAAGTATGGTGTGGCTGATTATAAGCATGTTTCTATACCTTTGGATGTTAATACTAACCTTAGTGCACATGATGGTGACTTGATTGAAGATGTCACTATGTATCAAAAGATTGTGGTGTGAGAAGCCTTATCTATTTTACAATCACTAGGCTAGACATAAACTACACAGTTGGTTTAGAGAGTCAATTTATGAAAGTTCCACAAAAGCCACATTTGGATGCAGTGTGGTGCACATTATGTTATATCAAGTCCACATTGGTCTATATCTTATTCTATGGTGTAGGTATACCATTGGACTTGCATGGTTACATAGATGTAGATTGGATTGGCAAAATTTCAAGGGCGATCTACTAGTGATTTTGTATGTTTCTTTGGTAGTGTTGCTATTACTTGGAGCAACAAGAAACATTTGATAGTTGCCTTGTCTAGTACAAAGATGTTGCAATTGTAGCATATGAGATAGCTTGGTTATGTAAGCTACTTGGTGATTTGGAAATGTAGGTGGACAAGAAGGTTACCATTTACTGTGTTAACCTTAATAGCATTCAATTGTCTAGAAACTCAGTGTATCATGCGCAAACCAAACACATAGAGGTTCATTACCATTTTATTTAAGAGCAGATTCTAACAAGTGATATTGACTTGGTTTATGTTAGGTTTACATAGGATCAAGCTACAAACATTTTTACCATGGCATTGGGAGTTGAGAAGCTTCAATGCTTTAGGACAATGCTTGGAATTCATGAGCTCAAGGAGTGTTGAGATGTTGAGCTCTATATGAGATGGCATCCACTATGCACCTTGGTCATGTGGTAGGATATTACACACTAGCATATTGGGTGATAAACATGATGATACACTTGTGATTCTATAACTAGACTACACCCATATAGTCCACCCTTGGTTATGGCATACTTATTCTGCTATTGCTTCTTACCTTAGCAAGTTCATAGTTAGTGATGACTTCATGTACATAAATTGTGGTGTTTCCATATAACTCTTTTATCATATTGTAGACTTAGTTCTTTTTGTGTGCAAGAAGAAGAAGAAGAAATTTCAGTCCTATCTTTCTGTGTGCTCAAGTCTCCATTGCTTTTGTGTGTGTGCTCTTGGTGGTCTCTTCACCTCTCTTTCCTCTTGTTTGTTTTCAATTAATGGAAGAGAGACACTACATCTATATCTTCATAGTACTCATCAAAAGCCACCCAGGCCTAGAAAATGAGAGTGAGGAGTACCACTCTATAGATGAGATTATAGTATTTGTATCTCTATGGCATTTGCCAGTCCTAATATGGTAAAGATTAGAAGTCATTGGTTCTCCATAATGTCTAGCAAAGCTACCATCTCCACTAGTCAAGTGAAGCATACTTGAGCATCTCTCTTTACATGGCCAACCTAGAGCATTGACTAAGCCTACTAGAGATAAATGTGTCAGAGCACACCAAGGCAGAATGCGAGGACATCAACTAAGACAACTGTGTATCTACTCTATCTTTGAATTGCACTGTTTGATATATATATATATATATATATATATATGAAAATCCGGCTCATACTTCTTTGTAAACAAAGTGTGATGAATTGCACAACAAAAAAGGGACATTTTGGATTATCTTTACATTTTCATACTCCACTCAAGCCTTGCTACCAAGACCCTCCTCATATATATACATATATATATATATACATACACACACACACACACACACACACACATATCTCTTTGTCTCTCTCTCTCTCCCTCTCCCTCTCTCTCTTACTACTCTCTCCCTTTCACCCTTTTTGCATCTCTCCCTTCCTCTCTTTCTATCTTGTTATCTCTCTCTGTCCCCCCCCCCCCTCTCTCTCTCTCTCTCTCTCTCTCTCTCTCTCTCTCTCTCTCTCTCTCTCTCTCTCTCTCTCTCTCTCTCTCTCTCTCTCCACATAAAAATTAATATACAAAGGAAAGAGGGAGAGAATGAGAAAAGGCTTATCTCAAGGCTTGAAGATGGATGTTTGCTACCTTTCTTGAAGATTTTCTATGCAACCTTCTCCTTCTCTTTCTCCTTTCTAATCTCCTCGGTACTCTCCCCTTGACCTTCTCTTCAATCTCCTCCTTGAAGCTCTCTTTCTCTCTCAAGTTATGTCTCACACTCTCTCGCTCTTCATTCCCTTGTAGTGATTATTTCTTGAGAAGTGAACACTTTGTCCCTAGTAAGCTCCCATTGCTTACATAAGTTCTCACTCTTGATTAATAGGACCTTGGTCATCAATATAGATCATAGAGCTTCTTATTTAAAGCACATGGCTTATCCTTTAAAGAATCAATCTTCATATCAACCTTTAAAAGTTGCAACCCCCCACTTTTCCTATCCTTTTTTATCCATTCCATATCAATTGTGACATAAACTTGTTTTTTCCTTGCCTTCCCATAAAAAGTTCCCCATTAGGGAGTCGCAAATTCTTTGCATAATTGCACTTCAACTTATGACTTCGGATATAGCTCGGGGTATATGAATGCTTGCAACATTTTTAACTTAACATGAAGTGGCCATATAGTCAATTTCCATCTACTAAACATTTTTTTTAAATTTTCAAGTATCTAATTTGATCTCAAACCTTCTCTAATACTAGTCATCAATAGATGACTAAAATATATGTAAATTGTGTCCCTATTTATAACCTTTCATTATCATCCAAAAGTTGTAAGATCCTCTCTAGTGATACTAACAAGGCATGATTTTTGGAAGTTAATTTTGAAGCCATTGGATCTCTTATATGTTTTGAAAATCCACATAGTCTTCTCCATGTTGGACCTATCAACCTTACCATCACTATGAGATCATATGTGAATCCTTTGGCCTATTGAGAAACCCAAGTCATTAAGTGCATTTTCTTATTGTATTCCTATTTTGGTGTCTATTTACAATCCAAAAAAGGCTTCATTTCTATCATTAGTTAGTATCTAGGTGCCGCCCAAGAGAACTGGGGTGCCACCTTAGACACTTTAGAGCCAACGCGCAACCCTAAACACTTTAGTAGGTGTCACTTGAGAGAGCTAAGGTTACACACATCTCACTTTCGTTCCCCATTAATTCCTTCTCTCCTCAACACTCTACACTTACTCTCATAGATAGGGATTGCAATGACATGATTATATTTTTGTGATCTTGTAATAGTAACACATTATTAACTTTGAGATTTTATATTAATAATGTTCAAAATAATATTAACCAAGTGAAACTTTCTATGTTAGCTAACCCCCAAGGGTTTCTATGTATTACGACAAGCTTGCTAGGATATTGACAAGATCCAACGAGTTATCTAATCCTAGAAGAACCATTGTATAGAGAACCCCAACTGCATTTCTCACTTTTTAAGTTTCTAGATGAGTCTAGGGGGAGTGCATCCTTCTTGGGTGAAAAACTCTCTTTTAAGATAAAATCTCGAGAGTATCTCATGCATTGAGTGGGTGGATTTGAGAATTCTTTGATGAGCCACGTTCCATTCTTTGTATAAGGATACTTAAAAATAAGGAACCAAAGTGTGTGCAAACAAGATAAGGTTACTTGTTCAAACAAAAACAAGAGGTAATCCTTGATTGTCTACTAGTCTTGATTATTGTTTTTCAATAAACATCAAGGGCAATCACAAAGTACTTTATATATTGGATATTCAATCCTTTCATGGAATGTAGACATCCTAGTTATGAAGCGTTAAGTTAGAAAATAGCAACTAAACATGTGTGAATGTTTTTTAATGAACTAACTTCTTAATTTAGGCAATGTTACTTCTTGATATGGTTATTAATTGGTTCTATTTGAACTATGTTGCCTTGAATTGGGCACTTATTAATTACTTATATAATTTACAATATAAGGATGTGTACACAATATACATGCATGTGTCTATGCATGTTCATGTGGTGTGAAAGTTATCAATGTTTAGAGTATTATTGCATGTTTACTTGTGTCTATGCATATTCTTAAGATGTAAAATTTAATTCAAACCATTATTGCATGTTTAGTGATCTTTTTCATAATTTTTTCCTATCACATATATTATGTGTTTAGTAAAAGTAGACAAAATATTTATTACTAATTTTTATTTTATCTAAAAAATGAGTAGTATATGTACATAGTTGTCGAAAAAATATATTAACATCATCCACATGCGAGTGTATGCTTTTTATTTTTAGATGCACTTGATTTGTATGTTTAAGATCGAGGGTTTAAACGATTGATTGTTCCATGGATTGCTATATTGTTCATTTGTCTATTTACTTGTTTGTCTATTCCATGGATTGTTTTATATATTACTGTTTGTTTTGTTTTATTATAAACATTTGTTCTAACTTGTAATTAATAAATTACAAATCAATGATCATTGGTCACTTACTCTTTAATTCCATGTACTCTACAATATCCAAGAATATGAGGGCATGAATTTTCAAAATTTTCAAAGATAACCGATACTTCTTCCTTTCACCAGCATAATGCAAAGTTAGATCCTAGCTATAAAAGAAGTCACTAGAGATAGAGTGGAATCAATGCCAAAAACCTATTAGGTGGATACATGCCTTGGAAGTGTAATTTTTGTCATGTCATGAAGTCGATGGTACATCTTGCATTAGGGACTATTTCCTTGGTAGTGTGAAGAAGTTCGTTAGCATGCATATGCCAAATTTATGGCACATTCCAATCAAACAACCCCTCCTAACATACATGTGTGTATGCATGTATACGTGCACACATGCATACGTACATGTACATAAGTGGTAGGATAGGACTACCTCATGACATGCATACACTAAATTCATGCCACATACCAATTGGTAGGCCTGCGCACGCACGCACGCACACACACACACACACACACACACACACACACACACACACACACACACACACACACACACACACACACACACACACACACACACACACACACACACACACACACACACACACACACACACACACACACACACACACACACACACACACACACACACACACACACACACACACACACACACACACACACACACACACACACACACACACACACACACACACACACACACACACACACACACACACACACACACACACACACACACACACACACACACACACACACAGATTACCTAGAAGAGTAAGATTACAAATGAAGCCCTAGGATCCCCTAGACCATACTTTTATAGATTTTGAGGCTCATCAGACCCAGTAGGCCTAGCCCATTAGTCTTTGCGAGTTTCTTGACAAGCTCAATGGGAAAACAAAAAAGTCTAGTTGTGGTTGGTTAACAAGTCTCCTTTTACTTGCACAAGAGCAATTGATTAGTGAAAACATGTTAACATAGTAATCATGCACCTATTTACATAGAACTTTAAATAATAACATAAGTATTCAATCCCTTTTTATGGAGATATGCTAGGGTTTGAAAAAAGAACATTGAGTATACGACCACAATTGAAACACAAAGAACTCAAATATAGACGTAGAAAAGCAAAACACAAAATGCAAAAACACAAACACAAAAGAAAGATAATTCTAAAGTGAATAAATGAATGTTGTAAAGGAAAGAATGTACAAGATGCTTAAGATGAGAGATTTCTAATGCTAGACTCTTGTGGGAGAAAGTTGAGAAATATATCAATGTGTGTCATCCACCAAAGATAGATCTTGAGTGCAATAACCACCAATCGAAGTAGAGACTAATCAATAAAAGTATTGAAAACACAAAAATGACTTGTTGATGCAAACACAAATGAAGTTGATGCTAAAAAGTGCTCCAAATGATGAACAATAACAATAAGGCAACTTATAGGGATGAAAATGTAGCAATCCATCAAGTCCTAAAGATTAGAGTGGAAATTCGGAATAATCAAACAAGAGTTGTGTTGTCAAATAGAGGGCTAGAGTAATAGCGACAACAACTAGAATCAAATGCAAGTGTGGGCAACCTTTAGATGGTCATGACAACAACTCAAGATAATGAGGAATGAACAGGTAGCAGTAGAAGGAGGATCTCATAATCACGTGATGATGTACTTTGGGCTCTATTTTCTTGCTCTTATTTTTTGAATTGGTAAGTCATCAATAAGAGATGGTTTATAGAAATTTTTGTTATCTACAACTCTCTAGCTATCATATTGAAGTGAATCTAAAAATTTAGAAAGTTATTTTCCTCTAAGGTAGACCTTTAGAATGACCTAAACTTAGCCAAAATTTTAGCTCGATCTTATATAGTGACCTAGTTTCTCTTCAAAATAACTTTTGATTTATTTAAAATTTAGATGCACTATAAAAAGTAAAGTTATAGTGTATAAAAAGAGGTATAAGTTGTATTCAATATGGTTTTGACAAAATACACATAGTTTTTAACTTAATCTTAGGTGAAGTCAATCTCTTGATCTAATTTTGTAACTTTGTTCAAAAATATGCTCTCTTGTATTTTCAAAGTATTGGTTTGGTCAATTCTTCATTGTTTTTAGATCATATTTACTTGGATACATTTTGCAAATCATTGAAAAATCTAGAGTTTTATTTGATATATAATATTCTAAGTATTAATGATATTTTAAAATGGTATTTTAATCTTAATATGCTGATAAGTTATTTTCTAATTTAGTAACCAAAATAAGTTAAGGTTTATATATGTATATTAAGTAAATTTTTAAATCTCTTTATATTTGGTTTATATTACATGGGTATTATTTAGTTTAATATCTATAGATTTTATCTTAGCTTCATTAAAAATGTAAACTCAATTGTTATTCTTACCTAATTACTTTTTTTACCCTAAAAAATATTATGGAATTATATTAATCATGGTATTTTATCAAAATTCACTATAAAAATAAGTTATTTTTTATTGTAGACTTTGTTTTCTACCAAAATTATAGAAATAATTACAAAAAGATGACATGATATTTTTATTTATTTGACTATTTAATGGCAACGTGATCGTAACTTGTTGTGCATAGGCTGGTGATTGCTTATGCTTGGTAGTTAAATGGCAGAGAATAATGTGATTTTTGCTTAATGTAGCAAATAATTAAATGAATATGCTATTTTTAAAAGAGCACTTATAGTATGCAATGGATATTTATTAAATGCTTGAGTAGGACGAAATTATTTTATCTTAGATGTATACTCCTTAATATGATGGTTGTATGTACACAAGCGCTAGGGATTATTTGAAGTTTAATTTATAGAGGCCTAGAATTTTTTTTTAAATTGATGTATATCTTAATAATATTATGATTGATATTCCAAATCTTATCTTTAGGAAATATAAAGAAAAGAATAGGAAAAGACGAGCAATGCAAGGAAGAGATATGTGTGGCCTATTTTTAGAATGTCTTTTGTATTTTGAGCACCAAGAGAATAAATTTAAATAAATACATGCATGGGAGATATGCTCACCTATGCATAGGGGGATGATTGTATCCAATTGCTCTCTAGTACACTCTCCTCTCTCAACTCTGTTCTTTGGTAATCAGTTGTTCTATGAATTTTTTCACTTTTTGTAGTGCTATGGTGAATTCTTGTAATATCAAAGCGCAATGATTGGCCTATGCATCAATTTCAATGTCTCCATCAAGGTCAAGGTGTACATCCATCATCAAGGTCTCCTCCATCCTCACCATCATGTATCACTAAAGCTTCTATGGGATAAAATATTTGCACAATGGTTTATTACCTCCATCATGGAAAATATCAATTTCATCCTTTCCAAGGTGAAATAGAACTATTCAAAGATCTCTTTCTCAAGATCTTTCTCTCTCATATATATGTGTGATTGTAACACCACCTATAAGTGGCTTTTCCTCCCAATGTGGTTTTTCTCAAGGAAGGGAGAGAGAAATTTGACATCACAAACTTGCTATTACTGCCTTGACATTACCAAAACAACTATGGCTTTCGCCTTTAACTTTAGATCATTCAAAGGCCTACAAAATTCATCCTAATAAGTGTGGAGACTCCAAAATTTGTCGTCATCAATGTGCCATTCATTGACAACACGTTAATGCAGGATACCAAGTGGTAGCTCCCACAAAATACACTACAATAGGTGGCACAATCTAATATCACCACACTAGTTACTTGGATTATAAACTTTATTCAAGCTTATTATAAGCTTAAAAGCTTATCTTTATTAAATTGTGTTCTTTTTAAACACTAGTGGCCATCGTTGGATTTTGTTTTTTTTGGGGTGGTGGCAAGGGGCATCACATAAGGCCCCTTTCCCACTAGTAAGGCTATTTCAACATTCCCCCTAGCATTTTTCTTATGTAGAAAACCAAAGAACAAACCTAGAATGAGAAACACATCAATTGTAAGTCTTTTCAGTTTACACAATTTGATGGTAAGAAAGACAAAAATATTATTTTATCATGGTTAAGTGATTTTAGTGATTATTTTGATCAAGAATCCTTTCTCAAGAAGAATAAGCTCAAGTGTGCCACAAATTATCTATTCAACAAGGTGTCGCTATGGCGCAATGTACTCCGTCAAAGTATTGATCATTCTATCACATGGGATGTGTTCCAAAAGCATTTCAAGGATTCTTTCTTATCTCCTTGATTTCATCTCAATGCTCGAAGGAATTGGGCCAATTTTTCATAGCAAGAAGGTGACAATGTAATTACCTACACTAAGTGGATTGGCAACAACTTCTATTCTTGTATATACTCGAGAATGTTCTAGAAGACATGGTCCACTGAAAATATAAAGATAGAATTTAGTTAAGTATACAAGCCAAGCTTCATTCTAATAAGCCCTCCTCTTTACAAGCTACCATATCCCACAAGCACAATGCTAAAAAAGATCCCCAAGCTATTGCCAACATCCTTCACACTCAACAATCTTCTCAAAATCATTTTCATAACAACAATTACAATCCACAAAAGCCTTCTATTCCTTTATGTTCAAATGCTATTCCATCTTCTCGTCCACCCAATTCCACACATAGAGGCACTAAAATAAAAAATCTAAAGCACCCAAGGTAAAAAATCAAAATATAAATCTTAATGTTCAATGTAAGAAGTTTAAATCAATATGTTACAATTGTGGTCATCCTAGCCATGTACGAGTAAATTGCCAAGTCAAACTACCTAACAACAACAATAAGAGTATCAACAATAATATCATTACTTAATTGCACACTATAGAAGAAGTGCTAAATTATACTCTAGATTAAACCATGGACTCTCTACAACAAGAAGGCATTGTGCAAGATTTTGATGTAGTTATTTTACATGACGATGGTAGTTCACATTATCTTATTTCTGAGAAATTGATAAGAAAACTACATTTGGAAACCAGTTTGTCATTGTGTAAGATAAAATCTAGTTTTCGAGGAATAATATATAATGGAACTCGTGAAGTTAAAGGTCTTGAAATAACTATGGGTTCTTACAAAGAGAAATATAATTTCCTTATGGCTTCTTTATAGACTTTTGATATCATATTAGATATGTCTTTTTGTCACCAGTATAACCCTGATATTGACTACTACATTATTCAATATCTTTTCATTTTCAAGAAGAGCATATTACTTTGCATGGCAATACTAACTTAGAGTTATTTACCTTGATTTTACATACCTACAACAAGCGTGCTCTTAGGAAACAAAGCAAAGCTTGCATGATTTATATCACCGAAGTTGAGGATCTTGAGATTGCATTTCTTATGCCATCACAAAAGTATATTTTTAGCTACCTATAAGGACTATTTTGTTGATAACTATCCACCTTAGTTGCCATTGTCTAGAGGAGATTTTGGCTATAAGATCAAACTATTTCTTGGAGTTTCTCCTCTACATAAGGCACCTTATAGACACACACACTCTAACAAAATAAAATTTAATGGCAAGTGATTGAACTTCTAAATAGAGGCCTCATTTGTCCTAGTTAAATATTTTGGATCACCTATACTTCTTGTTGAGAAGAAAAACAAAACATACCACATGTGCATCAACTATAGGGTACTTGACAAAGTTATTGTCAAAAATCTGTATCCTATACCCCATATTGACAATCTACTAGATAGATTAAGTGACGCTTCAATCTTTAGTAAAAGTGATTTAAAGTTAAGATACCATCAAATTAGAGTGGACATTGTTGATATTGTTAAAAGTTCTTTTTACATATAAATTGGATACTATGAATTTGTTGTTATATCTTTCGATTTAACAAATACACCTGTAACTTTTACTAGGCTTATGAACAAATTTTTTATTAATTATCAACATTTTTTCATTGTGTTTTTCAATGATATTTTGGTTTTTAGTAAAATAAAATTAAACATAAACATCATTAAAAAATAATTTTCAATTTGCTAAAAGATAATCACCTTGTATGCTAACTTACTAAAATTATATTATTTCAAAATCAAATTAAATATCTAAGGCATATTGTTTCCACCCAATGCATTAGTATTGATCCAAAGAAAGTACGTACTATTAATGTGGGGGATCACTCATGAATATGTGTGTGTGTGTGTTTAAAATAAGAGATTTTAGAAACACCATTTTTATATATTTTTAATATACAAAAGGGTATCATATAAAGGGGTTACTTACAATTGAATTAAAAAGGGTTGTATTTTATTCAAGAAAAATTCATAAATAAGGATATTTATACATAGGCCTTGAACACACATAATATAGAGAATATATATATAGTGAACCCCCTAAGCTATTAATGAATGGTATGTTCCTAGACATATGCATGAAGTTTGTTCTTTTCTTGTAGTTGGTTTTTACGAGGAGATTGTGTGCAATTTTTCTTTGGTTGCTTTGGCTCTAATAGCCTTACTTCATAAATATATTATTTATCATTGGAGGTCTAGTCAACAAAAATCTTTCGATTCTTTAAAATATTTTTCAACTCATGCTCATACCTTGCAATTACTTGATCTTAATCAGCCTTTCTTTTGTCTCACTAATGGCAACAACTATAATAAAGAGTTATTACCTATTTTCCATGCTTTAGATATCTACAAACCTTATCTTATGGGTTTAGAAGTTTTAGTAAAAATCTATTTGTTATCCATGCTTTAGATATCTACAAACCTTATCTTATGGGTTTAGAAGTTTTAGTAAAAATCTATTTGTAAGCCATAATGCATCTTTTATCTGAATCATTAATTTCTAATAGGTATATTAAATGGGCTTCTTTTATTTGAAAATTTCATCCTAAGATTCAATATCGACCAGAATGTGCTAATGTTGTAGTTGATACTCTTCCATTGCTCTCATTTAGATCATGTTTCTACTCTTCATATTATTGGATTTGACAATATAAATTCTATTTATTTAAATTATGTTTCTTCAGGAGCAATTCAACATTTGGCAATGAATGAAATGCATGCACCATCATATATGGGCCATTGAGATATTCAATCTACCATTACTACTTGCAATAATTTTTTATATTGGCCTAATTCAAAACATGACGTAGCTCGATTTGTATCTAAATGCCTTATATGTTAAAGGATTAAATGGCATCATGGAAAACATTTGGTTTACTCATGCATGTATTCGTCCCTATTGATTCGTGGGAATAGATTTTCATGGATTTCATCACTAATGTACCCAATACTTCAACCCATAATGATATGCTTTGGACCATTGTTAATATATTTAGCAAACAAGCCTATTTTATTCCATGCAAAAAGACTTTAACTGCTCCTCAAGCCACCAAGATTTTCATGAGTACTATTTTTATGCACCATGGCTTTTTTCCAAACTCTTTTATTCAACTGAGACTATTAGTTATGTAATCATTTTTGGGTTATCTTATTTTGATTTTATATGATCAATCAACCTAATAATTAGGACTAACATATAACTATTTTAGAATTAGGACTAACATCTACCTATTTTATAAATTTCTTATAATAATATACCTCACTCTACTATTTTTTGAGCATCCTTTGAGATTATCTAAGATACGAAATTTCCCAATCCTATGACAACTATAGCTTCTAATATCCTATTGCCGATGCTTTAGTAACATATTAAACAATCTCAATTGTAATACACTATTCAAGCTAATAACAAATGTCGAGTTGTCAAATTTAATGAAAATAATTTGGTATGGTTGCACTTAGGAAAATGCCAACTAAAATATGTTAATAGACATCCAAAGATCAAATTGACTGCTCACTACTCTTACAGACCATTTCATATTATCCACAAGATTAATGATAAAGTTTTTTTATGGAATATACATCTACACTGAAAATCCATAATTCTTTTCATATCAGCTTATTAAAACCCTTTTAAGATACACCTCCAATCACTCATGTAGTTGAGGATCCACCTTTATTAGATGAGAATTTTGAGATTTTAGTTCTTGAAAAGATAATAGACCATGACTTGACCACTATACTACGAAATAGTAATCAGTATGTCGATACTTAGTTAAATATAGAAACTATAATTATCTTCAGGAATCCCAGTGGATTCAAAAATTATTTCTATCCCATACTTATGATTTTTTAATTACTACTTATTATTCATAATCATATTAAAAGTTTAAAGCTTAGAGATTTACCAAACTAAGGTAGTTACCTATCAAAATCCATGGCTACCTTATTTTTCTTTGGGAATATGTACAAATTGGCCGCATTGAGACAATACATAAATATTTTATTTCTCCTTATTAGTTTAGTGCAAATTTGCTACATTGAGGTAGCACTAGCATGTTGTTGTGGATAAGAGTACCCCACAACAAAATGGGGTTGTAGAAAGGAAAAACAAACTATTATAGAAGTTGCACGGGCATTGATTATTTTATTCAACTAAGGAAACCTACTTCTTAATCCTCCAACATGTTATTAAAATTATAAAATAATTATAAGGAAATAAAATTAAATTTCAATTTATTTAAATTTTAAATATTATTTAGTTATTGCATGATTATAGCTTATTGTGCATAGTCCTAAGTATGACATTGGTTGCTTATGCTTAGAAGTTAAATGGTTAATAGATTATTATATGAAGATATTATTATTTGAAGAGTGCTTATGATATGTAAGGGATATTTATTAGACACTCAAGTAGAATTAGAGAATTATTTATTTTAGATGCATGCTCTTTAGTGTGATGGTTATATATGCACAAGTGCTAGTGATGATTCGAGGGATAATTTATAAAATCTTAAAATTATTATTTTATTAATTTGTATCTTAATTATGTAAAAAAGAGAGCCAAAAGAGAGAAAGAAGAGAGAGAAGAGGAGTGCAAATGAGAGAGAAAGATTAGAAATCTAGAGAGAAAGACAAGAAGTGAGAAAAGAAAGCCATGGAAGCTGAGAGAACAAAGATATAGATAAATAGACTTTTATGTTAATTTGAATTCTGAAAATTAAAAGTCTCTTATATCTTATATACTAGTCAATGTAGCTATGATCAAATATATTGTATATACATTAGTGAGAATGAGGAAATCCAAAACTTGATCATGACTCTTTGGCTAAAATGAAGGCTACAAACATAGAACATCATGTTGTTTGCTATAGTATCCTACTATAATAAATCTAACATAACTTTCCATAGGAAGTTTCAATTGGTATATTCTAGGCATCAAAACGAATCCCTTTTTAATGCTTTTCAACCCATGTAGTTTGTATTTTGTTATCCATAAAATAGATTAAAATATGGTTTAAAATAGAGAGTTGTATGTAGTCTATATGTGCTAGAATAGGGCCATGAATGACTAGTCTTCAACCAATATTGATTCCTTGAGATAAGGAAGCTCCTCCATAATCAATGATGGTCTCCAAGAAGCTTCTTCCAAGGGTAATCCTCTCCATTTGGTCAAATATTCTTTGATCATTCTAGATCTAAGCTTCTTATCCCATTAGCCAACGACCTCCTCAAAAACATATTGAATGATTCACTCCTTATCCATGGGTGAAAGTTTCTCTACATAATCCATAGTAGATCCAATAAAAGGCTTTAATTGAGTCACATGGAAGACATTGTGAATCCTAGTGGATGAGGGACGTGCCAACAACTGATATGCCAAGTCACCCACTCTCTTCAAAACCATGTAAAGACCATAAAATCTATGAGTTAATTTAGTGCTAGAACCATCTTTGAGAGTAGCATAATGAGACTTGGGTGCTTTCAAAAGCATTAAATTCCCTTCTTGCAATTCTAAACTCTACCTTTTTTCATTAGCATAAAGCTTCATTTAATCTTGGACTTTCTTTAGATTCACTTTACATTATTGAAGGAGAGCTTTCATGCAATCCAATTCCTCCTTGCTCTGAGGCTTGATCTGATAGTTGAAAATGACTATGGAAAGTGGCGCCTTGTAGTCATACAAAGCCTTGAAAGGTGAAAATTAAATGTTGAAATGAGTGGAGTTATTATAAGCAAACTCAAGCAAATGAAACTAGGAATCACATGCATTCTGTACAACATGGTAAAAGTGTCTCAAGTAAGTCTCCCACCACTTATTAACCCTCTCTCTTTGGCCATTTGTTTGAGGATGGTACATTGTAGAAGAAGCTAGAGTTGAATGTCACTTGCTAAAAGATTCTCATAAATTTTGTATATTTGTCATGTACTATAACTTGCAATAATCCATGTAACTTGAAGACATGCTCCATGAATTGATTGGCTACTTGCAACACTGTATATTGAACTTTTGTGGAAATAAAGTGAATTGTCTTAGTAGTGAGTCTATCTACCGCTACATAAATGCTATTCCATCCTTTCTTATTCATACGTAAGCTAGTGATAAAGACCATAGTAATATGCATCCATTTACCTTCAATGATCAACAATGGCTATAATAAACCTCAATATGGATTCAATGTGCTATGCTTGTTTTATTGACATGATACACAACTGGAAAGAAATTTCTTAACATCCTTCCAATGGCCATTCCAATGAAATTCTTAGTAATCCTATCATAGGTCCTAAAGATGCCAAAATGACCAATTGTACGTGAGGAATGCATCTCTTGGATAATTTTATGTGTAAATGTGAAAGTATGTGGAACCAGGCTATGCTAGGTGTTGAGGCTCGATTTGCACTTGCTATTAGTAATTTTATGCCTTAGTACTAGTATACATGCAGAACCAACATATGTAAAGTGACTCAAAATGTCATATGAAGTTTTTACTTGACATTCAAGATTTTTCCTGACGTTTAGGAAATTGTCCTGCGTGATTAGGAATGTGATGTGCTTCTGGACAACGCCAGATTTTGGTTGCTTATGTCTGGTTCTATCACTATGTACCCGTTTCTTGAATATTTACGTTGTCTATTTCAAGTTATTTGATCATGAGTAGTCTTGATGATAAAAAACGGTGTGATAGTTTTCAGGGCAGTAGTTTTGCATTGATGAATTTAATATGTAGGTCATGTTTGCATAGTGTTCCTAAAGAATGAATGCCTTGCCATGGAATCATATGAGACCATTTCGGAACTGAAATTGGAAGTTCTCATTCATAATGCCTTGCTATAATTTTTGAAATATGGTCTAAAAGGCAAGCCTCCTCGATCTCCTCTATCCAATCATTATGAAGTTTTGAAATGTGTAAAACCTTGCATGCCCACATCCTAGATAAGGAATCAACAACTATGCTATCTTTGCCCCTGGTATGTGTAGTATCAAGGTCTTAATTATGTATTGTGGCTACCCATTTGCATTGCTTTGGAGTCAGGTTCCGATTGATATATAAAATATTTGAGGACCGTATTATAAATTTTCAAAAACTCTATGTAGAGGTAAGAAAAGTACTCCTTAACAATTTTACCTAATTGCATCAATTAATCACAGTCCAACATAATGTCAATGGGGCCCATATCCAAAGAAATTAAGTCCATTTGTTGCCCATAATTTCTAGCCAATTGAATATGCACTTTAGGGCACACTTAGTTTTTGATTTCTTCATCTCCATTTACTACTTGGATTTTGATAGGCTACTACAATTCAGTAGGGAAACACATCAATTGGTCTATGGTGGTTGGTTGATGAAACTATGGGTACTACCACTATCAACCAACTAAACACATTTTTTCTATTAATTCTCCCTTGGATACAAAGTGTATTTTGTCTTCTTGATCTTGTCCATGCATCAATTGGAATATAATAAAGAGTGGTAACATATGACTCATCATTCCCTCATGGATCAAAAGAAATACCACCTTCTTGCCAACTTTTCTTTTTCAAGAGGAGAAAGAAAGACTTCAGTCATAAATGCCTTGAATGCATCCCAATTCTCCACTAGTATGCTCTCTTTCTTAATGTACCACCATCGAGTGTGTGCCTCCTCTTCCAAGTACAATGAAAAAAAGTGAATTTTCATGTCATCATTTCTAGAGAGTATGTCAAAGCATGACTCCAACTTTGAAATCCATTTCTCTAGGTCTGATGGTAAAGATGACTACCCATTATACTTTGCCAAAATTATTTTGTCTAACTCCTAGTCATGGAAATGTTGTTGTTCCAAAATAGGCTAATCATGATTGGTAAGTAGTGGACTTTCAAAATTCAATGATGCTCTTCCATAAGAGGTGGCTGAGAATTTGTTTAGAACCTTCCTGAAGGCAAATGACCCCTTGGTACCTAAGGATTCAGCCCATGAACTTATGGATTACCACCATTAATACTACCTTAATAGTCATCATTCCTTTGTGAAGTCTTTTCTAATACATATTGGCTATTGGGTATATCCTAGCATCCAATAATACCTTGGATTTGAGGGTTAGGGTTAGGTAGCTGAAATGGAATCCAAGGTTCACTATGAACTTTTTCTCTTACATCCTTGGTGCATGTTTGCATTTGCATCCATTGGGTGAATTGAGCCATGATTTGCATATTGAAATCCACTAACTTGTTGATGGGAGCCTTTTTTTAAGTTGTTGAATCCACTAATTTATCAATAGAAGACTTTGTTTTGATGGTTAGACAACACCATTTTCTTAACTCTTGAAACTCTACATTGTTTATGAGCATGTCTATTCTCATGTTCGCATATGGTATGGCCTCGGGTAAGTTACTCATGATGATATGTGTGCATCAGGTGGGTTCAAAATAAGGTATTTTTAAAATACAATTTTTATACATTTTTTACATACAAAAGGGTATAATATAAAAGGGTTATTTATAGATTGAATAGAAAAGGGTTATGTTTTATTTAGGAAAATTTCACAAATAAGGGCATTTATAAATAGGCCTTGAACACACGTGATGTGGAGGATATACATATAGTAACTTTCCCAAGGGTATGGCTAAGAGCGCTAATTTCTTCTTGCAATTGAAGATCTTTAGGGATTTCTTTGAGTTTATTTTCCAACATTGAATCTCTAATTTGTTGAGCATACCATTATAGTGTAGTCCTCATGATCTACCATTATAGTGTAGTCCTGCAAGACCCCCCGTAAGTAAAGTGGTTATAAGTTAAGCTAGGAAAATATGATTGCCAAAGTTAATAGTTGAAATAAAAGATTTTTTTTCCTCTTCTAGATATTAGACTACCATTTTATAATAGATTCAAAATAGAAAATCCCACAATCCAATCTTTGTGGTTGTATTGTCCAATCATGTATCATGTTTTAACTTGTAAGTGCTATGTTTCCACACGTGTGACCAAAATTGATGTAGTTGGAGGCTATCAAACACTATGGGAATTTAGATAGGACTTGTGGAAAACTTATAGTACTTGTACTCTATCTCTAATGATGAATGATATACTTGTAATAACATGTACATATCCCATAGTGTCTTGTATTGACCTTATTTTGATCTTCAAGAGGCTTGAATCTTCTATCCTCCATATGCAATATCTATTTGAGGGATAAAACAATGGGGTGGATACCCTACACGAGCTTTGAATCACTAGGAGGTAGGCACACACACACACACACACACACACTCTCTCTCTCTCTCTCTCTCTCTCTCTCTCTCTCTCTCTCTCTCTCTCTCTCTCTCTCTCTCTCTCTCTCTCTCTCTCTCTCTCCGGGTTGGTTGCTTGCACCCCTTCTTCAACATATCTGATAGTGAGGGAGGGTCACCTCTCTTTTGTCCTACTATCTTCCCTAGAATCCACCTTTTTCCTCAATGAAAATATCAAAATGGTAGTGCCATTCTACTCTAATCAACTATCATGAAATGCATTGCTTGAAGTATCCATTTAGCTCATTCCATGTTATGCAATAGAATAAAAATGGAATTAATGAAATGAGTAGAGATAGGGTTTTACAATGTAGTGACTCATTGCTTGACTTATCCTTTACAATGGATTTTTACTTGTTTTTACCATGGATCAATAAATATAAATAAGATATAAGATTAGAGTAAAGAATACAACCAATCAATTAACTCTTAAGTAGTAGGAATTGAATGCAATGCCATAAGACCAAGTAGAAGCTTGTAATTGTCTAATTTAATCAAGAGAGTAATGTGATCAATGAAATTTGATGGAAACTATCTAGTCTTTAATCTCTCAATCAAGTGGATTAAGCTCAATAAGTAGATGAGTAAGATCAAGAACTTATGGGAAATACAACTTGCATTACTTAAAGAAGACTTAATTGCTTCCCAATGCTTGAATGTGCTCCTAGTTGATCAATTTTGCCCAAATAGCCTTCAATCCTTGCTCCTTGCATGCTTTGAAGTTACCTTAAAGCATCATGACTTAAGATTAAACCTTGAATATGTTTGCACCGAATCTTGACTCAAGATTAGACTCCACAGCTTAATAATGCTTCATTTGTACTCATAATGCTCTAATGTTGCCAATGAAGAAGTTAACCATGTAAAATCATTTGAATCAAAAGGCTTTAGCTCTCATTAAGCTTCAAGAAAAAAAAACATCCATGCTTGATAAAGAATCAAGAGGCTCTTCTCCAATGGAAGTTTGCAAGATTGAAGAAAGCTTCAATGCCTCCAATCTTGATCCTATCTTTAAAAGATCTTAATGTAACTATGAGTGAAAAGAAGTGAAAACCCCTTAAATCTGTAAGATTTGCTAATATTTCAATGGTTGGTCATGATATGTACCATTAGGGTTTCAAGGAAGAGAAATGGTTGAAGAAGTAATCTTCTATGGCTCAATGAGTAAAGAAGTCATCTTCTTCCTCCTCATCCATCATCCCATCTTCATTCTCATAACATGCTCAAGATAACGTGTCTGCCACACTAAGTTATCTATTCTTGCAATATGTTGAAATTCAGGGTTCAAAGATTTGATGTATGCAATCCACCAAAGCATAACAATGTCAAGGTAGCACAACTAGTAATCATACCCAATACTGGCAAAACAATCGGTCTCAATGACTACACGAGGACCCATAAAATACTCCTTATCACATTTAAGAGCTGTCACAATTCCCCATAGTTCCTTTTTAACCTGTGCATACCTTCTCTGTCGCTCAATCAATACTTTAGCACCAAAACGAATTGCATATATTTTCCCTTCCTCATCATCTTGCCCAATTACCCATCCAATCCCAATTGGGCTTGTATCAATAGTAATAATGATAGGCTTTCCATGTGAATAGTCATCATTTCTCAATGTAGGAGCAGATTTTAAGAGCTGCTTCAATTTCTTTATTGCTTTATGATGCTTCTTTTACCAATGAAATCTCTAACCTTTCCTCAGAAGCTGATGTAGAGCATCAGCTACATGTGGCAATGTGAGGAATCCATATCAAATAGAACACATATTCACCCAAGAATCTACACACCTCTGATACATTCGTGCATATATCTTGCATTCTATCAATCCCATCTATTTTTGCTGGTGATGGTCTTCGCCCATAGGGTCCACACATATGTCCAACAATCAAAACCTCTTCAACTCCAAAGACTGACTTTTGTCTAGAAAGAGTTAAATGCACCTCTTCTAGACGTGTCAAAATCCTCTCACAATCCACAATATGGTCTGCAACAAACTGTGTGCATCCATGAGCATCCATCTCTTCATTATTTTCATCCACTACACACCCTTTGATTGGAACATCATCCAAGAAGGGCATTGTCAATTCTGGTATAAAATCCCCGAGTACCCTATTCATAGCATTTGTCATGTATACCATTGAGTTTGTTGCACCTTGTCGAAGAGTACACATCCGTACTAACCCCAAGGGAGTCTTCATGGTTGTAATATTCCTACTTTCAATTGCAAGTTGAAACTGATCATACCCCAAGTAAAG
The DNA here is from genome assembly GCF_053477565.2 of Lygodium microphyllum. Lineage (NCBI taxonomy): Eukaryota > Viridiplantae > Streptophyta > Polypodiopsida > Schizaeales > Lygodiaceae > Lygodium > Lygodium microphyllum. The sequence goes on from NC_141144.1 coordinate 79,038,926, forward strand.
ATCACCCAAAGAATAGATCACTCTGCCTGCAAAAGCCTCTGCAAGTTCATCAACCATAGGACCTGCACCCACATTTCTTATGGTCACTTTATTGACCTGTTGCATGTCTTGAATAAATCTCAAAGCCCCATTCTTTTTGGGCACAGTAAACCAACAATTTGAGTACGGGGCTGAAGAGGGCTCCAAGAACTTCATGTGAATATTTTCATTTAGCAAAGCCATCAGCTTTGGCAAGTAATCTTTAGGCACTGGAATAGGCCTCAAGTTTCATGGTACATGTGGCACAGTAAATATGACCATAGGAGAGACAACATTTGGATCCACACAACCTATTTCAGTTGGTTGAAATGCAAATGACTTTCCATGCCTAGCCAACATCTGCATAAAACAGTCTCTCTCAGTAGGCAAAAGAAACCCTTCTGCACCAACTTTCAATTCATGTAATGATTCAGATGTAAACCGGTGACCTATATCTTTAGTACTGCATAAGCTTGGCTGCCTTGATACTTTTTCATACAGACCCCCACTTTCTGGTGGAAGTGGCAAAGCAATTGCTTTCACCTTTTTGTCAATTGTCTTATACTTTGTCTCCACCAAAAGTGCTTCAGCCCATTGTAATACTTCCTGCTGAGAAAACAATGCTATAACATCATACATGCCCAAAGAACATATTGACAACACTCTATATTCAACCTCATTTCGTGCATGTATAGTTGCTAAAATTTCAGCCATAGTGTCATTAATATTCAGCCCATAAAAGATGCCTGAAATGCCTTCATTTTTAGCTAACAATCCCAATTCTCTCAGATCCTTAGTAGCCTGTTTCATAAATATGCATTTAGCCTTGCACATAGCTTCCATTTGCTTAAACCAACATGAACTATTTGTTGTAAATTGAGAATAACCAATAGTAAATACATACTTCATTCCATCAAGAGATGAGTACATCCTCTGAACATTACTACTATAGCCTCACATTACAATAGTGCTTAATGAAAATCCATGTCTTTGAATTCCCGTTGCATTTGGAGCCAAAGGAGACTCTCAAAGCGTATCATGATTTCTAGGATGATTAACATAAACAATAAGGAATTAAACTACTTTCCTCCCATCCTTGCTTCTGACTCTTGCATCGGCAGAACCATCATCAAGTACCTTTGTTTCCATATGCACTCTTGTAATATAGGGCTGTCCCAAAATCACTATATATGAGGAATTATCTTGCACAAAGAAGTGTTGCTCTTCTTGTACATCACCAATTGTCACTTTTGCATTAGGACATGCAGCATAGAGCTCTACTAAAGAATTATTTGTAGCACTCATATGCCAACCATGATCAGTGTCTACAGGCCATGCACCATTTTTATACAATTTACACTCAATGACATTTATCTCAAACCCGTGGTCAAGTAAAGCAACACAAGGAGTTTCACATTCCCCTATTTTCACTACTATTTTAGTGGTAGCCCTGGCCCAATGATTTCTTATATAGTGACTTCGAGGAATAAATCCTAGAGTCTCTTCCCCATATTGTTGCATCTGCCTTACTCCACCATGCATATTGCTATAAGACAATGCATTTTCAGTCACTTTCTTCTCTTTTCCACATGTTGTCCACTGATTAGTAGCATCCTACATAGATAATCTAGTACTTACTTCATGCTCATATTCAACCTGAATACCCAACAAACCAGTTTCCTCTTCAAATTGCAGCAATGCACTAGTGGTATCACCAAGAAATTGACACTTTCTCTTAATTATTCAATGATCTCATCATGAAATTTTGCTTGGCGATGCCAAGCACCTCTTCCAAGGTGAATTCCACCCAGCTGTTTAAGATCTATTCTTCAAGAACCTTCTTAAGATCTGTGGCTATCTCAATGTCAGACTGCAACTTATACCCTGGCTACTTACCCTTCTTTTTGCCCTCTTGTTTGCTATTCTGTTTTTGCTCTTGACTGACCTCTTCCATAACATGCTCGAGAGGTGGCTAATTTATAGCTTTAGGCTGATCCACACTTCTTCTTGTCACTCTTTTAGGTGTCCCTACATTATCTTCATCTCTCTTTCATTTATCTTCCACAAGTACATATGTGTTTTGTACCTTTGCTAAATATGCATACACTAAATATGCATCTATCGGTGATACCCAACTAGTTATATCACAATGTCTTGCCCTGCATGAGACATTTCACTATTAGTAACCTTTCTCTTTTCAGCTGCATGTAAAGTATGTGTCCATATTTCAGCCTTTGAACCAACCACCATCACTTGCCCATGCATTCTATCCAACTATAGACCAAAACTAGAAGCACATACCGCCGCATAAGCATTTCGAACAACTAAGTCTTCCAACAACTTCTACATAGCTTCCTTTCCAAAATTCAAAGCAAGAGGCAATCCTGTTTCTTGTGCATGGATCTTGCCATCTTTCCAAAAGATGAGCTATCATGCCAAGGCTTCGTGATGATAGGCAGCACAATCCTTTCTCTCATGTTGCAAACTATCACGCCACATACATCTTTTTCTTAGCTTAGGGGTTGTTGCCCGTCCCCTTTCCTCTTGTCCTTTTTCATCCAATTTTGCAACTGTCAATTGAAGATCCCACATGCCTTTGACCAATTCATCTAAGATATCTTCCCTAATAGAGGGAACAATAGCAGGTAGTACAGCCATAGGGTTAGCCACATAAGTGGGTGGCTTACTGGACACATCAATTGTCTTGCCCATAACATTGAATAAGCTAGAGGCATGCAATCTTTCTCTTCTTCTATGCTTCTTCACAAGTGCAGTAACAGCTTCCTTGACATATCTCCACTCTGTTTTAAGACATGTCTCTGTAGTCTGATCCTCCAGTAAATCATCAAGCTTCTCTTGAAGCTCAAGATTAGCTGCCTATAGAAACAATTCAATTTTCTGACTTGCAAGAGCTTGTTGTTTTGCAAGATCCAATTTCTCAAATTGACTTTCAAATTCTCTTAACAATTCTGTAGCCTTTCACATTGGGTTCACCAATGTCGGAGGGGTTTTTGTCGAAAGGTCGAATCCACCGAGGATCAGAGGTAGAAGAAAGTAGAGATAGGAGATGGAAGAGAAGAAAAAGAATAGACAAGAGCTAAACACGATAAAGACAAAGCACAAAGAATTGAATCAATATATATTGATAGAACATGAATTCTTTTGTCTGACACTACTCAAAAACAATCTCCAGGCATTAGATCTCCTGGAGCCCCCTTCGTAGACAAAAAACGTGCATCTAAATAACAACTCCTTCTGTGCTACTCGGAACCCAAATTTGATGGCCCTGTTGGCTCCGAAAGAGGAGTAAAGCCCAAGGACATCCAAGACACATGGTCAAGGATCTCCCGATTCACTCCTTCTTCTTCTTCCAGTTCAAAGCGCAGTTTTCAGCCTATCAATAACAATCGCAACGCGCGCGATTGTTGTTGATCTCTTGATTCACTCCTTCTTCTTCTTCCAGTTCAAAGTGCAGTTTTCAGCCTATCAACAACAATCGCAACGCGCGCGATTTCGCCAATCTGTCTTTTTTATGAAAAATCTCATAACTGATTGAAAAAGCAACTTGCTTTTTGCATGCCATCCTAATCTAGAAGCTTTCTTAGATTTTTCAAAATTTTCCAATAAATAATATTAGAAAATAGGCTAAAATTATCCAAAAATCTAGTATTTTTGGATAATCCATCCCAAGACACTAGTACTAATGACTCAGATCACATTGACTGTCTACATTAATAAGAAAGTCAAATGATGATACACTCTAGAGTTTTTCACACCATGTTCGCGTAGTGGCATGACACCATTCTAGTTCCTTATTTGGAAAAATTCGTAAGAGTGCTTATTGATGCTTTTCATGCTTACATTTCTAGACTTAATCATTACGAGAAACAAGATTTGGAGGTTACATAGTTCTAGGATTTAGTTAAACCCGAAAAGTGCAGAGTAACTTGAGCTAGGGAATAGCTATAATGACATTTAGTTGATGCAATTCAAGCAATATTTTTATTGCAAAGGGGAGAAAACACATAGTGACTGAGGCAAGTTCAATCAATTTTGCTAGTAGAGTGAGGAGTAACAATGAGAGAAAATGTTCAAAAATTGAACATGTTATCTCTAGTATGGCATTTTCTTGTAGAAGCTTTTGAGAATACCTTTTACGAAGATCTTTTGTGGTTTTGACAAGTTAATATTTGTTGCCTCAATCGATAATAATACTAATTTATCATGAAATTCAATAAATTGGGTGATAGATTTGGGAGAATTCTAGTCCTCATGTCTCGTAGGGTAGAAGGTATAGAGGGCATTCAAATATACTTACTTATGTATCTACAAAACCTACAGATGATAAGGGAGGAGGTATAAAGGGCATCATTGGAACCACTAGATATTAAAAAGGCCATTTTTCTTTTCTTTGATGGTTCCTACGAGAGAGCCCATAATGAAGCTTCATGGGGTCTTGCAATATATGATATAGAAGAAAAGTTATTGAGAAAGCAAGGACTTAAGATTGATGTGCAAAGGAATAATGAAGTGAAAAATGCAATGTTGGAGAAAGCCTTAAATTTGGTGCATGAGCTAGGAATGAAGAGATTGAAGATGAGAGGAGATGCGTTGATTGTGCTTAAACAAGCCTTGGGGTTATGGAAAGTAAAGAATGCAAAGACTAAAGCAAATATATAATAGGATTAGAAGATTGTTGTAGAAGTTGAACATGGATTCACTGCATATTGATAGGAAGGAGAATGTTGTTGCCCATAAAATATCAAGAGAGGTTATTAACAATGTTATTATCCATGACATTAATTTTTCCAACTCTACCTTTCAAATGGTGGGGGGACTTGCTTAAGATGCTGCGCCGAACACACACAGACTGCATAAGGAGAAGCTCACTCGAGAGATGCTCAAGATACTGTGCCAAACACACACAGAATGCACAAGGAGAAGCTCACTCAAGAGACAAGAAGAGAGATATAGGCCAAAACGTTTTCTTGTTGGTTTCTTCTTCTTCTTCCACACTCTTTACAATGTACACAAAGTATAGATAAGATACAAGATAAAGGAAAGTGGCCTACTAAGTCAAACAATGCATAACCGACTACACTAGTCGACTGGCGCTATAACTATGCCAGCTATAAATAGGTGTAACAACCTGAATATCATAAGTAGCGAGTCAGTGGGCATGTGAGAGTCATAATGACAACTGACGTGCTAAGTGTAGACGTGTGGACCCATCTAACCAGGCGGTTCATCATCAATGTCCGCATGTGTTGAGCTTGTCATCTCAACAAGGGAAATTGAATGGTGAAGATACTTGGTTGTAAGCTGATAGGGGTGGCCAACAAGGGTGAGTTCATGTTAGTCACGTGATAGATGATCAGCTAGGACATGGGAACAGCCAAGCTTAGTGACTACTTCAAAGTCAAACGCTTGGAATAAGAGCAACCATCTCACCAGTCGTCCTTTAACATCTGCTTTGTTCATCAAGAAGGACAGGGCTTCATGATCCATGTAGAACTTGAAATGCGTTGACAATAAATAGTGTCGAAACTTCTCCAGTGCAAACACCATTGCCAAGCACTCAAGCTCTATCATTGTATAGTTCTGTTCCCTATATCAATGACCTTTCAACTTATATAGTAAATGGGTTGATCTAATTTAGAGGGGGCCTTTTGACATAGGACAGCACCTAGCCCTTCAACTGATGTATCTGTGTGCATATGGAACTCCTTCGTCCAATTAGGAGGCTGCAAAATAGGTGCTTGGATTAGGCACTATTTTAGGATATTAAAGGCTTCTTCACAGTCATCAGTCCAAAGGAAATCAGCTTCTTTCCTTAGGAGCTTGTGCAGAGGGGCTGCCTTGGTTGCAAAATGTGCAGTAAATCTCATGTAGTAGCCCACATGGCCAAGAAATCCTCTCAATTGCTTGAGGTTTGTCGGTGTTGTTAAGGCAGTAATCTTCTCAATCTTTGCCAGGTCTGTTGCAATCCCTTGTGCAGAGACAATATGGCCCAATAGAACTCCTGAGGAGACGCCAAAGATACATTTGTCGGGGTTGAGAGAAATCCCACACTCTCGGCATCTGTCAAAACATTGCTCTAGGTGTCCCAGTGCTTACGGATTAAACTATAGACACAGAAGTCATCAAGATACACCTCAATGAAATCATGCAGATGATTCTGGAAGGCAGCCATCATTACTTGTTGAAAAGTGGCAGGAGCATTACAGAGCCCAAATGGCATCACTCTGTAGGCATAGGTTCCCCATTCCATGGTGAAGGTTGTTTTGGATTGGTCCTATCCACTGAACCCATCCAAGAGGGAATAAAGCTCATGGCCTACCACTGTGTCCAACAGTTGGTCTGTAAAAGGGATGGGGCAATGATCCTTCTTTGTCTTTGAATTGAGCTTTCGAAAGTCGACACATATTCGGAGTTTCCTGTTCTTCTTGGGTACTACCACAATGGGCGAAACCTATTCACTATTAGCCACGGGATAAATGAACTCTGCTTCAAGAAGTTTCAATAATTTGGCCTTCACCAGAGTAGAGTAATTAGGATTCATCCGTCTTTGTTTTTGCCTTACAGATTTGGCATCAGGCTCTAGGTTAATGTGATGCTGACATACTGTGGGATCAATTCCCTTTAGATCTTTATATGACCAAAAAAATATATCTAAGTTCTCCTTCAGTAGGTCTCGAAGGACCACTAATTCTGTAGAGGCTTTGTAGGAGAAGAATAGATCTTCTGCCTCTGCATCTGCTTCTGCTTCTGCTACAGCTTCTGACTCTGCCTCTAGCTCTAGCTCTGGCTCTGGCTCTATATATGTTACTGTCTCTGTAACTGTCTCTGTATCCACTCTGTCTCTATTCTATAGCCGCTTTGTATTTGCTCTGTCTCTGCTCTCTGTAACTGTACTATCTTTGTATTGTCTCTGCTCTGTCTCTGCGACTGTCATGTAACATGGAGAATAGTACATCCATGCTTCTATTTCACTGTCAAAGGCAATTTGAGAAGTTAATTCTAGTTGAGACAGGAGGTATTCTCCCATGGAAAAGGATTTTACATCCCATGGCAGTTGACTTACGGTGCCCATTGTTAGGGACTGTGCCTCTGTTTTCTTAGGAAAGATTTGCTTAATAGCCTCTTTATCTTCTGATGTACCATCTCTTACCTTGTTAGAGGAGTCAGTTATGACTTCAATGGATGTGGATCCATTGTCTTTTTGCGATCCGTACAACTTTAACACTGCTTTTTTGGGTCCTCTGCCTAGGGTTAGGATTCCTTTGAACCAGTCCGTCTTGGCTCTTGCTTCAAAAAGCCAAGGTCTTCCCAACAGCATAGAGTATGAGATCCCATAAGAATTTGGTTTGACCACTAGATATGTCAGCCAATAGTCTCTTCCTGCAAGGGTTGTTTTTACGTATGGGACGATACCCAACGGTTTGACTCTACTTTGGTCTGCCAATCTGATAAGCCACTGTGTAGGTTGAATTCCTTGCAACCCTAAGTCCTTCATTGTGATATCCGTCATTATGTTTACTGATGAGCCTCCATCAATCAATGCATCTGAAATAAAGCATCCTTCTATCCATACACTAATCTCTGGGGTTCCAAGATCTAGGAAGGCAATAGCCACATCTACTTCCTTTACAGGCTCCGGGGCCTTATTGGCCGTGGTCGCTGTTGAAGGAGTGATCCTTAATCCACATCTTCTTGTCAAGATGCTTTTGAATCTCTTTCGGCAACTGGGAGACAGCATCAGCAACTGTCGAAATGTTAAGTTTGGTTTAAAAGTGTCTAAGTCTTTGACCGTGTCATAATCTTTGATAGGATCCACAAGCTTCTCCAGCCGGCTAGGGAATTGGGCTACACCCATTTTCATCTTTCCTTTTTCTTCTATTAATTGCAGCATCCACACTTCCTCTGTTTTTGGAAGTGCTTCTGTATCTTCTATCTCCTAGGCCTTTGGTCCTGTCTTTGGGACTATCTCTGTAACTCTCTATGGCACTGTAGTGCTCTGTAGTACTGCACTGTTCTGCTCTATACTGCTCTATCCCTCTGTTGGTAGGTTGAACTTCACAGTCTTGGCAAGAGAGTTATTTTCATCCTAAACCATTGGTTCCTTCTTCTTTGTACGCGTAACAGCATCATGCTTCCAACTCTACCAAATTGGAAGCAGGCTCTTGTACCTTCTGTTGGCTATCAATGGCATTGGCCTTTACAGGGGTTGGACTGGGAGACCTTTGCGGTGTGGCTTTCTCATTTGCATCGGCTGCATAAGGGCTTGTAATCCACAGATCGTCTAGAGTTTTGACAATTTGGGGAGATATGTCCCTTTTCTCCATACCTATAACATTCCACCTCTAATCTCTGACCACCGCCAAATTGTCGTCCTCTATAACTTTGAGAGGGAAACCTCCTTGGACCAAAATTAGGACCAAATTCCCTAGGCTTTGGTCCAATATCCCGTGTTGTCATTTTGGATTCTAGCAAGTTGAATCTTGCATTTTCATCCTTCTGTCTTCGTTCATGCATTTCTTTCAGAGAGCAAATATCCTCTGTATGGTTCTTCCGCAAATAGTAGGAACAGAAGGCTCCAGGAATGGTTGGTTTTTGGGTACATTCAGTGGCTAAATGTCCTGCTTGATGACACTTTCGGCACAAGGTATTAGAGCGCATCACATCTCTTCCAGCTCCCACAGGAGTGGATATATTGGCAGTATTCACCTTCAATGTATGTAGCTGGTCTGTAATCACATCCAGAAGCTCTTTCTTGATACTTGCAACTGAGTTAGATAAGTATTCTTTCAGATTTTCACCTCTTGAAGTACTTGTAGTAGGGTTTTGGGAAGCTTCAGTAATTATTGCATAAACTAGTTGGGTCGATCCAGAAGGTTCTCTGTTTTGATTCTCATTCAGAGCTCTTGTTGAGACTTGGGGTTGTTGATTCCAGTTGGTAAAATTCCAGTGTTGTTGAGTCGCCATTGGAGGAACTGTTTGATGCCACTGTTGATGTGGTTGAACCATCATTTGAGGCACTATCGTCCGCAGTGACCACACTGGATTAGGTGCACTATACTGCAGCATTGTTTGCATCTAGGGATAGGGGTAGGGAATTGTCCCTGGGACTGCATTTGGTGGGTATACCATTCCAGGCAAGGGAGAAGGTAAGACTCCTCTTTCTGGAGTCATTGACATCCTTGCTTCAACTTCGTCATACAATCTTGCACCTTCCACTGCAGCTTGCAGATTGACTGGTCTTCTCAATTCCACAAACTTGCAAACTTCTAGTTGTAGGCCTCTGAGAAACACTCCTTTTTGGATGCTTTCATCCAAATGATGGTTAGTCCATCTCTTCCATTCGCAAGACATAAGCTTCTACTCTTTCTCCAGAGGACTGACTTAGGTTCATGAACTCCTCTCGCATCCACTCTTCAAAACCTTCATGCCTGATTTTAGTGAGGAATGCCAACTTCAGATTGTCCCATGTGCCAAAAGTTTCTGCTGCTTGTCTCTCATACCACTGAAACGCCACGCCCTTGAAAGTGGCAGGGAATATTGCTAACCAATGCTCAGGGGTTTTGGCATTGTTAGCCACACATGCTACCATAAATTCTGCTACATGAAGATCAGGGTCTTCATTGTACTCTCCCTTAAAGACTGGCAATGGGACTACATTTGTTGGCCTATCATCAATATTTCTAGGACGAATCTGACTAAGAAGGGGACCTTGAGTTGCCATGGGGACTTTTGTAAAGAGTGCTTTTAGGGCGTCAAAGGAGTCTTCTGTTGCAAGCTCGTTCTCAGCTTTGATTTTTTTCTTCTCTCTTCTCACGTACCTTTGGACTCGTTCCAATGCTTGCCTCTTTATTGCGTCATTCATCAGGGGGTTGGCTCCAACCAGTTGGTCTAGACTCAACAGGATAGTATCAGAGAGGGCTTCAATCTCTGATGGATTCTCTAGCCAACATCTCTTCTACTTCTTGCTTTTCAACATCTCTAAATTCGGCTTTCAAACCATTACAGAGGGGAAGATATTCTGTTCTGAAAGTATCAAAACTCATTCTTCTTAGGATTGTTGTTGCGTCATTATAATAATGCTAGCTTCTAAGGGTTTCAAGAGTGTATGTTGTGAAAAACACTATGTCTACCAACTTCCTGTGGGTTGCTAATTGGAAAAACAGAAGATTGTCAGTGCACCAAGCATCCCATGTATCTTGCTGTTGAGCATCCATGAACAAATTTCAACTCTTTTCCTTCTTGTCTTTGTGAACCTCCACATACCAAGACTCCTGAAACTTCTTCACAATCTCCCACTTAATGATGTCTGGAAACTTCTCAATGAATGCCAAAACTTCCATGGATGGTTATTCTCTCTGTTTCTTCTTTTCAGTTTGTTCCCAAACAGTTTGCCACCAAGATGCAAGTTTCTGCTGCTTCAACAAGAAGAGGAAACAGTCCACCACATAGAGCATGCATCATGATGGTTATATGTTTCTGCCATTGTGGGGTGAATTTCTTGTGGAAAGTGGCTTTGATAATGAGAAATTCCAACTCTTTAGTGGAAGAATGAACTTTACAAACTTCCATTGAATTCTCCTCTTCTTGGCAATGCCATTTTCTTCATATTCAGCCTCTTCTGGTGCTTGTTGATGGCAAGGTTCCCCGGCTGCACACCAAAAACACGGAGCCCCAAGAGAAACACCAAGGAAAAGGGAATTCTCTTGCAAGAAAATCTATCTTGTAACATCAACAAGCTTTTATTTCATTCTTTTGATCATCAAAACAAAGAAAATATCAATTCTTCACGTAGCATCATAGTAGATTTCTCCCATGGATTTGATAGAATCAACCTAATCTTCAACATCTTCATAGAATCCATCAATAGAAAAAAGAATACAAAATAATACACCATATTTTAATGGAAATAAATCACATATTATTCATCTTCAATGTCTTCATAGTTCTCTCTCTCAATCTCTCATATACAGTTGCACTATTTTCATATAAGTTGCACTATTTTGATAGAATTGACAATCTCTGGCTCTCTGTCTCTGTCTCTCTATCAATAATACATCATCTCCTCACTACAATACTCTCATAATAACTCTCAATAATCCTTCTTAGGTCTTGGATGCACCTCCCAAGAGGTATGTCTGATATGAAGAGTCACCAGAGCCACTACAGTGTCTTTTCACAGCTCACTGCTATCACTGTCACTTAGTCTTCTCTTCAGTCTTCAGCAGCTGCTTCTTCCACTTGTTTTAGATCTTTTGAACTTAGATTCATCCTTTCCAAAGGTTAGAAAAATTTCTCAAAGTCATACATACATTCTACATAATACTTACAGAAGGACTACAGAATAGTTACAGTACAGTACCAGAACAGCTACAGTACAGTTACAGTACAGAGACAGAGCCGAGACAGAGGGTTTACAGAAGGTTACAGAAGGTCGTCAGAACCTCATAACTCATACTCAAACCATTACAAAATATAAAAAACTATTCAATAGCCTTCTAAAAGATCTCAATCTTTCATCAATCATTAATTCATGCTTCATACAAAAGACAATTAGAACAAAACAGAAGCTATACAGAAGGTATATAGAACCAATCAGAACCTCAACAAAACCTACGAGAACATCACAGAGCTTCATATCTCCACTAAAAATCATCATGAATTTTCAAAACATAATCAATATCATCCAAAACACTCTCAAATACTTTCATTAACAACTATACATCACTCTAAATCCATAAAAAATCAATCATTCAGTCCTCAAAAATAACAAAAATTAGTCAAAAATTCAGTCTTTTTTCACTCTCAACACACAACCATTTGAATGACACCTCCAAAAAGAGAGATATATATAATTAAGAATCATCCAAAATACATTGCAAAGGTATCAATGAAGGTGATCCCTTTTGAAGGCTTGATGGTTTCGAAAACGATCCATGGAAAAGGACTCATCCACAAATGTCTTTGGAGGATTTTGAAAGAACTACAGGCAGCAAATACTTTCTAGCAAAACAAGATATCTGCTAGGTAGACATAGGGCATGAAAATATAGGACATCCAATTGTTGGGAATCAATGTTCACATTGACATTCATACAAAGCTTTGGAATGGCCTTTTGATCATTATGGGAATGCCTATGCATGTATATTAGATACCAAGCAAAATGAGCTGTCAATCTCACTGAAGAATCTAGAGATTGTGAATATTGGTGAGCAAAATGAAGATAATTCGAGTATGCTTGACTAGCAGTTGTCCAATCCCCTAGAATTATTGGCCAGTTTATTTGTGGTCCCATGAGAGAATCAGTCGAGCTCCATCCTCATCTTCTTGGAATCTGCTGATCAAATCCATTGTACTCACTAACCAACTGAGGGGGTTGAGAAATAGAAGTGGCAGGAGATGAAAGTGGAATAAGTAAAAGAGGATGAAGAGATGGGTAGGTAAAATCATAAAAGGTGGAATAAGATAAATGGTTGAAAATTAAAGTGAATCAATTAGGAAAGGTGTCAATTGATAAATAGGAAAAGTATAAGGTATATGGATAGATGGTGAAGGGTATGGTGGAGAAGGGGAAAAAACTCTATCTTCGATAAAAGAACGATATGTAAAAATAGGAATATGAGGAAAACCTTGAGGTTGGAAAAGAAGAGGTAAGATAGCTGCTGAATTGGTTTAATAAAGGGAAAGATAAGTATCATAACGATGAGCCGTTTGTTGATAGTATAATAGGCTAGGAATAGAGGAACCTAAAACAGATCGTCTGTGGTAGGCATAAAAAAAGGATGAATCAAATGGATGGTTTTTGGAAAGATAAGCTAGGAGATCCACCTCAGTTGGTTAGTGCCCTGCACATATGTAGAAGCTGTATTCTGACGTTGATTCAGGACCACAGAATCAATCTTTGAGTGCCATGAATTGACAGGGCAAGTAGCAACTTTTGAATAATAACACTGGTACATGTCATCTATCCGTAACTCCAAATAGTTGGCATATAAAACAGCTTGCAAAACCACATCCCCCACATACCAGGTCATATCTACATCATCTGAAATCAATAGATCACCTCGTAGATACATGTAAGACATCAATATGGTATCCGTCATCATAGAATCTTCAAACACCATACGGACCACTTCTGTCAGCAACTCAAGAGACCAAGCCCCCACTTCAACCATCCTCTGAAAGAGGAAGATCCATCGTTGAAAGCTTCATATAGAAGGCCAACTTTTGCAACTGATAGTAGACAAAGAAAGAAAGGATCTGGAGAAACATACTCCTGAAAGTGCTCAAAGGTAGACCATAACAAATCCATCCTGGGCTGCAATCTTTCCACTTTATCTTGAAACAAAGAACACAAGGTGGCCTGTCTCTGGAGAACTGCTAAGTCCTGCTTAGAGAGAGAAGGAATAATAGGAACATTGGGGCTTGGAGGAATGGACCGTGACTGTGCCAGTTGGTCTTGCAACTGCTTAAATTGGGAAGCTTGTGATTCCACTGTATTATGAGCTGTCTGTAAGGCTGACAGTTTTGCATCTAAAAGAGTCTGAAACTCTTGAGCTTCTTTGGACATTCTCTCTTTCTTCTCTGAGACTCGAGTGACCTCTAATAGAGCTTCTGTTAACTGAATCTTCAAAGAAGATATTTCTTCTCTCTAGGTCTCAATCATTTGGGTCTGCTGCTCCATCTACTTAAACAGATATGCAAGTGTGTCTTTAGCAGAGGCTAACTCTGAGGTTGCCTTATGCAATTAGTCTTTGGACTGCATCAATTCTTCATAGAAAGAAGCATACAGCTGTTGAATGCAAGCTGCTGAAAGTTCAATTGAACTCTGGATGTCATTACAAAGTAATGGAATAGCATCTCCTGACACTAAACTGTTTAGTAAAGAGACTGATATGTCCAAGGAACCCTCTCTATGTGCCCTAAAAAAAGTGTTACATGTGAGGTAAGCAGGGAGGTCACTACTAGATGTAGCAGGAATTGTGACTGAAGGAAGAACTGAGGGAGTTTTATCTACCACACGCTTCAAGCACTTCCGTTGAATGACCAATGGAGGAGGAGAATCAAGATCCTCTATGTCAATAGGTTCTGACTCTTCTGAAGGTGGAGGGAGAGGTACTGGATCAGATGGAGAAGGTGGTAGCACACCCTTCTTAAGACCTGAGTATGTCAAGAAAGCATATAAGTAGTAACGGTAAGTGACATTCGTGACATTTCCTCTTGTTACTTTGACAAAATGTTGGTTCATCTTTGTAAGAAGGTAAGTACTCCAATCAATAGCCACCCCTTTTAACACCATCCTAGAAGCTATGAAGAGTTCTTTGGACAAATAATGGGATGGTGTTTTGGGAGACATAAACCTATCTTGGAGGAACTGGCAGACTAACTTCCAAAGAGGATCAGTGATCATGAAAAAAGATACTCCTGAAGTGTTTATCACTTTCTTGACATCCAGAATCTCCTTGGTCTACTTCTGTAACAGCGTGAAAATCTCATCGTTAGAGATTAACTGTCTGGCTGTAACAAAGGGCTCTCCTTTGTAGGGAAGAGACAAAGCCTTCCCTAACCCTCGAGGTGTCAATACCATGGAAGCACCATGAACCAAGCCCACCGACTTCTTGCTATATGATGCAAGGAACTCATCACATAGGGATGGATCATCTGGAATCAATGGAAATGAAACAGCCACGAAAGTCGCAAGTCCTGCTTTCGCTATAGGCTCAAAAGCCAATAGGGAAGAATAATCCCTACTGATCAACAGGACATACTGGATAGGAGGAGGAGCGTGAGGCGCCATTCAGATGGAAAACACACACACCACAAACATAGACAATCACAAAGAATACCTGCAAAACAACCAAAGGGCTATCAAAAAGAAAATCAAAAGAAGGACACACACATAGGCGTAACTAACCAATTTACCACCCCAAACAACCCATATCCTAGAAAAAATTCGGCATGACCTCTACACATATGCGACCAAAAACTTAATGCGATGCAACAGACAAGCACCCAAAACTTTGTATCAGGCAAGAAAGAGAAAAAACTACAAACCATACACGTAATCGTAACACATAAGCAAACCATAATACTATAAAAATCTGATCAAGACCTAACCATAACCTTGACCAACATTTTCAGCTAAGAGGGCTTTACGCGCCCATCCCACGAAGCGTATTTATTAAAATTCATTTAAAGAAATTATTAACAA